>NW_023458556.1:103750389-103784306 GCF_013731165.1 Rhagoletis pomonella | reverse complement strand
TTCATGTTGTTTCGCTAACTTTATACACATCTCTTTTTCACATTCTAGAAACTCCTTCATAACTTCTTTATCTTCTATACTTTCTGTTCGCAAAAAATGTAGTACTTCACACCGCGCTCGTTTTTTGAGGAGGCTCACTGGTACCAGTAGCACTACTAACACCATGCTCGGAACTATATTCGTTTGAGTCTGCGGTTGGGTATTGTAGAGGGAATCTAAAATTTCCTCAGGTACTGTGATATCCACTCTACTCCCGTAGACATTGTCAAACAGCTCAAAGAATTCCCAAGGCGTTGCCGCTTCACCCGATGTGTTGTTTCGTTTTTTTATCCGCTTATATGTGACCATGAAGTTTAAAAATTTCCTAGTCACGTCATCGCGCGAAAATGGAAGTTCTGGTGCTACATCTTTCATCTCCCGGAGCACTTTTTCCCAAAGGACGGAACGCTTCTTTCGTTTTGACCGAAAGTCTTCTTCATAGGACAGACTTACGTCAATAAGCAGGGTTTTCCATGCATGTGTCCACTTTTTATCACTGCAAAGACAAAAACAGGCATGAAAATAATTTTAATTTTCTCATAAAATGAAAATAAACTAATAATCTTTATTTACCCTTCCTCTTCTGCCATTATGAAAAATTTGCGCATAACAAAAATTAGAGACGCGCTATATGCTCACTGTATGCGCATCTAAAACGCATAAAAATTTATCGGAACTCGATACTTTGCATATCGTAAGCAGTTTGCTGTTTAGGAGCTCTATACTTAGTACGAATGTAAAGCAACATGCAACTTGGAACTCAGCCCTTTCTTTTTCTAGACTTCAGCAGCGATCGAACCCGCATCATTAATGTACAAAGGCAAAAGCGCTAACCACTGAGCTATGCACATCCCGTAAACTCGTGTTGCTAATCCATTTTTTTATTCAACCTACTACTATCATGTACTGCTGATTTGCCGCTATTTAAAATTGACAGTGTGGTTGTTTTGTTAATTCTATACATTAATTTTATTTATTGTATAGTTTCAAGCAAGCTCATTCTAAACTATTTATTTTTCAATATTATTGTGGCTTATTAACAGTTATTTTAACATTGTTATTACACCTTGGCCTCTTTTTACGCGGTTAACTGGGACCAAAAAATTTTCGCGTAAAAAAACGCGTAAAAATATATCAATTTTCATGCAAATCAGCCTATGCGGTCCAATTTCTACAAAACAACGCGTAAAAAGGAAATCCGCGTAAAAAAAAGTAATTGCATTGGAAACTTCTAACTCGTACAACCTTAATCACAGCGCACGGCAGTGCGCGCGAGTGACGAAAGCAGCCACAGTAGCATGCTGAAATGACTCGCTTATATATACACGAGATTTGGAAGTTTTTATCCAGACGTTCAATCGACATGTTTGAGATATGGTTGGAAAGGAGAGAGTGTGTCCAGAAAATGTATTCAAGCTTCATAACCGATTAACCGAATTCTTAAAAATTAGGCTAAAGTGTTGCGAAACAAAAAACGTGTTTTTGCTTTTGCCGGTTTAATGGGGCTTGTGGGTACACCCATCATATTTTGTGTTATTCTATAGGCCAATATCTTTCAAACGATACCTTATGTATTAAGTTCCGGCTACTAGTTGGAAAGATATAGAGGTAAATGTGTTTTGGTTCGTGTCTCCACTACGAGATGCTTTGGTATGTATGTGGCGTCTGTACGTACCTTCATTTAATTTTTTTCAAACTTTCAGGAATTAAAGTACAAAAAAAAATTAGGAAGGTTTTGTTCCAGGATGTTTTGATTCGTATGCCTGTGTGGGCGTTGCTGCTGCCAGAAATTCGAAAAAGGGCAATTTTTTAAACTACCACTGAAGCCGCACTACTCAATCTATGTCATTGATGTGGATATCAGTAGAAGGGTCTTCAAACAAGCTATCTTTCGTGTTTATAAAATATAAATATGTCATAACGTTATCGCCTGAAAACTAAAAATCGGGCTGCTGAATATATACATTTCGGGAATTTTCTCAAAAACTGGTCAGTAGAATTTATTCTAAGTTTCCACAATTCTAGCCCGAAACGTTAGTTTTCATCTGGTATATATCTTATATCTGGGAAAGCTTTTGTTGTAGAGATATTGCGATTCAAATTGAAAAAATGTCGCTCCAAAAAGGGTCAAATGGTTAAAATTAAAATAACATACTCAGTTCCCCGAAAAAAATGCCCATTCCCCGATTTCCACTTAAACCGAAATTCCCTGCAAATCGGAATTCCCGCTAGTTGACAAGTTGAAGGATGCAGCTGTGCTAATCACTTCGTACATGTCTTGGAAATCACAATTTGTGTGTATTTTAGAGTTTTTTTCAGTCACATGCCGAAATTGTAACATTTTTCCCCATATTAATTACAGGTATGT
The DNA here is from genome assembly GCF_013731165.1 of Rhagoletis pomonella. NCBI lineage: Eukaryota > Metazoa > Arthropoda > Insecta > Diptera > Tephritidae > Rhagoletis > Rhagoletis pomonella. Next base: position 103,781,899 of record NW_023458556.1, on the reverse strand, counting down.
ATGCACACAGTATGTAACTATGCTACATGGGTTTATCACCCGCACTTAATCTACCTGGGAAGACGAGTACAATATTACCTACACATAAATACTAGCAAATACCCGGCGTGCTTCGCAACGTTCGTGAGTAATTTTGCATCAAAGTTAAGGAGAAACCGTATTTAAACTCAAATGGGAAAACCTCTTCAGGGGAAGAATTTTGCCTTTATTAGTATCCATAATTTATCTGGCCGGCCATTGTAACCCTAGTACATATGTATGTACATATGTGTTGTAATCGATTGTTAATAATAATAAAAGTTAAGATCTATCTTCACAAATCAGTGCCGTATCAGTTCAGTATCATTGCCAATCAGCATCGATCAGTGATACCAATTCACACATATCCGTAGTATGTCGTCCGGAACTTTCAGTAAAATGAAGTTCATTGAAACCAAGATCACTTATTTTACTAATGATCAATTGGCTGTTATTGCCAAATTATATAATTCTGGATAATTCCGTACCAACTCGATTAATTTTTCCTCCATATCAAACAAAACTTGCAATAGAATACCGTCAGCTCGTCAGTGAAATACACAAACAAATTTTTGCCGAGTTAACTACACTCTAAAAAATTTTTGTTTTAACTTCAGCATATTAAAAGGGGTAACCAGTTTCCTCTCTTAATGTATGCAAATTTGCACACCGTGTTAATCAATTTAAATACTGCTTTTTAACTTTTATTTACCATATGTGTGGCGTAGAAAAAATTTGAAATTTGTTTGTTGAATTCTAAACACTTAAGGCCAAATTCACAGTGCGTAGTTAACTCAGAATCGGCAGTTGACTACAGATTTTCAGTGCAGCACTGTGAATTTGGCCCTTAGAACCCTTAATTTAACTATTTTAAAGTATAGTTAAATCATTACTTAAACTTAACTACACAAATTTCTATTGTTTTTCTTAGTGTTCACATTTACAGTTTACACATAAAATGTTAAAAATTTGCTCTAAAAGTTTTTTGTTTAAATTAACGCATATTAAGAGAGGTTACCAGTTTCCTCTCCTAATGTATGCAAATTTAGATACCGTGTTAATAAAATTAAACACTGCCTGTTAACTTTTGCATGCCAAATTTGTCGCATAGAGCAAAATTGCACATAAAATGTACTTAGTTTTTATTTTTAGTAGAGAATGTATTTTTGCGTTAAAAACCTTTGCAGTTTTCAACATTTCACGTGTATATTTTAAACATCACATGTTCAAAAATCCAGTCTTGAATATCTTATGCGTACACATTAGGCTGGGTCGATTTTATATGGGGCAAAATAAAAGGCATTTGAACGTATTGTAATAGTAATATTATGATGTCTTAGGTCTAAGCCAATTGTTATGGTCCACGAAAGATTAATTTAAAACTTATCTTTAGCCCGCGCAATTGAATCAAAATGTATGAATTTTTAAAACTTAACTTTGGCTTGTAATATCTATGGTATGCGTTAATTGTTATAAATAGGACGATATATCAAATTAAGGGTTATTAAATTTAGTATCTCACATTCATTTATCATTTTTCAATAAGTCTACACGTTTTTAAGATATTAAGATAAAACTTACAAAAACTATAATTTTCTTTTATGAATTTTCAATTCTTCATTACTTCAGCAACCAAGTGAAAAATTCAAAAAAGTGAGACGAGATATATTTCAAACGTTCTAATGTTTTCGGATGTTTATATAATATTAAGTGGGCCATGGGCCGATTTGGTCAGTTTTCAAGATTGTGGTGAATGAAGTCAAACATGTATTATCAAAGATTACGAATCGTTTGATAAGTTAATAGTAGTTTCAAGTATATAAGTATTTACATACATTAACATAATACAATTAGGGTGAGAAACGCCCATTTTAAGTCCATTTATGCAGCCTTGAAAATTGTTCGCGGTCTCTAATTCTGCCGTTATATGAAAGTAGGGGACGTGCAATAAGTGTTTAGATATACATAAATATTTTAGTTAATTCCATGATGTGAAAAAGTGACTGCAGGTAAATGCAATAGTATTTAACATATCCTGGGAAATCCTTTTGAGGACTCTCCAATTGGACGATAATACTTTGCATTTAGCTTGAAAGTCACTCCCTGACACCCTTTTCTGGAATCCGGCTCTTTCATTTAAAAGTTATTTATACAATTTAAGAGAAATTTTTTTAGAAAAAAGCTGGAGATCCACTAAAATTTTTCCATATAACTTTGGTAAATGTTGCTCGATCGGTACTTAATAATTACCAAATTGAAGGCGAGACTTAATGTTACCGATTTTTGATAATAATATGATTAAAATCGTTCAGATTATAAACAAATTATTTTAAAATAAAAAAAATTTTGAACAAAGTTTTTTGTTATTTTCTTATATTTGCAATTTTTATATTGTATTCATAGACATAAGTAAACCAATTAGTGTTTCTAGAGGTTGTGCCTGTTCAGTGTTTCCATACCCATTTGCATAAACAAAATTTTTCCACGATGATGGAAAATAATGGCTTTTCTATTAGAGTTACCGAAATTGTCCCTATATTTGCAAAAATTCGCAAACTATAGCTAATATTAAAAAAAGATTAGAATATTTGGAACCAGCGACATGCCAGCACGCCAGCAATATTAAAGCTGTTCTTTACATCTTTTGACTATAATCAAGTGCAATTATCAAGAGAACAATTCAAATTTTATTGAAAACAGATAATCTTGAGATTAACGATAAGCTAAAGGGCTGCGAGAAATGAAATTTGACTTTATCTTTTGCTTAAACGGATTCATTATCTAATAATATGCACCAAACCATTTTGCCGAACCCAGAATTTTTAACAAGAATTGGTCTTATTCGACTAGTGTGCTGTGGGTCACTTTGCGGTCGATGCGCGGGCTCTTACAACTAAAATAAAATACTAATATTTTGCAGGCTTGTTGTTGACTTCATGATACAATATATTTTCACTATTACCAAGGGATCTGAGAAAAATTAGATTTTCGACCCGCCCTAGTATACATACTTACACAGATTTTGTTTGAAAATAAACACTTTTCAGTAGCAGTTTTACATGCAGTTTTTAAAATGTATAAATAAATTGCGGAACGAACACTGAAGCAGCACTGACGGTAAAAAACGGCACTGTGCCGGACGGTCTGAACAACTCTATTTGGGACTGTGGCAACGATATTATATTTTTCACTCACACTGATAGGTACGGCACTGATAAGTGTAGATAGACTTTTATTGTAAAAATCACCTATAAAATTGATTTGAGGTCGATAAATAAACGCCGATCGAATTCCGATTGCAGGCATCGTTTCTATTCGCGCCGTCGCTAGAGGTGCAAAACTATCGATAGTCAGGCCATCGATAGTTTTCGATATTATATTCAAAACTATCGATATATCGTCGATAGTATCGTATTTATATGGTTTTGGCTCAATTCTCGTATGAAGATTTCACTAAGAATATATTCCGAAATTACGTTTCGATAACCTTGTAAACTGCTATATAAGACATTCATCAAGTAAATTTCAATTTTAGAAGAAGAAAACATTTTTTATCTGAGAAGTAATGGTTTTTATCTACCTTTTATTAAATGGTAAATAGTGGTGCATAGATAATATTGAAAGTTTTGTTATAAATTAATTTATATCAGTTTTTTAGCGGTATTTTAAAAGATGCAAGGTTTTCCGTCATTTTCGAAATTTGACATTACTCTTTTAAAAAAGTAGCAATCAAATTTTTAGTTCAACTTGGATGTTTAAGAGAAATGAAAAGAAAAGAAGAAATAAAACTAAAATAAATACAGAATCACATGTCTGTCGGACTATCGATAGGACCAAAAAACAATCGATAGTAGGGGAAAATAAAAAACATCGATACTATCGATAGTGCCATCGATAGTTTTGCACCTCTAGCCGCCGCTACTATTCTCCGATTACGGGCCATTGGCCTTGCGGCTCTCGTTTTTCTTGACAAATTTCTTTTAGCTTTAGGCATTTTTAAACACTTCGCACTATTCTGTTATTTTAAAGATTTTTTTTTATATTTAGTAACGAAATTCCACTTTGTAAGTACATCACTGATTAGCTGTTTGTGCATGCCACTACAGCGTTGGAAAATTGGAATTCGGCTAGACAGATGCAGGATTCCCATAAAAAATAGGGCTAAATTACTTTACCATATCAATTCTAATTTGAACATACTTATGTACATATGTATGCATGTATTAAAATCTAATTGGATTGATTGAATGTTGATCTGTTGAACTAACATTGTTGAGTTTTGTTTTGTGCAGAATTTGCATGAAGCGAAACAGACATTTCTTTGTGTTATTTATTCTGCATGCTACTACAGCGATGTAAAATTAGGTTTCACCTTTTTTCACGAACTTCATCTTTATGAAATGATGGAATATCTGAAGATCAACGTATGTACATATGTATGCCACACCAAGACGCTTATGGTGAGCATGTGCCGATATCGCAGCAAGCAGCAAAAAAAAACAAAAACAGTTTCCAAACGAAATACAAGATGTACAGTGCAGTGTTGCCAACTTTTGAGTTTAAAAACGCACCAAACCTTGGAAAAAACAGCGTTTTACCGCACTAAAAGCCAAATTTTTTTTTTATCAAAACAACAAAATTTTTTTTTAATAAAAGAATACTTTTTTTAATAACAGTTCGTGGTAAACAAAAGTAAAAAATTAACAATATTTACAGTACTGCACATTAAAACTGGTAAATCTGGTACTTAATGATACCCTAAGTAGAAATGAGCGAAAAAATTTGTTGTTTTATAATAAACCGTGTTTTTACACTTAGAGGTTAAGATATCTCAAAATTCTGACGTGGTAGAGAAATTCTGCAGCCAGATTTGGATTCAGCACCGAAAAATCTACAAAAACCGATGAACTCAGGTGTCAAAAAAAGTTAAAAATTTTCGAACTGTGTAATCAATCAATAATCAAGAAAATAAAAAAATAAATACTTAGCTTATTTGCGTGCTAGCATTTTCAACGCGAATACAATTTAACAAGAACGCAAGAACGTGGGTTTGCAACTTCATCTTTTTATCAATCATGGTTTGCATTTTAGTGCATTTAAAGTTGTAGATTCTTGTAAATTCAGAAATTTTAGTGCAGAAAAAAGTACTAAAAAGGGCACTAGGCACTAAACCATTTTTTTGCGTTTTAATTTTCAAAAAGCACTAAATCTAGTGCTTAAAGCACCAAGTTAGCAACTATAATACAGTGTTTGTTTGTTTTGAACGCAGCGCTGCTTGTATATACATAAATTTCGCTTTGGGCGCAGCGCTGCTTCTACATAAATTTCGCTTTGCGCATGCCTGAAGCTGGCAAAGGTTCTTTTTTATTTTTTCGCTGTGCCAGCTGAGTATAAAAAGAGAAGAGAATAGAGAGAAATATCTATGTGGCTTGTTGATGCTCTCTAAACACAAACGCGTGAAAGGCAAACGGTCTAGCAATGCGTGGTATTGTTGATCAACTTAATACTTTAATTAAACATACTTATTATTAAAATTTCGTTTTAAAAATACCACTATGTCCTACTGTGGTAGAAATATGTCATTTTAAAACTTGAATCATAGAAATCGACCCAGTACATCGGCTGTTTTGCTCTCACGTTTTTTGGGGTATATAGTATAGATGCAAGAATGATAGAATACAAGATTGCGCCGATCAGAGAGGATTTTTGAGAATAACTTTTGTGTGACGTCACACTGGTGCAATTGCGAGAGAGAAATGACAAAACGTGAGCAAGAATGGAAGAAGAAGAAAAAATGTTGCAAGGAAAACGTAAACAAGTTGCACAAGTGTGACGTCATGCAAACAACGATTCTGTCAAATTCGTTAAGAGAGGAATAGCGGTCCGAGATCGGCGCAACCTTTGTATTCTCTCAGTCGTGGTATAGATGTATGGATGAATGCATTTAGTTTACCCAATGTGTCGCTGCTACTTACATACATATATACATATATGTATAAATTGCCACTGAGAAAAACTACTTGAGAAAAAAGCATTAGTTTAATAGCACGAGTGCAACACCGTACACGTGATAGAAGTAAAACTTCTTAAAAAAGCACATGTGTGCGCCCACACCCGGTAGAAATCTTAACAAAAAGAAACTAAGAGACAATCAGACGAATACAGTTGTTTATAGTCAGCGGCGGATCCAGAATTTTCTGATGGGCGGGATTTTGCGGGAAATTTTGCCCCTTATTCTAATTACCTTAAACGAGCAATTTTTGTGTATATGTTTATGTATCCATAAGTTTCTCGGCAACGGCTCTAACGTAGCAAAATGAAAAACCGTTTAAAAAAGACTTTCGAAGTTGTGTTTCTTCCAATTGTCAAAAACTTTTTATTTGTCACGGGGAAAATACCGTAAAAATTATTTATATCGTGCGAATATTATAGAAATTATCAGGGTTTTGAAAAACTGTTAGCACATCGTCAACAGCCAAGCATTTGCTTTTTTATAAATTGTAGCTTTGCTAGCCGGCAATTACAAGTACCTGATGAAGATCTTGCAGAAGCAATGAGCTTAGCCGGCGAAGCTTTAAAGGAATTTGAAGAAATGCGACAAGATGCCGAAAAAACTTTCATTTGCTTTTCGAACACGTAGAAGAAGTATGCACCAACCTAGGTACAGAAATCAAAGTACCGCGATACAGCAGTCGCCAAAAGAATCGCTTTAATGTGAAAACCGGAGACGCCGAGGCATACTATCGCATTGCTTTTTACATTCCCTTCCTTGATACATACATTGCTCATTTGAAAAGCCGGTTCCTAAACCATAAATCAGTTTGAAATAATTTTAGTGTTTTGTTTCCAAAGTATGATTTTAACGAAAAAAAAACTGAAGAATCGTTTGCTTTCTATGAAAAAGTAATCTACTACTCGAAACAAAACTTTCTTCTGGAGGTAAAAATGTGGAAAAAACGAGTTTCACACGAACATTTTCGAAATGCTCTCGAAGCATTACAAGTGGCTAATACAACGTCTTTTGGGAATGTTTTTAAGATCTTACGTATATTGGCACTTTTGCCCGTTTCAATAGCCACAACATGTCAAGAAAGACTCAACAGTCTAGCATCTATGAATATTCACAAAGATATAAATTTTTCAGTTGACGAAGTTCAAGAAGAATTTTTCAAAAAACCACGAAAAATTTTAAAATTCTTCGTTTCATTGATTTATAAGTAAAAAGAAAAATTTAATGTTATCAAAATGTTTTAAAATTATCAAAGTGTTTTATAAATAAAGAGAAAAATTGAATATATGATTTTAAAAGTTCGTGTTTGAAACTTTATTACGCATACTTTCTTCTAAAGAGCCTTTTTTCTAGACCCATATTAGTGAAATATTATTCTTTGACTTATGGGGGGTAATACGGGCAATACGAAAAATTGGCTCAAATATTAGCAACCAAAAGGGATATTGCTCGAGATTTTCAAAGAGGAAGCACAGGGGTTTTTGTTTTCATTATCTGTAAATAAGACTGTGAAATGCACTGAATACAATTTATTCTTTGTATATAAAATTAATAGAAGTATGTACATACATACATACATACATACATAAAATGTGAAGTTACATAAAAAAAAGATGCTTTTATTATTGCACTCGTTTTTACTAACCTTTTAAAAAGAGGTGCGTATAGTGTCGAATTCGAATTTGCTATGGAGCTTTGTTCTTCCCCTCCTCCTGACGGCTTTCAAAATGGAATTCATTTGCGTTCAAATCTTCCACTCTGTAGTAAATGCAAATGTTGTGGATTGCTCAAACAACGTTTATAATTTCACTGGCTTTGAGCGATGAGTAATACAGCTCGTGATGAGTTTAGGACTCTTCACTCATCTGAGAAAGATCAAACATGTCCCTAAATCTCCGCCTTTCAATTTCCGCATCAGCAATCTTGGACTCGTTCTCCTCTTCAAGCAATAACGCCGCGGCTATGGATTTCATTTTTATAATTATGTTTCCACTTAAATAAAGCACAAACGAAATTTTATTTTTGAATTACAATGATGTTAGATATATTTAGTTATTTTAAAATATTTACAAACTTTAACTTCATAAGCTGCTTTAGTTTGGTGGCAAATATTTCTTTTGTTTTGTTTCGATTTCAAACATTCCTAGGCAAACAGCTGATTTCGAAAGATGTTTTCTCTCTTCCTCTTTCGATTCGATCGTAACGTAGAATACCTAAGTTCGATTCTTGCGGAGCGGAATGCGGGAACGTAATCGAAATGCAGAATAGGGCTGATTATTTTCTAATTTGAATGCCTGTGATTCGAATCGAGGAATACATGCAGTGGCCAAAATAGAAATTAGGACTCAACATTTTAGTAAGTTTTGGCTATTTTTCTTTAGTTTATTTAATGTTTATTATTTATTTTATTAAAGTCAAGCTCTTCTCCTAACAAAAACCATATAATACCAAATACTTTGCGCAAAAACTAAAAAAGTTTATTCTGCAAGGTTTCACCAAAATTTCAAACTTTTTAATTAGAATCTTTAGAAAAAAATATGGTTTGTAGTTTTGTAACTCACTAAAATTGAGTATAATAAAGTGCGTGTGGGAAGCCCTGCTCAATTGCTTCTCTTTCAAAAAAAAAAGGATGAACATTCATACTCTGTATGAAAAAAATGCGTAACACTGTCAAAAAAAAATTGCCAAAAATTAGTGGAAGGCTTACCGACTTAAAATTGCACTTTATTATACTAAAATTTAACGAATTTTTTTAAGAAATTTTACGGGGTAAAAATCTCGAGAAAATTATCCTACAAATTTGTGATGTTACTGTAAGGATACTGTTTCAGGGAAAACAGTGTGTAAAAAAATTGCAAAATTATTTTTTGTCCGGCATTCGGCTTTCATAGATAAGGTCACCGTAGTGTAAGCGCCAATCTATGTGTTATAAACAGTAAATATGTTTAGTAAAAAGTTAATTATTTATGTTTGTTCTACCGACTGTTTTGCTGTTATTATTTTTATGCCAACGTTTCGACCTTTTTATTTTGGTCTTCTTCAGGGCTAAAAATCGCTGCGTTCTTCTTCGTCAGGTTGAGTTTGACAATTATTTGTTTTCTGCATCGAAATTTTCGAAGAAAACATGGTCTTAGTTAATTTTATAAAGTTTATAAATTAGGCTATGGATATTCTAGTTTTAACAGAGAAACGAATAAAAAATAAAATGTTCGAAACGTCGGCATAAAAATAAAAAAGGGTTTTTTTCTGATTTACTTGACTCGAATATAAACAAAGTTAATTATTTATTATCAGTGTTACCGCGTATTACTAGTATTAACTTCGAATTTTCATAGGTCTTTCTTATTTACTTAGTCTCTTTGGAGGTATTTTTAACTAATACTGTTGGGGTTTTAAGTAAAAATTTGATTTTAAAATAATTAATTTTTGGCTTGGAATGAACATTGCTACAAATTCTAAAATATGCATGTTATCAACAAAAATAAAACTTGATGTGGTAGGAAGAAAGAAGCTGTATTTTAATTTAACGTATTGATCCATTTCCTCATATCTGCAATATTAAGGGGACCAGAATTTTATAACATTCCAGGAGGACAAATTCTCCACATTGAAAACACAAAAAAAATTTATATTTACTTTAACACATAATTAACGAATAAATTAACAATTTAAAAATCTCTAAACACAAGTCAAACAATTTAATAGTACACTTTGTTGCATAATTATCACACCGCCACATAATTATCATTGTATTACTTGCAAAAGAAATTGCTTGTTCCTCGTATTTCGTCAAAGTTTGATTATAATTTTGTATCAACGCTATATCTCGTTCAGCAATATCATTAACATATTTAATACTCTTAATCGTCTCTAAGACAACAAACTTCAGGGTAATTTTTTAGAGAATTTAATTTAATAATTTTAACGGTCCAAAAGTTGTAACAATTTAAATGAAAACAAATTTTTTTACATGTTACTTACATATACAATACTTAAAATTGGACACCTGCTCCAGATTATAATTTGATATTGAATAAACAGCTGATTGAATAGCCCTTGAAGAGAAACACATAACTTTACAGTTTTTAAGGTTTAGTGGCATATAGTTTGCATGACACCAACTAACCACGTTGCCTAGATCCGCTTGTGACAAAGACCTTTCTTCGATAGAGGACAATGTTTTAAAAAGTTTCACATCATCGGCATACATTCAAATTTTTTAATATTTTATTTTAGAAGAAATATCATAAATGAATATCAGGAACAGAATCCGACCAAGGTGGCTTCCCTGAGGAACTCCTGAAGAAACTTTAATGATGTTGGAAGAACAATTATTAAAAATAACTATTTGTGTTCTATCGGAGAGGTAAGAAGAGATCCATTGAATAAGACTGGGCTGAAAGCCGATTAGGTCGAGTTTAGGGATGAGTCACGAGTGACATACCCTGTCAAAAGCTTTACTGAAATCGGTGTATATTACGTCGGTATGAGCATTTTCTCTAAAACCGTTTGAGACATGAGTTGTAAACTCCAATAAATTAGTGATAGTAGATCTTCCTTTAGAAAACCCGTGTTGAGATTGTGAAATTGACGAAGATATAGAATATGTCAGTTGATTAACAACAATTGCTCCGAGTAATTTGGGGATAGCGGAGAGCTTCGCTATGCCTCGATAGTTTTCTATAGAAGACCTGCTGCAGCACTGTGTTCTGTTTTGGGAAAAATTGACAAAATCAAATATCTCCCGATCCAGGTAGAGACATAAACTAAACGGCATTATAAAGCCCAAATATTAATGAATACGGGAAAATTATTCAGATTCTTCAAAAACAGTTTCTCGGCCTTGAATTCCAGGGTCAACCAAAAAAAAAAATTGTATATAAAATCAAATATCTAGCTATCGAAAATTAATAGAGACCTAAATGAAATAGTATTTTAAACTCCAAGTATTGCTGAAAGGAGCCAAACTGTTTCGATTCGTCAAAAATAAATTCCCTATCGTGAATTCCGAGGACAATGGTCAACACAAAAAAAAAACATTTTTTCTGATTTAAACATAGCTAAATGTTTTTTTAAATCGTATTATGCGATATAAATACATATAAATACACATATGTATGTGTGGTGGGTCATATCTATATATTTTTAATTACACAATATCACATCTATATACATATAACAAAAATTCGTCCTTGTATGTATATTCGTCCTTGTGTGCATACATACATTTGTGTGTGTGTGTTTTTTTTTTGTTTGAAGTTGAAAGCCGAAAAGTGTGGGACTTGCCTTTCTGCTTTCCGCACAAAAAACCCACCCCTGCTCCGATTCCCTCGCTCCATGGAACTACCGTTAGGTATTACTTCGCGGAAGGGGAGCGGCCTATTGCCTTTCTATGAAAACCTACGGATTTGCTCCGCTCGACGCAATTTAGTTAAAATGGTGTTTGCCATATTGCAAACAACGGACCAGTTTTCTTCTGACTCAAGCATAGTATCCACTAGGTTTTCAACCGTAAGTGGCCTCCCCACCTTCATGCTCGAGTCATTCCTTTCGATTGCAAAACCTCGGACAGACGAAAAAACCGTTTTCAGCGTCTTCAATAACGTCATTTGCACAGAAGGTGCAGTAAGGATCATCTTCGTGTTTGAATTTATGTAAGATTTAAACCAACCATGTCCCGTCAGTATTTGGGTTAAGTGGAAGTCCACTACACCGTGCCGTCTTTCTAGCCAGCTCCGTAAAGAAGGAATTAGGCGATATGTCCAGCGTCCCTTACCTGAAGTGCTCCATCGACTCTGCTACCTCTGCAAACAATTTCGCTTCGCCGCGTCACGACTTGTCTTATTCACTGTGGTTTCAGCCACCTCTCTTGCCAAAATGGCAATTGGGCAGAGCCCAGATATTACAAGCGCTGCTTCCTACGACGTTGTTCGGAACGCGCTACACACTCTAACAGCGCAGAGTCAGTAGAATGATCTTGCCTCTCGTGCGTATGAAGCTTTATCGTGAGCAACTAACCAGATTGGTACACCATAGAGGAGACTACTTCGCACCACTCTTGCGTGCAGCTATCTGCTTTGTTGCTTAGGGCCCCCCGTGTTCACCATAAGTCTTGATAGAGCCGCTGTAACTTTTTCTGATTTCTCTACTGCATATTCTACGTGTGTCTTAAATGTCAGTCTATCATCGAACATAATTCCTAGGTATTTAAGGGCAGCTTTTGAGACGATTTCATGTCTCCCCCACTCTAATGGTGACTGCTTCGCGCACTTTTCTACTGCTTATAAACACTGCCTCGGTTTTTTGTTGCGCTAACTCAAGGCCCGCTTATGCCAGCCATGTCTGGATTTTAGAAACTGTGAGGTCTGCCTTATGCTTCACCTCCGTTATATGCTTGGCTACGACTAAAACAGCAATATCGTCTGAAAAGCCAATAATTTTCGCACCCTTGGGTGAAATACACATTTGCATCGTACATTACGTTCCAAAGTAACGGGCCCAGAACAGATTCTTGAGGCACTCCACCAGTAATTTGGTATTCCTTGACCCCTTCGTTCGTATCGTAGAGAAGTATCCTATCTGTCAGGTAACTGTTTATGATTCTCTTGGGATTTCAAAACGACGAAGTGCTTCAACGATTTTCTTCCAATTTGCGGTATTGAACGCATTTTTAACGTCTAGTGTAACTAGCAAGCAGTATTCCTTTGTTCCCCCCTTCCATCTCACTCCACTGATCGCCTCTTCTGCCAACTGCTTCACTAGCATGGCCGCATCCACTGTAGATCGTCGTCTCTTTCTAAAACCAAACTGCGTCTCTGAGAGGTTCCCACCCGCCTCGATTTCTGTTATCAGCCTGTTGCCTATTATTCGCTCAAATAGTTTCCCGGATGTTTTCCTGCCTTAGGTAAAAGGCCTAGCCGTTGGCGCTTCCAGATGGGTGGAAATACACCATCCTGAAGACATTTACTGTATGTACGAGCGAAATCTTCGATGTTCGCACTAGCAACTAGTTTTAGAATGCGATTTGGGACCAAGTCAGGACCTGGTGATTTTATGTCTTCAAATCTCCTAACCGTGAGTAGAACCTCTTCCGGCATAACTGGAGGAAACTGGAGTTCTGTAGTGGGGAATTTCTCCCACTCGAAGGGGGGCTGTGCTGGAAAAAGTGCGCTTATTATTTCTTCCAGCTTTTTCGGGCACGAAATCTGCGGTCGTATCGACTTTTGTAGCTTCTTAGTAACGACTTTGTATGCTAGACCCCAGGGATCTTTATCGGCGCTGTCACACAAACTACGAAAGCACTTATTTTTACTGCTTTTTATAGCCCGTTTTAGTTGAGTACGATTTACTTTGTAGGCTCTTTGATGCTCTGCAAAGGGTGTGTTTTGACTTCTAGCTCTCTGATAGTTTCGTCTTGCCCGGTTGCATTGCTGACGTAGTTCTGCGATCTCTTCGTTTCACCAGTATACAGGTGGGCGTCGGGACGACGAAGACTTTCTCCTCATTGAGGCGTCGCAGGCCATTTTAATGTGGGCCATTAGATGATTTTCCAAATTCGTAGCTCCCTCCGGTAGTACAATGTCAGTCACCATCGCTTTTAGTGCCTCTTCATCAAGAGTGTGTATCCTCCATCCAACTAGTCGCTTTCTGGAGTTGTTATGTCCACTTACTTCTGTATGTATCGAGAATATAATAGCTTGGTGATCGCTATGCGTATAGTCTTCGCATACCTCCTAAAATGCGCGCCTAAAAAGCCTGTTGCTTACGTATGTCAGGTCAATAATGGAGCCCATTCCATCTTTCCGGAACGTAAACTTGTCGCCTGTATTTAAGAGTGCCACATCTAGTGCTGATAATCCTGCAAGGATAGCCCTTCCCTTAGTATAGTGCGACGGCTTCCCCATTCACGGGCCCATGCATTAAAGTCGCCTGCAATTACTACAGATGTTCTGGCTCTCGCGTCTCCATCAAGGTTGTCCATGATGTTTTCAAATTCAACAAGGTTGGAGCTAGGTGGTATATAGCAACTATAAAGAATCAATTCCGATACCAGTACGCAGACAAAACCTGTATCCGTTAGTTGTTGTATTGCAATAGGAGTTTTGGCACAGCTCGATATTGCTGATCGTCCGCTGGTGTCACTAGCCCATAGTTGATCATTTACAACTCTGTAGGGCTAACTCAATAGTTATATGTATATGTGTTTCTCTCTTACCATCTGTTCTAGAAGCTCTTGTGCCGCCTTGCAATGATTTAAGTTCAGTTGCAGAAATTTCATGGTGCACGTGCTTTTTTCAACGCATCTTTATAGTAGGGGTATTCCTTGCCGCCAGTCCTGTGCTTGACCTGCGATGGGTTTCTTCTAGAGCAAATGGTGCATTTCGCCTCTTTTTTGCATTCAACAGCTTCGAGGTTTGGCTCCCCGCAATTAAAGCATGCGTTTTTAACGTCGAAAGTGCTTTTGTAGTTCCAAGCAAGGTGACCAAACTCGAGGCACTTGGAACATTTTACCGGCTGAGTTTTCTCGCGTATTCGGCCAATCACCCATCCTACACGGACTTTACGCACTGCTAACAGTTTGTTTGCTATAGGAGCTGGTAGCAGGAGAGTTGCTGTTTTAGATCCGCTGTAGGCACTTCTTAAAGATTTTAAGCTTTCTTCCGAAAACTGTATACCATCAAATTTTTTTTCCAGGGCAGTACAAAGCTCTTCTTTGCTTGTAGTTGCGTCCAGGTCCCTAATCTCTATAGCCGTTACTGATGTTAGAGCCTGTACCGATGCTTTCTCACCTAGCGCTGTTTTAACCCCACGTTGGATATCCTGCGTATGCGAGTCCGTGGGTTTAGTCAACTGAAGAAGAAGGTCCCCGCTGGCCGTTTTCCGTACTTTGGTTATTACTTCACCAACATGCTTAAGCTGAGGGTCACTCTTCACTGTTTTAAGTATATCTACGTACGATCCCCCGCTGCTACTCTTTATTACTATCGCATATGGGCGTGTTTGCTTAGTACTCGTCTTCCTTTTGGGCTGGACCATCTTCCATTGGGATTCTTCCTCGACACCTTTACCTGGGTCGCTACTCTTTCCCTTTGCTTCTTCTGGTGACGCTAGTTTTCCTCGTAGCGCTGATTTTCCGCCTCTTGTGTTTTTATGTGTCGGAAGTGAGCCCCTAGTGGCGATTGGGGTCATCTGTTGGGCTACACTCATCGTTTCCCTTGGAACAGTAGTCATCATTTTGCCATATAGGACAGGTAGCTCAGCAATGGTGTCACGCATTGGTTGATGTATGTACCTCCTCTAACCGTCCTCCAACATTTCATTTAGTTCCCGGATTTTCACTCCTAGTGTAACCCACGCGAGATTTTCGACTACCGCAGGTGATGGTGACCACGACTGCGGCGGCGAATACACGATTCTAGGTCGCTTTTCGTCCGGGTTTAGTAGTATACCGCCATCGGTCGCACTAATATCCTGGAGTGAGGAACCTAGAGCTTCTGTGGTAATTCGCCCTGAAGGGGCGACCTTATGACACTCATACTAATTATCAATTTTTTTCCGCCCTGATCTAGTAATCAATCGCGCTTTACTACTACAGTGGCTTCAAAATGTGTATGTATATTTGGTTTCAACCCTCGCTAACAGCTGTTGACACTAATCTGTTCCCACTTTTGGTAGACATGCTCAGCTGTATTTGACACTTCAGTGCGATAGAACTTTGTTTTGTTTTGCTGTCTCGTTCACTATGCAATTTCACTCAAAGGTCCGCGAGTATTCCGCAAAAACAATAAGGCGCGAAAATGGATAAATGCCATAAGTGCAAGAATCCAATTCGCGGTGACAGCGGAATCCGCTGTGATGGTGTGTGTGGTAAAGTGTGGCACTGGGCAAAAAAATGCTCTGAATTGGATGAGTACAGTGCGAATGTACTCAAAGAAAACAACTTTGTGCGCTTTATGTGTAACCAATGTCACACATACATGCATAACATCGATGAGGTGCTCCGAAATATGAACTTAACAATAGAGAAAAATAGTCAAAAGATCCAAGAGTGTAATGATGACTTCCAGGAGTCGCAGAAAATGCAAGTGAAAGAGCTTAAACTTCTCTTGCAATCAATAGAGAAAAAATTTGGGGAACGCATTGATGCAATGCAAAGAGTACAAAAAACCTGTGAGGCGAGTATTCTCGAAGTGAACCAAATTAAGTCAATAGCTGACGGCGTAAAAAAGCAAAGCCATGATCTTTGCGAAGCCATAGTGCGCAATGAAAATGAGAACAAAAAAATTTGTGAAGAGATAAAGAAATCGGTGACTGCTGACGCGTTAGCAGGTCAGCGGGCGAAAGCCACTTACGCGGATCTCTTTAAAGGTAATACTGCGAAAGATAATAGGCCGCCGAAAGTAAATAAAGAGAAGCCATTAGTTCTACAACCAAAAGAGAAGCAGGAAGTGGGAAAAACAAAAGAAGATTTGAACAAAAATGTTGACCCCTCGGGCTTGAAAATTAATAGTGTACAGGGGAGGAAAAGTGGGGCTGTAGTAATACAAACAGAAAATGAGGCTGAGCGTGAAAAAATCAAAAAGGCAATAGAGAATAAAATGAGTGATAGATATGAAATAAAAATCCCAAACGAAGCCAAGCCAAGGTTCATGGTATATAGAATGAGCTTTAAACATGAGAATGAGCAGCTCAGGGATATGATAAAAAAACAGAATGAATGCTTCAAAAATGGTAATTTCTAAATTTTGAAATGTTTTGAAACAAAAAGAGGAAATGCAAAACATTATAATGCGTTAGTAGAAACAGATGTAGATGCGTTTTCAGCCGTGCTGGCAAGCGAAAAAATAAACATAGGTTGGGAAAAATGTAGAGTCAAAGATGGAATGGATGTTACTTTCTGTTTCAAATGCAAGGGATTTAACCACATAGCTGCGAAATGTAAAGCCGATGAGGTATGTTTCAAGTGCCTAGATAACCACAAAACTATGGAATGTTCTAAGGAAACATTAAACAAATGCATAAACTGCATTCGTGCTAATAAAAAATTTAACTTAGGGCTTGATGAAAATCATATGACATTTAACCGACAGTGTCCTGTATACCAGAAAAAGCGTGAGCATAAAAGAAATACTGTAAATTACTAACAATTACAGCAAGTTTGTGGGGACCCTAGCGTTGAGTTTACGTCTCACCCAGGTGTAAAGAAAGCGCTACCCAAATATTTGCAATGCGTATATCTCAATATACAGAGTTTAGTGGCTAATAAAGTTGAGCTAGAAATACTTATAGATTTTACCGACCCGGATCTACTTTTGTGTTCCGAAACATGCCTAACTGATGACATAGAGGATACGGAAATAATGTTCCCGGCGTATCAGATGATACGCTGCGACTCACACAGTAGACACACAGGGGGAGTGATAATACTCGTTCGAAACACGCTCGGTTTTAAAACAATAACTAACAAGGCTTTAGACAAAAATGTTTGGTGTATAGTTATTCAACTCACACACTGTGATACCAGGTGGCAGCTCGGGGTGGTTTATCACTCCCCAAGCTCAAGTGATGCGGAATTTGTTACATATATGGAGGATATCCTAGCAGAAATCTCAGAAAATTCTGTGAACACTGTTGTCATTGGCGATTTTAACATAAACATGAACGTAGTATCAACCTACAGCAGAAAACTCAATGAAGTTTTCTTGCAACAAGCCATGCAACAGCTGATAAATTTTAATACGAGGGTGACGGAACATTCGGAAACACGTATTGACTTGTTGTATTCCAATGATTACTAAGGCAGTGCGATTTCTCAAACTTAAATTTTTTCGATGCTGACGGTATGGTGGAGTATATTACTCACTGCATTATGTGGGCCATGAGGCAGTTGACTTACTCAAAAATAACTCGCATTAGGCAGAGGAACAAATGGTATGATAGGCAATTGACAGAGATGAACAAGTATAAATCTAAATCACATGAGAAAGCAGTGTTGTCAGGGTACTGGGGTGAATATAATTTAGTGAGAAGCAGATATAAGAAAATGGTAAGGTGTAAAAAAAGTAAATACCTAGAGCATAAGGTGGAAATAAATAAGGGTGACAGCCGACTCATGTGGAAATACTTAAAGGAGGTAGTCAATAACACGGAGGTCAAAGAAAATATTGGGGAAGTGATAATAAATAACACCAACTACGTAGACAGCTTTGAAATTGCGGAAAACCTAAATAATTTTTTCGTGGACAGCATTTTGGAAATACACACCAATATAGAGTGTGTAAACTATGATTTTTTCGAGCAACGAGCTCCCACAAGTACGCTAAAATTTGAAGAGGTCTCAACGGAAGACATTCTTCAAATTGCCAAAAAATTTAAGCGGAAAATTGGGGGAAACAACCTACTTTCTGAAGGTGTTATTAAGGACTCTGCTGATTATATGGGATATTTCTATGCCCTACTTATAAATAAGAGTCTCCAGTCAGGATCAGTACCGGAAGAATGGAAAATTTCATCAATAGTGCCCGTCAAGAAAGTTAGAAAAACGGTTAAAGCTGAGGAGCTTAGGCCCATCAATACTCTCCCTAGCTTGGAAAAAATGCTAGAAACCGCTGTGAAAAACCAGCTACAGTACTATGTGGAATCCAATAAAATACTCATAAAAGAACAATCTGGATTCAGAGCTAAACATTCCTGTGAGACTGCGCTGAATCTGGTGCTTTCTCAATGGAAAGAAGATCTGAACAGACACCTTAATGTAGTGGCAGTGTTTATTGATCTTAAAAGAGCATTTGAAACCGTTGATAGGGTCCGAATGTTGGATAAACTAAAATACATTGGTATAAAAAACACTGAGCTTGACTGGTTTAGAAGCTTTCTGTGTAATCGTAGGCAACAAACAATAGTTAATTCAAAGAGGTCTAGTAAGATAGCCGTAGACATCGGATTACCACAGGGCTCAGTTTTGGCACCCCTACTCTTTAATATATATATAAACGATATTAAAAGTTCTCTCAAACATTGTAAAATAAAACTCTTTGCGGATGATGCCTTGTTAACGATCAGTGATAGGGAACTACCAAATGCGATTGTCAAAATGCAAGAAGATCTTAATTCTTTGTATCAATGGCTGTGTTCAAATAAACTCAAACTGAATGTGAAAAAGACTAACTTTATGGTATTTTCCAGAGCGGCAAATGCTGACTCCATAAGCCGTGAATTAAAAATCAAAGATGAAAATATCGAAGAGGTGAAAATTGTCAAGTACCTAGGAATATACATAGACAACAAACTAAAGTTTGATGAGCACGTTGAGTATACAGTCAACAAGATTGCTAAAAAAATTGGCCTTATAAAGAGATCGTGTAAGTACTTGGGAAGAAGATATAAAACGTTGGTGTACAGGTCAATAGTAGAACCGCACTTTATATACTGCCCCACGATTTTCTTCCTAGCGGGGGACTCCCATGTAGATAAGCTGCAAAAAATGCAAAACCGAGCGATGAGATTCATCCTCAACAAACCGTATGACACACCAACAAGATGTATGCTTGAAACCTTGAATTGGTTAAGCGTGAAGCAACAAGTTTTTTACCACGCTATGAAATTTGTGTACAATATTAAGAAGGGCAACCTGCCGGATTATCTTAGCGATAATCTCCGATATATAAATGAGACGCATACATATTTGTTGAGAGAGAATAACAGCTTCAGACTCCCGAAGTATAGAACAGAAGTGGACAAAAAAAATATTTTCTATAAAGGCTTAAAGTGCTTCAATGAATTGCCAGAGGCTATAAAAAATTGTGATACTATCACTCTTTTCAAGCGGCTGCTACTTGACTATTGTAGAACGCAGCCTACAAGATAGTGATGTATCAACAATAGCGTGGATTGGAAACTAGGCCTTTCCAACCACCAAGATATCGAGACTAGGCGGATCGGAAACTCGGCCTTTCCGACTACCTAGACCCTTAGATAATAAACAATAAACGAGCGGATTGGAAACTAGGCCTTTCCAACCGTTAACCGTCACGAAAGCGCGACTGGGTGGATCGGAAACTCGGCCTTTCTGACCACCCAGGAGATATCAATAAATGGAGTAACCCAAAAAGAATAGCGCGGATTGGAAACTCGGCCTTTCCAACCGTCTACATAACTTCCAGGAAATTGCATGCGTGTATAATGACATAAAATAATTGCAGTGATAAAGAAATAATGTTATTTAAAAATTTCTGTAGAGCATTTTGTATTTTGTATTTAATATTTTATATTTATATTTTAAATCTAAAATCTAATTATAAGAATGTTAAATCTTTGTTGCAATATAAGTCTAACAGACTGTAAAAAATAAATAAATAAATAAATAAATAAATAAATAAATAAAAAATTATTAAAAGCCAATTTTCCACTATTTTGGCAAAAAACAATATCACCGGCACACACGACCATGTAGTGAGATCACTAGCTTTCACCCGGGTAAGTTTTGAGGCGACTTCCTCATACGAGCTTACTATTTCTTCCGATATTTGTTTTTTCCGATTTTTTTTGTTTTAAACTCGACCGTATATGCATGTGTGTGCACAAATCTATTAATATCGTTGAATTATCTTAATAGACCAGACTAAAAAGTAGAAAATAAATAATATAAAACGCTTTTATAACTGGACTAAAAAGTAGAAAATAATGAAATTTTGATTTTGAAATTTTAGCAAAAGTTATATAAATAATTTATGATATTGAAAATGAAAAGCGTGGGATGCATGCATATATGCAATACTCCTATATTGGCAGTAGGAGCTAGTACCCTCCGAAAACATTACAGTACAGATATGGGTAAGGCTTCCTCAAGTGGGCACCGAATTTACCAACATTAATATTTTTCACTGGTATTCAGGCAGCGCCGAATTTTGTAGTCGGACGAAAATTTTTAACAACAACTTATGTAATAATAATAATAATAATATCCCAACGGTTTTTACCCTCCATTCCCGCCCATCCACACGAGGGGCGCAGTCCGCATGACGTACGGAACCAATATTTTAAATTTTTGCGCCGAGTCACGATAGGCAGGAGTTTGTTAAGTGTCGAGATCTAAAACTGTTCAGCTACAGAACTAAATTCATCAGCTGATTTTATGTATTTATGTCAATAATTCACTTATTGAGAGAGGAGAGTATCGCTTTCTTAATGCTGAAAAGCGGATCTGATATATCAAACGTGCTGGAATGAGAGTTAAAATCCTGGCATAAGCAACGGAGTGGGTCGTGCAATTCAAAATTGGTTTTACAAGCTTTCAGAAATATGGGACAAAAGTGTCTTGATACGCGTGAGGGAACATTAAAGCTTACATCAGCCAGAAGAGACGGACTTGAAATTGAGCCTGTCAGTAATTTAACCATAAAAATTATACCAAGCATTTCCCTGCGACTGGCAAGTGTAGGAAGGTTAATAAGTTTTAAGCGACTCGTATAAGGTGGAAGACTATATTGAGAATCCCATCGGAAATTTCTTAAAGCAAAAAGTAGGAATTGTTTTTGAATTGATTCTATCTTGTCTGAGTAAATTTGATACCTTGGATTCCAAACCACCGAGCCGTATTCCAGAATCGGCCTAACTAATGTTGTAAACAGGGTTTTAGTGATATAAGGGTCACTAAATTCTTTTGACCATCGTTTCACAAATGCAAGTACACCTTTAGCCTTGTTGACTGTCACATTAATGTGAAGATTAAAATTAAGCTTAGGATCCATTGTGATACCAAGGTCCACAAAATTGTATACCTGTTCCAGGTTATGGTTACCTATTATATAAGAAACTGGCAGAACAGCTCTTCGCGAGAAGCACATTACTTTACATTTCTTAAGATTTAGAGGCATAAGATTTACTTTACACCAGTAAAGTAAGTCTGATTGTAGCAAAGACCTTTCTTCAATTGAAACGTACGATTTATAAAGTTTTACATCATCTGCATACATTAAAATTTTGGAGAAATTTATATCTGTTGAAATATCGTTTATAAAAAGCAAGAACAGAATCGGGCCTAGGTGGCTACCCTGAGGGACTCCTGAAGTAACATCAATGACGTCAGAGATAGTATTTTTAAACAATACCCTTTGTGATCTATCATAGAGGTATGAAGAGCAGTGTTGCCAGAACTTTTTGGGGTGACCGGCTAGATTGGACAAAAAAAACGGCTAAAAACGGCTAAAATGTTTCAACTAGAATTAACTTTTTTTTAATACATAAATTACAATTAGACTAGTAAATCCATTAAATTTTTTTTTGCTAACAAAGATTATTCCTAGCTAAGCTGTACACCACTTTATTTTTTTTTAACAAAGAAATGTTCATGTTTGTATTACTTAAATATAAAAACAGAGATAAATTACAAACTTATGGCATTTTCTCTTCCATTAAACAATTTTGCCTTCTTATAAATATTGTAACATTTGCAGTAGGTTGCTTTTTGTCCCGCAAAATGACTATATTAGCAAAACGTATGGCACTTTTGCTTAGGCGGAGGGCAATATATTGAGAAATAAACACGTGAAGTTGTGAAAGGGCTGAGGAAAACAGAGCAACATTATTTCGAGAAAAGAAAACGTCATGATACAAACACAGAAGGTAGTTTAATATATTAACATTCGTTGTTGTTGCCGAACTTTTAACAAGTTTATGACATTTAACTAAAATCATGCCACCAGATTCACTAGTAGACACAATTTTGATTCTTGTAAAAGTAAAAAAAAAATGAGTTAGTGAAGTTGGATGAAAATACTAAAAGTGTTGCGCGTTTCCAAACTGTCAGAATTCGGTACACCTGAGTAAAGATTCGAAAATAAAGTTCTTTGCTTTTCCGAGGATAGGGTACGTAATACGTGCAGTTCGACGACAAATTACTGACGCAAAATATTTTTTAACCTCTAAAAGATGTACCGTTATCCATGGAACAGGAAGGAGGTCGAGTTAAAATGATGGCCTGGAACTTGTAACAGTACCAATTTTTGGATTTTCTGATAAAGATGTGGTGCTGCTAAAAAATTTTTATACATAAATATAAGCACGAAACTATGTATTTGTGATAAGAATTATCCACAAAAGATGAAAACTATTGCAGTTTCATTTTATAAAATTTTTGTTTATAGAAAAATGCATAAGTAAGACAGTTTGGGTACGGTTCGGTTATTTGTACAATGATTTTGGGTTATCGTGTCCAAACACGTGACCCGAATAAATAAAAATTGTACATATACGTCTAGCAAAGGGATTAAGCTTTAATTTAAAATAAAGATTTCGGTTTGAAATATGCACGTTTATTGTAAATTTGGAGGTGGATTTTGCGCAAAAATACTGTGGATGGCGTAACCGGAGTTGGACTGATGAGGTTATTTCTTCTAGTGCGGCTGAAGGCCACCAACTCGGAAACAACAATGATAACAAAAATAAAATATATTAGCACCATGATGCAATTCTTCACAGGTATTGTCTCCCCAGAGAGTTTTGCTCCACATCGAAATTTGTGCTCTTTCATTTTGTTGCGTGTAAAACTTCACACTTAAATTTAAGACATTCTTAACAAAAATTGAAGCAAGTTTCGCCTATTTTTCTTTAGTTTATTTAATGTTTATTATTTTTTACAATATGTAGCTCATTACTTAACAAACCATATACTACATCCAGATTTTAGACTTTGTGTAAAAATTATGAAAATTCTGCAAAATTTCAGCAAAATTTGTAATAATCAGCTAAAATGGCGCGTCCCAGTTTATATGTAATTGGGTTACTCGCTTAAAACAAAAAAAAACATTGAAATCGGCTCACTATCTGAAGACTTTTCGGGTTAGAAAAAATTGTTTTTCAATTTTATATAACAAGCCCGACAGAAAAAAAAAATTCTCACGGATAAGACTAGCCATTTCTAATAGATTTTGGATCACTAAATTTGTAAAAATAAAAACTTGTATATTTGAATTTTAATAAAATAAGGCGAATAGCAAATAGCAAAATCGGCTAAAACCGGCTAATTTTTTTTTTGCAAAACGGCTAACAAATCGGCTGCCGGCTAAACCGAATTTTCTCCGGCTGTTTGCTATCGTAACCGGCTAAATCTAGCCGGAAAACGGCTAAAATGGCAACACTGATGAAGAGATCCAACGTAGAAAATTAGGTGGAAGACCAAGAAGATCAAGTTTATAAATGAGCAACGAGTGGCACACTTTGTCAAATGCTTTACTGAAATCAGTATATATAACATCAACAGTTTTGCTCTCACTAAATGCTTTTGAGATATAGGATGTTAGTTCAAGTAAATTTGTAGAAGTTGATTTGCCCTTGCAAAATCCATGTTGACTGTATGAAATGCTTGAAGTGATAGAATGCGTCAACCGATTTGTTATAATTGCTTCAAATAATTTAGGAATTGCAGAGAGCTTAGCTATGCCCCGGTAGTTCTCCACTGAAGACCTGCTACCGCTTTTATGTAAGGGGGTTATGAACGATTCCTTCCATACAGTTGGAAAAACGCCCTCTTTAAGAGACAAATTAAATAAGGCTGTTAACGGCTCATAGAGATAATCAGCACAATTTCTAAGAAAACAAGTGGGGATCTGGTCAGGACCATAACTAAAAGACTGCTTTAAGGACTTCAGGTAAACTAAAACATCATCGGGAGATGTAATAAACATTTCTGCATTTATATATGAAAAAAAATGCGTGCATTTCGATATAGTTTGGTTAGAATGAATTTTTAAAAATTTTCCTCCACGGGGCTCAGAAATTGCTTAAAAGTTCGATTTTTCATAAAAAAATTATTGAAAAGCAAAAAAAAAGTATTTTTGTAGCGCAAATAATTTCATTGTATAATTTAATGTTTCTTAAATCTACACCCAAAAAATTTTTTCATTCGGACACTTACTTTCAAAGAAAAATAAAAATTTCCAAAACACTGAAAAACTTTTCAATTGTTGATTAACAACAAACTATTTGGAATTTTGCGACAAAAATTACATAGTGTACTGTTCGACTACAAAACTCGGGGCTGCCTGAATATCATTGAAAAATATTAATGTTGGTAAATTCGGTGCCCACTTGAGGAAGCCTTACCCATATATAAACAAAAGCATATCTAAATAATCAGAACTATGGAATATATATCTTATAAAGCATCAATCTAAGTGATTTTCAATGCTGTGTGTGATCGGTATGTAAACCGGTAGCACAATTTAATGGTTTTAGCTGCCTACGTAAAGGAGTTATATCGCAAAAACTTGTATCTGAACTATCAGTATAAAGCTTATACAGCACCGATCTTGATGATTTTCTCAGTAGATTTTGTGTGATTATTTAGAGAATAGCTCACGAAATTTCTCGGTTTTAGCTATCCAAGTGAGGGAGTTTTAAAGCAAAACCCCATATCTGAACAATCTGTTGTATCGAGGCTAAAGGTTATAGTGACCCGATTTTTGGCTGTAGTTTTCACTGTAAATATTCTGTTGATGATGAGTAACAATAGTACGAAAGTTCATATTTCTAGCTCTATAAATGGCGAAGTTATAACGAAAAATTTCATATCTAAACAATGAGTTGTATGGAGGCTATTGATTATAGTGACCCGATCTTAGTGATTTTTTATTTAAGTATGGGTGAAAATATTGCGAAATTTCATGTCCCTAGCTGTATAAACGGAGAAGTTATAACGAAAAATCTAATATCTGAACAATATGTTATAGTGAGCTATATGTTATGGTGGTCCGATTTTTGTGGTTCCGACAAATGATTAAGCATTATAAAACTACACTCACTTTCCAAATTTCAGACGGATGCCTCGAAAACTGAGAGACTAGATTACATACAAACAGACGAACAGACAGACATGGCTAAATCGGCTCAGCTCGATGTTCTGATCATATACATAGGAATACATTTTCAGGGGTCTATCTCTTCTTATTCTGGTACTTAGAAAGATCTGACCAAAGTTAGGATACCATTTATCAGATTTCAAATCGGTGAAGTAGGTGACAAAATATTTATAAATTTAAACATTTTCTTAACTACTTCCCAGCGTATCTATATATAATTGCTCAGTTATACGACTTAGTCAAAGCGATCTGCAGCAGCCACAGAATAGGGCTATATATCAAATTAAAGCGCAAGTTGCAGTTTCAGTTGACCGTGTTTGTCACAAAAGGAAAACGTGGTAGAAAAGTCGATAGTGAGCAATATAATCTATTGAAAAACATTAACCAATTTTCCGTGGAATTTAGATTCGGAAAACGTATTAGGCATTATTAAAAGTTTTGAAATATATTTCACGAAAGAAAAAAATAAAAATAGTTGATATCACTTTCTTTTTTAAACACCTAGGGTATCACTGACCATTAAAAAGGACCCTGAATGACTGATGTGATTTTTAAATTGAACGATTAAAAATTAGCCGGTATACATATTTTAAAATCTTTAGAATCAGTGGTTAAATTTTTGTACTGACAGGGTTAAGAAAGCTTTAGTTTATTTATTTAATTATTGCGTTTCAGATTACGACTAATAAAGCCCTCGGACAGATATTGTGAAAGGTTGGCCTATACCTTAAAGATGACTTTTTTCTCACGGCCCACTATACGAAGCTTTGAGTAGAGTAAATTAAAAATTATCCTGGGTTTTCTGGTCTCTAGCAATACAAAATTATTTGTTGTCTTTCACGAAGTTCTTTAAATAAATTTTGAGCTAAATACTGAAGTATATTCATGAATATCACGTTTTATTATATACTTAAATTAAATTCTTATTATTAGTTAGTATTTATTTACTGCATTCACCCGAACTTCGGGGGTTACTAATAGTTTTAATAAATTGTCAGTTTAATTTCTTATAAAATTTATTTTTAGGCTTATGCATCTTAGCATACATCGAAAATTTGTTTAATCAATGTGAAATAATTGCAGAAACGATTAACCGGTTTGATGAGCAACCGAGACGTCTGCGTTTTAAATAATTTTTGTAAAACAAATCGGCAAGTGCCTACAAATCGTCCCCCGCATGTCAGAAACATGAATGTGTAAAGGTGAAAATTTTGGGAAATCTGGTTTGAAAGTTTTTACGAGGCTTAACACTGCATTCATGTAATTGACATTGTGAATATGTGCTCATGGTATTCTGGGTTTTGGTAAAACATAGAATATCCAAAGGTTAATTAAGTGAACCTAATAACTCAAATTGGTAAATTTGCATATTTATGCTTCTGGCATTAGAGAGGCGATATGTATTTACTTCGCATTTATTAATTAACGCCTGCTCTTCATATTTTTGTAGTAAGAAAATAGTAGTCATATTTCCTGTTAATATTCTTCTATTTGTATGAAAACAAGTCAATAAAATGTAAGTTTAGAACTTCACTCTACTTGCTAAACTAAATGTATATTTTGCTATTAGTTAAAATTGTCTTTTCAAGTGGAACCATTTAGTTTACATATATGTATTTTAATCAATCAACTACATTAAAATTTTGAAGTAAAATTTTCGAGGGATTTTTGTTATATGTCAGTCCCCCCCTAAATTCGATTTTGGCGACGCCCATGTCTACGGCGTTAAAACTTTTAACAAGCTGCCAGAACAAATCGAGGCGCTAGCAATTTACTACAATTTAAAAGACTAATTAAGGAGTTCCTACTACAAAACCCTGTTTTTGACTGGCAATAAAGTAGAATTTTCGTAGAGTAGAATATTTTAGTAGAATTTTCGTGAAATAGAATTATCTTCTACACTATTGTATGTAATCAGTTTTCGCATTTTATTGAGTAATTTCGCCCCCCTCCCCCACTGCTACGCGCACGTTAGCAGTAAACAAAATTAGAAGTAAATTATGCTATTTTATCGCACAAAATGTATTATTTTTTGGGAAATGGCTTTATTGAAAGCATAAATAAAGGAAAAATTTAAAAAAAATTGGAACATTGTATTTAATCAAAAGTAATGTTGCTGCCTTTTCGGGTTACAGCCTGTTTCTTGAAAGGTCGTTAATCAAACCTGGGCCACTAAATAACTACTTGCTCGAGGCGACAAACTTGAAACTTTTCAAAATAGTAAATTATTTTCGATTGACGCTGCACCAGTTGACTTTAAGTTATATTTATTTATTTTTTTTATTGCAATGTAATAATTCCTTTTTGAGAATTGCATCGCGATGCAAATATCGGGTGTATTCTCCTGACTTTCATCTTCACAATCTAGCATCCTGGCAAGATCGTTGTTTAAACACCGTTGTTTTCCAAAGAATTCTTCATTCTAATTTTTTTCGTTGTTTCAGAATTTGGAGAACCTGTAACGTCATCAGCGTTTTTCGATTTTAGTTTTTGTAATTCATTTTTAATCCTTTCTTCTGTGCCTGGTTAGGAAAATGTGTGCTTATAACGAGGTTCTAAATAGGTGAATATGGCAAATAAAGAGTTATTTTCTAGAAATGAAAATTTCTAAGAAAATTCTGTTTTGAAAGTCGTTACTGCCAGCCGAATAAGTTAAAAGTCTTATTATTTTGTTAAAAGGCACCCCGTACAAATTTTTATTGCATAAAACGATGTGGGAACTTATGATTCGATGAAATGCATCATAATCAATCAAGAAGCGAATTTTGGATTTTTCGTTAGTTACGACTTTTATTATTTCAGCGACGATGTGGCTTACGCCCTTTTCATACTATACTAACGATATATTGCATGCCAAGTCCCACTCCTTAATATTTAATATCTATTCGCCTTGAATTGATTCTTATTTGATTTCTGAACTTGACTGTAAACTTTTTCACATTCCATTTTATTTATATTTCGCTGCGTGCCAAATTTGACAATTATCACAAAATTAAAATTAATGTTGTAGTTTTCGGGATGTTTGGTGTGTTTTCCTGCCATATATGTAATACTCCTATATTGGCAGTAAGAGCTAGTACCGTCCGAAAACACTACAGTACAGATATATCAATAAACACGTACGAAAGTAAAGGAACACACACGTTTATAAATAAACATGTACACAACACATATACAAAAACGGCACTCAAGTACACGATACATTGACAAAAACGGTACTAGACTGTCTCGCTTTGATTTCGGAATGCTTACACATTGAGAAGTTAGCTTACTGCCAATATAGAAGTATTACATATATGTTTCCTGCTAAGTAATTAAAGAAAACACGGAACTTAATTATAAGAAGCCGTTTTATGAAAACTAATTATAACACTTTTCTAAGAAAAAGTAGAAGAGAAAACTAGCGATGCATCCAGTTTTTTTAATAGACCTTTGAAAAATAATTTTTGATAGTTACATTATGCTTACCTAATTAAATGTTATCTTTTACCGCACGAATAGTCGATTTTCTTTATAGCTAGATGTTGAACATATCCGCTGGAAATACCTATTGAAGGATCTTACTCTTTGACTTTAAATTACAAAAGAATTGGGACGTACGGAGACAGTTTTTACGTAGCATCTCCAAAAAAATTGGCCACAATTTGTCGTTTTGTTTGCCAAATATACGTTTTATCAGTGTTCTTGCACAATATTCGCATTCGCAAAAGCTTCGCATTGATTATTGCGAATGCGAAAGCTAATGCGAATGTTAAAATTAATGCGGAAGCTCCACGGTTGCGAATGCGAATATTCCCAACAACCATGGTACAGACGTATATGTACTCCTCCCTTTTCTTCTCAACCCCGCTCTTCCACTAGCAAGCAGAATTGAATTCAATACTTGAACCGTGTAAAACCCGGTAATAGGTAAAAAATAGTGATGTGTAAGCAAATCAATGTTGCCAAATTCCCATTTTCAAAAAAAAAATAATTCCATACTAAACATATAATATAAATAACATGTATATATCCTCAAACAAAGACTATCGATAGTGGCCAACGACTATTCAACAAACAAAATAGAACCATTCGATAGTATCGATAGTAACATCGATAGTTTTACAGCTCTATTCGTGTGTGTGTGCAAGAATTTGTCACTGATACAGCACCCAGATTCCAACATTCGCTATCGCTAAAACTCCAACGCCAAAAAGTGCTAAATGAATTTTAGCAATTTTCAGCGATTTTCGCGATTCTATCATGAAAATGCAACTCTAAAAATCGCCATTTTTTGCGACAAATGACAAATTTTAGCGATGAACAAAATGAACCCGGATAAAGTGAGTGAACTGTTTTTGACAGCTCAAACAGCTAAAATGGCGATTCCAGCGTTTTTTCCATCGCTAAAAATACTTCTTTTTCGCTTAAAAGCCTGCAAATTTGACGACGACAAATATTCGGTGCTAAAAAAGTAAATCAACAAAAAATAGGTAATATTTAGATTGTTGTTTGTTTAAACTACTCGATTAAATAAAAATTTTTGAAATTCATATTAAAAATGGAAAACTGCAACAGTAGAAGGGTGACAAATGAGCAAAAATATATGCTTGTTCAATATTTGGAGGAACACAGGGAATTTGCTCATGACAGGTATGGAAAAGATTTTCTCGTAAATGAAATCGTTTAAGTTCTCTTTTTTTAATTTCGTGAATGACGTCCGGTTGTAAACGTTTGCTGGAGCAGTGGAACCATCTTGCCCAGAAACTAAACGCGTGTGGAGGAGCCATTAAAGACGGTGAAGGATGGAAACAGAAAAAAGTCAACCAACTATTTTTGATGCGATCACCATTAAAAAGATCCTTTGCACTGCCTTTAAAAAACATTATTGTTAGATATGAACGAATTTTCATTCCGAGCGGTAAATACGAAAATCATGTACAAAGAAGTTTTCGTGCTCGTATATTTAGGCCATGTAGTTCCAGAGCAACTTGCCCGAAAATTGGCTCCATGTGTTTGCAGTAACCACACCATTGTTCATAAAATATGACCATAGTCCTTCTAAGAAACGATTGGGTGTGTGGTTTAGTAAATAATGGCTAGCAACTTAAGAATCGACTTGCATAGTGAATTAAGTTTTATATTTATTGCTGGTTTTCATGAATAGCATTACATAAGTTTTTTGTATTTATGGCTGCAACAAAATGCTTAATTAACCGACTTCTTATCACTTTACAAACACTTTATTTAATTTGCAATCCAAAACTCTTCGATTGTACTTTATTAATTTTTTTAGCTATAAGTTATATGAATTTATAAAATAGGCCAAAATTATTAAAAAGTTGTACTTACTCTTATTTTCACTATTTATCTCTGTTAAAATCAAAACAAAATTTGACCGCTGCCGTTGCTGCACAGCGCTCCTGGCGGCCGGATAAAGTACTAAAATTTAGGCTAAGCAATTTTTAGCAACAGGGTGGACAGAATCGCGATCTTCGGAGTTCGCCAAAAATTCGGATAATATTTTAGCTTAAGCGTTTTAGCAGATTTTAGCATTTTAGCGATAGCGAAAGTTGGAATCCGGGTGCAGAATAGAGCCGTAAATTTTCCGAATACAAAACATTTACATACATACATATATGTACTT
>NW_023458556.1:103718411-103735389 GCF_013731165.1 Rhagoletis pomonella | reverse complement strand
CATTTTAAGGTTGGACCGGGACACCGGGACAAATAGTCTAAAACGGGGACATGTCCGGGAAAACCGGGACGTCTGGCAGCCTTATTCTTGTGTCAACGCTGGTACTATGAGAAATTCTAATTCTTTTGTGACTCCATCCCACTCTATAGGCAAAGTAATAACGCACACCACAGGAGTTTCGCCTCCGTTCGCGATACGTACATTCTGTCCAGACAGACGTGTTATCTTGCTCTCTTTTCCTTCGAGAATCTTCGTTTCCCCCTTTCCAAGGCAGCTGGCACAGGCTCCCGGATCTAACAAGGCCAAAACTCTACCGCATTCACTCTCAAAAATATACTTTGGCTAGCTCTTAAGGCCAACAAAAAATCTAAATCCAGGTAGATATAAATAAAATTACAATCAATTCAGCGAATATTTATCTAGATTCTGTGGAATGGCCGCAGTATTTAATTTATCACCAAATCCAAACAAAATTCAATCTATTTCAGAGTTCATGTATATATGTATTTATTAATAACTACGTACCGTGTCTGTATGTAGATAAATATATTTAAATAGTTCAGCTCAAGTATGTTTATACTTCGGCAAAACTTCCGGCAAAAAAAATAAAAAAAAAAACACTAAAGTATATACAGGGTGTCCCAGAAGTAACGTGCCAAACTTTAGGGGAAGGTAGGTGGGGGGGTGAGCTCCCTGATAAACAAAAAATTTTCAGGTAAAAGTGTCACCGTTTTTGAAATATTTACATTTTTTCGAATTAAAAAAAATCGTGCCTTTTCATGTGTTTTCTTTAACTGCAACTACAAACCGGGCAATACTTAGTAAATTTTTTATGTAAAATACTTCCAGATAGTTGCCTCTCCATACTCAAATGCAATGTAGTTAAAATATATTAAGGAACCATCATAAAATTAGGACTATTTATGGATTTTTAACTTTTTGATATTTTCTTCCACAACTTTGACTATCTCGGGTGAAAAAAAATGTACTGAGCTATAACTTTACATTACATAAAAAAATTGCTCATTTAATAAAGATTTCAGAAAGGTGGCACACTTACTGTTTTGAATAGAAAAAAAAAAGTTGTAGCCGCTTTTGTGGGTAAAGGACTGCGACACGCTAGAATGTATTTAATAGATTTAAATTGAATTTGCTCTTGTTACCGTCAAATGACATGCTAAATAGTACAAAGGTACATTATTACCTGCTCCTGACATTATTTTGTGATACTTACCGGAATTAGTGAAAGTGGATTTTGTGAAATTTTTAATTTTTTTTTTTTTCGTAGGAGAGGGAAATGCTTTATGCACTGGCCGGGGGCGCTAGTCTCTATACTACCTTCTCTGAGTGTGGGACTCCCACCGAAGCGTGTTGGGCTACCCACTAAAACCCAAACTCCCACCGCCCGCGCAAGAATCCCGCATCTGGCACCGCAATTCTGCATGTCTTTAGATGCAGGAGCGCGCTGTTAGAGCCTTGGGGCTGCTCTTTTGTAGGGGCGTTTCATTCGGGTGTCCTCAGTAGACAACCGTCCTGTCGTTTGCAGCGGAGTACGAATTTCACGTATCTCGCAACTGCTTCCCACTTTTCTGCGCTGGAGATCATTACCCCAACTATGTTGTTCGGAGTTATGTCTCCGTGTCTTTCTTCCAACATTCTGCGCGAAATCAAGAAGTGTTCGCAGGTGAAGAATGTGTGGTACACGTTATCTTCGACGTTTCCACAGTAGTGACAGAACAGTGAGTCCACCCTTCCCATTATATGAAGATATTCTCGGAAGTAACCATGACCGGTAAGGAATTGCGTCAGGTAGAAATCGACTTCCCCATGTGGTCTGTTCAGCCATGTTTGAAGGTCGGCTATCAGGGAGTGCGTCCATCGACCTTTTGTGCTCGCGTTCCAGTTTTGTTGCCACTGCTAGATCAGTTGCTCGCGCGCCCTTGCCGCGGCAGCTGCTCGACCTATCTCGGTACTGAGATTGTAAATCTCTTTTCGCTCGTAAGCAAGTAGCTCAATTGGCATGACGCCAGAAATAACTAGAACCGCGTCCGCGGACACTGTACGGTATGCAGAAGCAATGCGTAGTGCCCCTCTGCGCTGTACCGAAGACATTTGAATCCGTTATTTTTTGACTTTCAATGCGTCAGCCCATATTTCTGCCCCGTACAGGAGCACCGATTGGACCGCAGTCATCAGAAGCTTCCTGTGGCATGGCTTTGGGCCGCCCACGTTCACCATCAGCCGGCTTAGAGCCGCCGTGCTCTGCGCAGCTTTTTCACATACTCCATGGATTTGTTCCCAGAATGTGAGTTTGCTGTCAAGCTTCACCCCTAGGTATTTTGTAGACCTAGAAGTCATCACGAGTTGAGGTCCGACCATTATATTTATAATTGTTGGGATCCGTTTCCTGGTGAGGAGAACGATCTCCGTTTTGGCTGTAGCCAATTGCAGACCGTGATCGCTCATCCATCCACTGACGTTGCGCATGACCTGGTTTAGCTTGAGCTGTGCTAGCTGGACATTTCTTGCTGTTATGACGGCGGCCACGTCGCACAGTGTCGCGACTTCATATAAGCGTTGGCCAAAAATAGAAGGAGTTTGAAAATTGGTACAGATAGTTAACGTAAGTAGACTAAGAAAAAAACTAAGTCTTGAGAAAATCAGCCCAAGGACACGCCCACCTCCCATATATCCTGAAATGAAAAAAACTTATATTTTCCAAAATTGTTGTTGGAATTGAACCAAATTTAGCTCGATTTGTCTCTGATATATAACTGATAACTGTGTTTAATTATATGGAATTATCTCAAAGGACACGCCCACCTCCCATATATCCTGAAGTAAAAAATTCGAATAATTTCATGTAGTTAGCTTAAACATAAACTTTATTTTTAGTTTTAGACAAGCAAAGAATATTTCTTATTTACTATTATCATCGCCAATATCTTCAATGTTATCGCAGAAATCATCCTCAGATATGATGCTTTCATCTTCCACAAGAACAAAATCTTTTATTTCATTTAGATCATATCTTCTTAAATTTTTTTTTTTACTGTTCATCGAAATATCTGGCTCTGACTGCAGAATTAGGTAATGTATTAGATCCCTATTGGAGTCAACTCTACTCGTCTTTCTTGTATGCCTCAGTCTATTATTTCGAATTACTTTGTGACAGGACTCTATGGCCTCCTCCGATAACATTCCAATTGGTATATTTGAATACTTGATGTAATTAATACCGTGAACTAAAACTTTGTGCACAGTAACAGGCATGTAGTACCAGGGATATAGCTTATTATATAAAATAAATGTTTCTTTTAATAGCTTTTCAAAGTTTGTAACATTTATGTGCAGTTTGAAGTTTTATCCAAAATTGCCTGTAATGGAACATGTACTGACGTTTCCGAAACTTCAATTCCGTCTGGAATAAGTTTTTTTTTAGCTTCTACAATAGAGTAATAGGACGGAAAACAATTTTTATGTACACCATTAACAACGTTTCTCATCATGTTGTATTCCCTATAAGAGGTATCCATATCCAAGTACAATGCTAACGCCTTTTCCACTGAAAGAGTTCCACTGTTACTTGATTCTGAAATTTTTTCTGCTGCTTTTTTAAGAGCTTCAGCAGAGGTTGACACAACAAGTTCATCAACACGTCTTCGCTTAGTTCGATGTGATGCTTCTTCGAAAGACACACGTGGCCGACCTCTAACAAAGCTTGAACTTGGTTCCTAAAAAAATAACAGACCTATTTTATCTTTGATTGACGCCAAGAACTGATTTACTTACAACACAAATAGAATCCCCATAGAATATTTCACTATCCAGCCAGTTATTACAGTGTTTTTCAAATAATTCTTTTTTCCGTCCATACTTTTCCCAATTAGTGCTAAATTTCAAATTCGTAAACTTGATTTTTGTTTCCTCTGTGCAGTGTAATGATCTACGCAAATGATTTTCCACAAATTTGTTTATTTCATAAACGATAAGGCTCTTTTTACATTGCTTCATTTCTAACCATTTGTTGAAAATATCGCGTATCTTCAATGGGGTAGACACTGAAAAATATTCATAAAAAATAAAATCGCATACCATCGCAGTTGAGATTTATACATATTTAAATACACACTTTTTCGCACTAAATATCAAAATATTGGAGAAGTGTTTTGATGTGTTTTTTTTATTGTCTTCTAAACAAGCGGTTCGCTTTCAACAGGTCACTTTGATTTAGACATATCTTTCAGCTAAATGTTCTTTCCATATGACCAATATTTGTCAACAAAACGAGTGTTGCCATATTAATTGGTACTTAAATTTGACAATCTATTACAATTTTTACCGACAGTTACATTAAGTATTTGAAATAACAGCG
Source organism: Rhagoletis pomonella (assembly GCF_013731165.1). Classification (NCBI taxonomy): domain Eukaryota; kingdom Metazoa; phylum Arthropoda; class Insecta; order Diptera; family Tephritidae; genus Rhagoletis; species Rhagoletis pomonella. The sequence continues at coordinate 103,731,014 of NW_023458556.1, read as the reverse complement.
TTTGAAAACTATGTAAAATTCCAGATTTTTCAATGATGATACTACATGGTTAACAACTATCACAATTGAACTACTACAAAAAAAAATACTAGTTCACATATCCAGGAAAAATTTTAGATTTCATCTAATTTAAGTGTTTATTTGTTAATAAAGAAAAAAACTTTTGGAAATTTGAATGTTCACATATATCATTTTTGGCCACTGCCGTGACACTGTGCGTCGTCCGCGAAGGCGACAAGGAAGGCGCTCTCCGGCATTTCCGTGCGCAACAGACTGTCGTACGTGGCGTTCCAGAGGTCCGGGCCAAGTACAGACCCCTGTGCCGCCGGTTATACATCTCTTTCTCTGACCTTGTGTTGTGTCGTGCAAAAGCCAACGGTCTCTGAGGTAGTCCCGGATTTTGTGAAATTGGACCCTTCGAACATTGTGTTATTAATACTATGACAGAGAACACGCAGTATACGTCGCATGAATATGCGGATATTCACCTAATTTACGGTGAAGCTTGCTGTAATGCCAGAGCTGCTCAAAGACTCTATGCAGAGCGATACCCCAATCGTCGGCATCCGGGCCCTGAAGTATTCGCCCGGACCCATAGAGAAATATATGAAGGTAAGTGATTTTTACACCTTTCTTGTTTGCTTGCTTGTTAACTATCATTTTTCACTTTTTTAAGGTTAAGGCATACCTGGATGGGGTTGCGGCGAAACACGACGTCCTTCAACGGTAGATGTTGAAGTTGTGTTAGAGGAAGTGGAACTAGGTCCATCGACTTCAGTGAGAATGATGGAAAGACGGACGGGAATACCAAAAACTACAGTTCACAAAGCTTTAAAAGACCATCGATTTCATCCCTACCACATTCAACGTGTTCAGGCTCTACAAGAAATAGATTACCTGTCGAGGGTTAGATTTTGCCGTGAAATGTTGCGAATGCATGAATCAGACCCCAACTTTTTTGATAAAATAATTTGGAGCGATGAATCATCATGCAAACGTGATGGTTATTTTAATTTACATAACCTTCACAGATGGCAGATAGACAATCCTCACGAAATGAGAGAAGATCGTTCGCAGTACCGGTAAAAAATAAATTTATGGTGCGGTATTTTTAATTGTCAGATATTGGGACCTGTGTAACTGCCGCCAATGCTCAACTCTCACAGTTATTTAGAGTTCCTTCAGGAACGGCTTGCAACTCTTTTAGAAGATGTACCCTTAAACCTGCGGCGAAGACTATGGCTGCAAAATGACGGGTGCCCTGCTCACTACGGGCGTGAAGTAAGAGCTCATTTAGACGAAACTTATCCTCGCCGATGGATTGGACGATACGGGCCAATCACGTGGCCCGCTCGATCGCCAGCCCTGAATCCATTCGATTTTTTCTACTGGGGCTGTCTTAAGGACAAAATTTATTCAAAAACAATTCAAAACGAAGAGCATTTGCCGGAACAAATAAATGGAGCTGCTTCTGAGATAGCCCAATTGAGTTTAAGATCTCTAAAAGCGTCATTTCTTAAAAGGAGCTTGTATTAGAGTAGAAGGTCGCAAATTTGAGCATATTTTATCAATAAATGAATAAATTTTTCTTCAAACAACTCATGTATATTTTATTTCACGTGAACCCATCCTTCACAAAAAATATTTATAGATATAGCCCTTGTTATAGACTCTAGTCCGAATTCCGGTAAGTAACATAAAATAATGTCAGGAGCAGGTAATAATGTACCTTTGTACTATTTAGCATGTCATTGGTCGGTAACCAGAGCAACTTAAATTTAAATGTATTAAATACATTCTAGCGTGTCTCAGTCCTTTGCCCACAAAAGCGGCTATAACTTTTTTTCTATTCGAAACAGTAAGAGTGGCACCTTTCTGAAATCTTTATTAAATGAGCAATTTTTTTATGTATGTAATGTAAAGTTATAGCTCAGTACATTTTTTTTCACCAGAGATAGTCAAAGTTGGGGAAGAAAATATCAAAAATTTAAAAATCCCAAAATAGTCATAATTTTATGATGGTTCCTTAATATATTTTAACTACATTGCATTTGAGTATGGAGAAGCAACTATATGGAAGTATTTTACATAAAATATTTACTAAGTATAGCCTGGTTTGTAGATGCAGTTAAAGAAAATACATGAAAATGCACGATTTTTTTTTTTAATTCAAATAAATGTAAATATTTCAAAAAAGGTAACACTTTTACCTGAAAATTTTTTGTTTTTCAGAGAGCCAACAGCGCGCGAAAAAAAAATGCAAAAGGGCGCCTAAAAGCAAAGGTGTATAAAAAATTAAGCAAAAATATGAGCGAAAGAAAAAAAAAACTAGGAGCAACAAATTAAGATAGTGATCAAAAAGGGTGGTGAAATTAGATCGACGAAACGAGTACTGAAAATCGAGGGCGCTGTGGAATTTGCTGACCATCTAGCGTATGTGTGTGGCGTGGGGAAGAGCGACGAGAAATTTGGCAAAACGAGGTGGGCCGCTGTGGTGTAGTGGTAAGCAGTGCGCGCTTTCACACATCAGCACCTGGGTTCAATCCCTGGTCAAAGCAACATCCCAAAAAATATAGAAAAAGGTTTTTTCTTAACAGCGGTCGTCCCTCGGCAGGCAATGGCAAACCTCCGAGTGTATTTCTGCCATGAAAAACAGCTTCTCATAAAAATACAATCGCCGTTCGGAGTCGGCGTAAAACTGTAGGTCCCTCCGCTTTGTGTGACAAAATCAAGGCGCACGCCACAAGTCGGAGGAGAAGCTCGGCCAAACACTAACATATGTGTAAGCGCCAATCTATTATTATTATTATTATTATTAGGTGGGCGAGTTGGTTGGGTTCGCTCTCGTCGAACTCAGCTCTCGTCCCCGATTCTATGTTTCCCTCTTGATATATTATTTAAACCGCTTGCGATTTCCAGTCTCTTCGTATTCAGGTATGTATATACATCCATCCATACATATGTACATTAGTTAATGGAGCCGGATTGTGTGTCTGTTGTTTGAACTATGTATATCGCCTTGCAGTTTTGTGCGTTGACTGGCTGCAACTATGTGTGGCTCCTAGTTTGGCGCTTGAGGTCCTTATATTGGGCCTCCCACCGGCAAAGGCCTAGAAGGGATTTAGGTTTACCTTCTTAGCGTTATACGTGGCTCCGCTTCTTATTTAAGTTTTTAACTTTTAACTTTATTTTAATTTTGTCCGGATTTCAGTTTTAGTCAGCTTTACTTTAGTTAGATTTCATTACAGTAGCCTTATGTAGCCTCATATTAGGTACTTTAATTTAGATTCATATTGCGTTCAATCAAATTCCTTCTACTTTCGTTTAAAACAATAGTTTTAACTCCATTTCATTTTGCTTACTGTCGCTTTTATTCGATTATATTACAAAATTTTAATTATTTTTATTTGTAACTTGATACCTGTATGTCTATACATTTGGGGAAATTGTGCATACATCTTAACGCACAGACGCTCACCTTAGGCGCGAATTCTGGGCAACGGCTTGTAGCGGGATCTAGCTGTTCCCATGTGCTGGCGATAACTTTCACTGTGTTTTTCCCTTGTTTTTTTTAACTTTAAATACTATTACTGTTTCTTTGAAACTGTTCGCAAAGTTATACTCTGGGAAAGCATAACTCCGCACTCACGACTATTCACTTCGGCTTAGATATTATTTTTATTTCTTTTTCTGCAATGCCGAAATATGATCATGGAGCCCAAGACAATCAGCCAAGAGAAAATCCCTTTCAGATCGCTCAAACATCTGGTCGTATCGCTTGAATCGAACCTATAAAAGCCCCTCAAACACCGAACATGGAACACCTTTCATCAGCCCATTATCTTCGAGCGAAGGCACATATACATTCTCACGTGGCGTACAGGATGCATATATGCGTTAGACGTAGATTCTCAGTTGTATGGGACAAGTATTATGTACCCAGTAGAAATCTTAAGCATACAACATCGCTGTTGGTGGCATGAGCTTGCTGCTGTGTATCAGAGCTGTGTAAGTGTGAAATCATTTTCAATTTTAAATCAACAATTTATTTCTATCCAGTTTTCATTACATATTCTTCGCTTAAGATTGAAGTTTATAATTATTTAATTTTCCATTCACTCAAAGCAGTTATGAATTCACACATCAACATATTCATTGAAAAAACCAATGCCCAATCAAAAAAAGGTTTAACACTGAATAAGTATTCAAAAGGCTGCAATCTTTTATGTGTGTGTATTCTTTAATTCAGTACCAATCATTAGTTCAAAGCAGAGACCGCAAATAACGATTATCCTATGAAATTTCAACTCAAAAAATCACGCGGAAAGAGAAATGCTACAAACATAAGGAGCAGGGACCGCAAATAACGATTATCCTTTGAAATTTCAACTCAAAAAATCACGCGGAAAGAGAAATGCTACGAACATAAGAAGTAAACCAATATATTTCTTATTACTCGGAGTACCTTCAGCGGCACTGATTTTTATTTTTTAATTTTTACTTATAACAATCAAGTTTAATCATTATATTTTGAGTTTTATTTTTTACTCAGAAAATAATCGTTATGTTTTGAGTTTTATTTTTTGCTCGGAAAATAATCGTTACGTTTGAAGTTTTATTTTTTGCTCGGAAAATAATGGTTACGTTTTAAGTTTTATTTTTTGCTCGGAAAATAATGATTACGTTTTAAGTTTTATTTTTTGCTCGGAAAATAGTCGTTACGTTTTAAGTTTTATTTTTTGCTTGGAAAATAATGATTACGTTTTAAGTTTTATTTTTTGCTCGGAAAATAATCGTTATTTCTTGAGTTTTATTTTTTGCTCAGAAAATAAAACTTAATTTTTGCGTATGCGTATGCGCATGCGTGAATAGACAGGGGGCGGCTGCATTGAACCTTTAACGCCACTGTGGAGTGGGTAATGAAAATACAGATACCAGGGCAGAAACAGAGAGAACCACTTTTCTAAAAAAAAAAGTGCAAAAAAGCGCATACGCATACGCAAAAATTAAGTTTTATTTTCTGAGCAAAAAATAAAACTCAAGAAATAACGATTATTTTCCGAGCAAAAAATAAAACTTAAAACGTAACGATTATTTTCCGAGCAAAAAATAAAACTTAAAACGTAACCATTATTTTCCGAGCAAAAAATATAACTTAAAACGTAACCATTATTTTCCGATCAAAAAATAAAACTTAAAACGTAACCATTATTTTCCGAGCAAAAAATAAAACTTAAAAAGTAACGATTATTTTCCGAGCAAAAAATAAAACTCAGTTAATAACGATTAAAAAGTGATTTTTATAATAAAACTTATAACCGTTACGGTCCCTGGTTCAAAGACACCCTGGTAAACAACTTTTTGATAAAAAGGAAGATTTTTGACAATTGCTCAATTGTAAAAATTCGAACCGGCGTTACCCGATTTAAGTTTTTTGGTAGAGGGGATTTTATATCATAAGTTTGGGATTATATATAAAACAGGTGTATTAACATTTACGTTTTAAATATAATTCATATCTTATCTTGAAAATGTTTAAAATTTACATTAAATTAGATAACCACTTCGCATAAGCTTTTACATTTAAGTTAATAAAATTTTAGTGAAAATATTTTAAAAATCTTAGTGTCTTTATTAAAAAAAAACTGCTCATCATAGAAATTGTATCGCCGTTTGGCGTCGGCGTAAGACTGTAGGTCCCTCCCATTTGTGTGCAGCAAAGGCGCACGCTACAAATCGGAGGAGAAGCTCGGCCAAAACTTAGCAAAAGTATCAAGGCCAAAATATGATTATTATAAATAAATTTCGTTTCAAACAGGTCGCAACCCTCTTCAAACACCTCAAAAGTATTCCCAATATTATTTAGTTGTGAACCCGCATGAGTCCGAAATTACCATTTTTTACCAGAATTTCCAGATTTTACCGAAAATCGTACTTGGTTTTCTGGCAACTGAGAGGACAAATAAGAGAGTAAGTAAGGTCATCTCTTTGTCAGAAACTACCAGTTTTAGTCCGACGATTTTTTGGTAGTAAATTCTGGTAAATGTGTCCAAAGATCCGATGTAGTGTGTTTGACAGCCAAATTGTAAACAAAAGAGAAGTGCACTCTGCTAATCCATGTTGAAAAGTAAATAATTACTTAAAAAGGTATTAGCCGTTATTTTACGTTTAAAAACTTTAAGACTTTAACACATTGCCACCCTATACTCTATATGTGCTTGACCATTGAACTAAATCGTTGTTTATTTGGGTAAAATTAAAATATATTTTACTATTCAATATTGGAGTTGGTGTGAAACAAAAATTAATAATTTATTGTTATGTATGCAAATGAGAACTACAATTATGAGCTTATTGAGCATATCTTAGTCAAAAACAAAGGCAATTTTGCTTGATCAAGTTTCGAATCTAAGAAGAAAATGTTTTTAAACCAACAAATCGTTAATAATAAAATTTGAAGGATTTAAGATATTGCGTATGGTAACACGAAACGTCACAATCTTCTTAATTGTCAGGTTGTTGATATGGTGACGAAAAAGTGACAATGGAAACACATAGCTGAAGATTTCATACTTACAGTGCGATAAACTTCAAACCTCTAATATAAATTAGTTAAATTTAGTTATTATTTTTTTATCAATTTTAAGTTTTCGTTTGAAATAATTTTCATGAACTTATCTATTAGGAGATCTCTTTGGAAAATTACCGTACATCCGATATCTATTAAAATTTTGACATCCTCACTTTTTAGAAAAAGAAGTTCAAGATACAAGTTTATGTGCAAAAAATAAATTAAACAACAAAAGTCTCCTTATATTTATGGAACTTATAATAGAAAAATTTTTTATTTCATAACCCAGACTTTATGAATAGCCTACTCTATAAGTAATAGTAGACATTCCGAATTAGTAAGTTCAGTCAAGATGTCATTCAAAAGTTTTGAAGAAAATCACTTTTCTCTTTTGTGAAAATTTAGGACTATCTTATGCGAGTATTGTCGACAAAATGTTAGTCTATTAATGATTAAAAATTAACGAATAAATGGTTAATCGCGATTAATGATTAACATTAATTAAGCGATCGCTGTGGTGTAGAAGTGGTAGAAGTGTGGTGGTTAGAAGTGCGTACTACCATTCCGCAGGGTGAGCGTTCGAGGCCAGTTCCGGCCAACATAAAAAAAGGAAAAAGGCGCATGCCACAATCGGAGGAGTAGCTCGGCCAAACACTAACATATGTCGATGGTCCTCTGCAATAACGGCACAACTCAAAATTTCAGGTTTTTGAGCTATATAGTGGATTAGGTTTATAAATAACCATATTCTTCTGAGGCAAATCGACATAGGCTTTGTTGTTACCAATCCGGCAGAGGCAAAGTTTTGCCATTTGGAATAAAACCGAAGTAGCCAACCCTTACTACTGAACAGTGGCAAATATCCAACATTAATCGTGAATATTGGCATAAGTCAAAAACTGTGAAATAACGACACTTTTCGTTTTGTGCTGTTGTTCAGCAACACAAATGGATTTTTTTTCGTTTAAGTACATACGAGTTGTTACTTATTTCGTATTTTTGCAGTCCAACACTTACTGAATCTTTAGAAAAAGACATAATTTTAAAGCTTACAATATGACTGCAAATAATCCGGAATTATTACGTTTCAAGACATATTATTGCTAAATTACGAAACAAAAAGTCTTAATTGGCTCTACTGAAATATATGAAATTTTGAGTTGTGTCGTTATTGCAGAGGACCATCGATGTGTAAGCGCCTTTCTATTATTATTAGTAATCATCAATACAATTTTAAATTACATAAACCCAGTCACAGCACTTTTTTGTATTCGTCACTTCCAAAAATCACATAATACATAAAATAAATAAAAGCTGTTTTGATTAATATTGCATAAACTGGAAATTGTTAAAAATAAATGCGCTTGTGTACAGAGATTTTAGAACCTATTTAGTTCCTAAAATGTCTGTTTGCAACACATAACAATAAAAATGCACATCAAATTGCTAAGAATGATGAATGAAATCGATTCAGACATGCCTCTTTAACTGGCTGTGCGTGCACAAAACAAGCACAAGTTAATTAAGGGGCTATTCAAGTATTATGTAACCACCAGTGGGAAGCGGGGGTCTTGGTTTGCTTATTTTTAATGACAAGGGGCAACATTTCTTCAAATAAAACATTAATTACAAACGCACAAATTTTGCCTGCAATTTCGATCACAATTGAACACTGCACTTCGCTCTCGTTTCGAATTTTTGAAGGCGTTTTTTAAGGTCTTTAGTGGTTTAACACTTCTTGGAGGCACTTGGTATTGTAAGAAAAATATACGCAATTCGATCCCTTACTATGTTTTTTTGTAAAGAACGGCCGTTTTCTTTAAATTTGTAAAATTACAATAATTTTTTTTATTTTGTTTACATCTGTCATTTGTTACAATTAAAGAAAAGTCTAAGAGTTGCCAAATATAAACATTTTTATATCTATTAATTATAATATTAATTTACAATAATAATTTATTTGATTGATACTTTACTAAAACACAAATTTGAAGTCTTAATACATTTGTAAAACTATTTATCTCAAAATGTTATTAATTGTTTGCAAGCGTACTATAGTTTTCATGCATTTTGAGAACAAATAAGGGAATAATGTATGCACACATGTGCGTACTTCCACTCCACAGAACAATGGTTAGATCCCTGGTCAGATCATAACCCAAAAAAGCAATAGTCCTTCGGCACGCAATGAGAAACCTTCGAGTATATTTCCGCCTTGAAAACTCTTCTTTCCATAATCATTTGGCGCTCGGTGTCAGCCTTAAATATGTAAGTGTCTCTATTTGTGTCACAACAACAGAACTCATGCCTCAAGTTTGAGGAGAAGCTCGGCCAAACACTTAGAAAAATATTTCAGCACCAAATATTTATTTGTTTAGTTATTTTAAGGGAGATGGAAATCTTCAGATTTCACTTTTTGAACACAAAAATTTCAACCCTGATACAACAAATAGTATTAGTATTGAATGATAATGACAGATTGGATTCCCATAAACGTACAATCATACATGATTGAGTTTTTTTTTTTTGCATTCACATTCTCTATGAGAATGGGTCTCAACCATTCCATAACACTCTACACATTTTGTGTTTACGATTTGTAACCAATCTCAAGAGTGGTTGTTAAATTTTTTAAATCAAACAATCACATTTTTGAAACGAAAACTATGAGAATGCACACTCAAATGATTCAATCATTACACAGCTCTGCTGTGTATACATATCAGTATAAATGAACTTTCATTTCCGTTTAACACGCGTGGTTTCTCAGAGCGTATGCGTACCTTAATCATACACTTGTACTACTGCTGTATGCATATGGCTGTATTAATGTTTCAAACATACAAAAATGCATTAATGGCACAGTATTAAAGCATTCTTACAAGATCCCCATATGTAAATGCTACTTTTCGGATACATTTTAATATACGGGGACATACAAACAAGTAGTACTTACATATGCAAATGCATATCTTGTAAAAGCCCGTTTGTGCTGAAAATAGTATCGCACAACACGTCCGTTCACTAAAAGTTTTGTACAAGACTGAAAATATTACAAAAATTCCACTTCAAATTTATCAAGAAATGTAATTTGAATTTATTCGTGGAAATTCATGTCTACGCATGAATTGTTCACACTAATTCACTCATATAGCAAGCATCCTTCAAGAATGCACACAACCGATTTCTACTAGGTATTTAAGTTTAAATGCCAGCTAGTTGGCATAGGTTTGATTGTATCTTCCTATCCACACATACCCACAAACGCTTCTGACTAACGGCTGCTCATTACAGTGGTTCTTATATCAGGATCGAAATCTATGAGATAGGGAAACTTTAACAAAAGAGGTAAAATTGGTAAATCTTCTTTAGTAACTACCTTAGCTGGTGTCATTATTTGTAAAAAACTTTTATATCTTCACGCTTGTAATCAAATCTTAAATTTATTTGGTCAAAAACTCTATGTAAAACATTAATATATTGGTTTTAACTTCAAGGATTCCAGAACAATTGACATAACTTTTCATAAACATCTCAGCTTTCGTTCCAACAAAAATGTCAGATATTTTAACATGATTATTTTCATTTTTAAAATCAACATTAATATAAAACCTTTGCTTTGCAAGGATCCTATAAAAAGTCTATTGCATAGGGCGACATCTACCTCTCAACCTCGTCGGTATTAAAATAATTCAACGAAATTAATAATTGGTGCACACACATGCATATACATATGTATGTACATACCAGAGTTGTTGAGAATATTCGCATTCGCAACCGCGGAGCTTCCGCATTAATTTTAACATTCGCATTCGCTTTCGCATTCGCAATAATCAATGCGGAGCTTTTGCGAATACGAATGTTGTGCAAGTGCACCGATAAAACGTATATCTGGCAAACAAAATGACAAATTGTAGCCAATATTTTTTGCCTGTGGTCGTTGGAGTATTTGTGTAACAAAACTGGTCAATTGTCATATTTATCAACTTTGATAAGAATATCTTTAAACTTATTATTTCTTAAGCTATAAAATCGAGCAGTTATACAAGTTCCCACTTCTACTTGACCTTTGACGTACGTCAAAGAGAACATAGTCCTTTTAATAATATATATTTTTTGTTTTCTCTTCTTTAAATACATGCATTTCTTTCTTTATTATGATTTTTTTGGACCAATCTTAAAAAAAAACTACTAGACATAAAAGAAGAAAGTGTGCACTGTAATTTTAAACCATACTGTCGTGAATTGCTCTTGATGTTACATATCGTCACCTGAAATGCAAAAAGACGTAACAAACATCGTCGCTGAAATACAAAAAGTCGTAACTAATAAAAAATTCAAAATTCAGTTTTTGATTGATATGATGGATTTCATCGAATTTCAACTCCCACATCAGTTATGGTGTTGTTACGTCTTTTTGCAATTCATATATTATTCATATTATATTCGTTTCAATCATTTCAAATGTGGCTCTTTGGGGAGTTTATTTTAACGAAAAATTTTAAAAACACCCCCAATTATCCCTTCTTTGCTTTGCTCCTACAATAGGGATTTCCAGCAGAAATCTTCAACATTTAGCAATAAAGAGAATCGATGCTGAAATATTTAAAAAGCTATAGGTCCGACCTTTAATTAGGTAAGTACGTAACTATCTGAAGCCCTCATCATTCGTGATTACATTAATTCAAATGATTATAAAAAAACGGGGTGCTTTTTTAAAAAATAACAATATTCTGATCCGATTCGGCTGGCAGCCAGGATCTTAAAAACAGAATTTTGTTCAAAATTTTCATTCCTCGAAAATAGTAATTTATTTTCCATATCCACCTATCTAGCTCTCTATAAGCACAAATTCTTCAAACCAGTCGCAGAAGAAACCATTAAAAATGAATTACAAAAACTAAAATCGAAAAACGCTGATGATGTTACAAGTTCCCCAAATTCTGAAACTGCTAACGGAATGCGAATGAAGAATTCTTTTTAAAAAGCTTCAGCTAAACCTGACACATCTGGTTTGGTTTGAAAGCGCTGTTTAAACAGCGATCTCACCATTATGCTAGATTCTTCAAGTGAACATGAAAGTCAGGAGAATACATCCGACATTTGCAGCCCCGATACAATTCTCATTACTTTTTATTAAATATAATTTTCAATTTTTGAATTCAAGTACTAAATAAAATAAACATTAAAAATTACTAACTTTTAATTTTTTTTATTTACCTGAATAACCTAGTTTACTTACCTGGTTATTTCTTAAAAATACTTGACATCCGCATTCGCATTCGCATCCGCGGATGCTAGCTGTTAGAAATCCGCATCCGCATTCGCATCCGCGGATGTCTAAAATTTCACATTCGCAACATCCCTAGTACATACCAGGGTTGTTGCGAATATTCGCATTCGCATTCGCAACCGCGGTTCGCGTGCGCTGGGTTTGGGTCCCGCCACGTTAAAACCCCGCCCAATAAAAAGAAAAAAACAGCCTCGGATGAGACCCCCTTTTTCTGATGACGACCACGGCAAACGTATAAAGGACTATGATTTAAGGGTATGCACCTGGAACATCCGGACCCTTAATGGGGAAGGTGCCTCTGCCCGGCTGGTTGATGTCCTCGGGAAGACAAAGGCTGACATCTCCGCCATCCAAGAAATGCGATGGACGGGGCATGGAAAAGTAAGCGTGAAGCCTTGCGACGTCTACTACAGTTGCCACGTAAAGGAGCGCAAATTCGGTGTTGGATTCGTGGTAGGAGAGAGACTCCGTCGCCGAGTACTGACGTTCACCCCGGTGGACAAACGTCTAGCCACAATCCGCATCAAAGCTAGATTCTTCAACATCTCGCTCATCTGCGCCCATGCCCCGACGGAAGAGAAGGATGAGGCATCCAAGGATCTCTTCTATGAGCGCTGCCCCCGACACGATGTCAAAATCGTGCTTGGCGATTTTAATGCCAAGGTGGGCAAGGAAGGGATCTTTGGCGCCATTGTCGGAAAATTCAGCCTCCACGACGAAACGTCCGATAACGGACTGA
>NW_023458556.1:103696323-103718011 GCF_013731165.1 Rhagoletis pomonella | reverse complement strand
TGTATGAGCTTTACAACGATATAGACATAGTGCAGCGAATTAAAATTGAGCGGCTCCGCTGGCCTGACCATGTCGTTCGAATGGACAGAAACGCTCCTGCTCTGAAAATATTCAACGAGGGCCGCGATGCTGGTAACAGAGGAAGAGGAAGGCCTCCTCTGCGTTGGAAAGACCAGGTGGAGAAGGACTTGGCTTCACTTGGCATTTCCAATTGGCGTCAGTTAGCATAGAAGAGAAATGACTGGCGTGCTGTTTTGGACTCGGCCAAAATCGCTTAGGCGGTTACAGCGCCAAATAAGAAGAAGAAGAAGGATATAAAGAGAATCGATGCTCAAATAATTAAAAAGCTATAGGTCTGACATTTAATAAGATAAGAATTATGTAACTATCTGAGACCCTCATCATCCGTAATTCCAATAATTCAAATACTTATAAAAAAACGGGGTGTTTTTTTTAAATAACAACATTCTGATCCGATTCGGCTGACAGATACGAATTTGAAAACATATTTTTGTTCAAAATTTTAATTCCTGGAAATTAATAACTTATTTTGCATATCCACCTATTTAGCTCGCTATAAGCAGCTCTCATCCGCGGATGTCTAAAATTCCACATTCGCAACATCCCTAGTACGTACATACGATCACCAATTAATTTCATTTAAAGAAATGGCGTGTGGTCCATTTCCGCTGTAGCGTACGTAGTGCAACGCCAGCGTCACAGTTCGTATACGTACACAGCAGTGTTGCCACAAAATTTTTTTTATTTCTTACCAAAATCACCGGAAAAAGTTACCAAATTCAACAAAAAATTACCAAACTTATTTTATGTGCAGAACTGTACAAACATATATGTCGAGTCCTAACCGCCAAAATAACGTAAGCGACATTTTTTAAAAATTTTCTTTTTGATGCAAAAATATTCCTAGAGCATCTAGATGCCCTTCTGCATCAAAAAGAAAATTTTGAAAAGAATTTCGCTTACGTTATTTTGGCAGTTATGTCTGTACATATTTATATTCGAAAACACCAAGCTTTTCAGGCAATCAGCGCTCCATTAACCTAAAATTTTAACGAAAGTTTGTTGAATTTTTTTAAATATTGAACAATATTTGAAATTTGAATTTGTTCGAGTTCTGTTAAAGAAATAACAATATTTTTATAGAACATAACCAAAATTAAATTACAAAAAAAAAATATGTTAAAACTTGTCAAAATATGGTGCGGCTATAATTTCTTCGACCACTGTATGTAAACAAGTGACAAGAAATTTTATCAAAAATTCAACTGACAGGGAAAGGTAGGACTACCCAAGTTCTTCCAGGAAGGCAGTTTGTTAAAGAACACACCATTCTAGTAGCCAAGGAACGCTGGAACAACTTGCGAAACTTTTAGGATTACCTGGTATTTCTATAAAAGGAAACGCCTACGGTCCACTTACTAATGTGGAATCACTGGGACAACGAACGACCTAAACCCCGGAAGGACAGCCACATCTGGTATACTGATGGCTCAAAGACTGACCACGGCGTCGGAGCAGGAGTCTATGGCATACAACCCAGACGGCTCCTTTTCACCAGCAGGGTAACTCTGTCTTTCAGGCCGAGGTTCACGCCATTGAAGTTTTTCTGAGGCAGTATGTGGAAAGTGGGGCAACCAAAAAACACATCTACATACACTCGGACAGCAGAGCGGTGCTCCGCGCTCTTAAAGCACACGAGGTCCCCTCAAAGCTGATGTGGGATTGTCTTCGACTTTTAATACTGATCGCCTCCAGGAACCGGGTATACCTCATATGGGTACCGGGACACAGTGAAGTCATGGGCAATGAAGTGGCAGGTATTCTCGCCAGAAAAGGGACTGCACAGGGATTCATAGGCCCAGGACCCTTTATCGGTCTGCCATGGAGCTCCGTTAGGCGGAACTACTATATCTGGATGAAGAACGAAGCATAACATTACTGGACAAATACGGAAGGTAACAGACAGGCCAAGTCCTTCATTCCGGTTATATCAGCAAGAAGAACCGAAAAACTCCTTCACCTCAGTAGGCATGAAGTAAGAATTGTTACAGGTAGGGTAATGAAACACTTGTCAAATATAGGAGTTGTCAACTCTGACCAGTGCAGGTTGTGTAACGAAGAACAGGAAACAGCAGAGCACATTATGTGACACTGTGAAGCCCTTACCAGGACCAGACATCGCTTCCTAGGATCACCGTACCTAGAAGCACACGACCTAAACGGCATTAAACCAAAGGACCTCGCGAGGTTTCTTAACATTAAGTGGATCAAAGATGACCTGTAGATGAATAGAGGTTTGTTACAAAGACCGTTTCGATCGCGGTAACTAGGTGGCCTGCTCCCGCCTCTAAATCTAATCTAATGTGGAATCAGGACCAATATTGACCTACTTGACATATAAGACCGAATCGAAAAAGTTACCAAATTGAAAAATAAGTTACCAAATTACCAACCTTGATAAATAAAGAAAAAAATTACCAATTTTGGTTAAAAATTACCAAAGCGGCAACGCTGGTACACAGAAGCAGAGCAGCGAATTTCGATTCAGTCTGCTTGCAGATTTCACCAAGGTAACACCATGCTCGGCTGTGGATTGTGTTTCTTCGTAATTTTAGCACGCGCTTGCCACAGTTTGAGTAGAAAATTTACAAAAAATCCCCAAAGCAAAAAGTAGTGTGTTTTTCTTAGATTGGTGTTTGCATGCATTTGGGACAATTCAAACACAAAATAGTGCGACCCTATATAAGAACTAGAGTTTATTGTTCAAAGAACTTTCAACAAGCCGCAATATCCGTTATGTGGTTATCCCTACGTATTTTTAATACAAGCAAACTGTATTTTGCATGCCGTGACAATATAAAATAATTTTGTAATAAGTTCCATGATTTTTATAAAAAAGTGCACAAATAGAATGCCATATTTTAGAATAATTTGTTTCTATCTAAAGAAATCGATAAAGAAATTTAAATGCTGGTTTATACGCAAAAATACTTAATGAATAATATTTATAAGTTATATTAAATTTTTAGCACTAAAATCCTATTTATATGAAAATAATAAAATCTAAACAACGAAATCATCTGGCCGGCCAGCATTGCACAAAATGAGACTGGGTTGGTGTGCCCAGCATTGGCATAGGGCAACATCTATGTACCTCTACTGCACTACGTACGCTCCAGCGGAAATGGACGACACGCCATTTCTTTAAATGGAATTAATTGGTGCTCGTATGTATGTACCAGGGTTGTTGCGAATATTCGCACTCGCATTCGCAACCGCGGAGCTTCCGCAATAGTTTTAACATTCGCATTCGCTTTCGCATTCGCAATAATCAGCGCGGATCTTTTGCGAATGCGAATATTGAAGGGACCGAAAGTAACAGTTATTTTCTTTACGAGTTAAACTTGGCCAAATATTTTTGATTCCCAACTAAAAGTCCTTTCCGGACAATAAACAAACCGCTTATCCAAATTAAACAATGAAAGAGGACTTAAATAGCTTTAAAACTGAAATGTCTAAACAAGCAAAGTCACCTATTGAAATATATTTCAATAAAAAATGATAATTAATTACCATAGAACAAACCTTGGGTCAGGTATATGAATTTCTTTAGTATTAAATGATATAAAAAAAAAAATATATAAATAGAGGTGGTAACCTTCGTTCGTTATTTTTGTTTAAAAGCTATTTCAGTCCTCTTTCACATGATACCAAATTTGTTTAATTTTGATAAGCGGTTTGTTTATTGTCCAGAAAAAAAACTTTCGGAATAAAAAATATTAGGCCAAGATTAGCTGGTAAAAAAATAACTGTTTCGGTCCCTGGAACATAATGCAAGTGCGATGATAAAAGAATGAAGAATTCTTTGGAAAACAACGGTGTTTAATCAACGATCTTGCCATGATACTAGATTGTGAAGATGAAAGTCAGGAGGATACATACGACATTTGCAGACCGATGCAATTCCCAAAAAAGAATTATTGCTCCGCGAGTAGTTATTTAGTGGCGCAGGTTTGATTTACGACCCTTTAAAAACATTTTATTGAATACAATGTTCCAATTTTTAAATTCAAGTACTAAAAAAAAAATTATTAAAAATTACTAACCTTTCCATTTTTTATTTAACTAAATCACCTAATTTACTCACCTAAATTATTTCTTAACAAGTAAAAAAGTCTAAGTTCGTGCGGAGCCGAACATTAAATACCCGGCGCAAGTATTCAATATAGTTTTTTCACCTTTCCGAAAACTACCGCTACATGGTAAGTAGTGGTGGTTTTACGTCTATTTCAAACATCTTCGATAGAACATTCAGTTAGACATAATGAGATAAACTTATATAGATATATGTGGGCGGCATCACGCCCATTTTCCAAAATTCCATAATGTTAATTATTTTTAAGGGATTGTTGTTAGTACCGATTTTGGGTAAAATTAGCGTTATAAAAAGGTGGTCGTAATTTTAGTCAGATTTTAATAACTTCCAACGTTTTGCCTTTATGGGGCAACCACTATAATCATATCGAGTTTGGTACACATTCATCGAACGGTTACCGAGATACACATATGTGGTTTAATTAGGCGGGGTCACGCCCATTTTTCAACATTTTAATATAAGCGTACTTTTTGCTAAATAATTATTGCAAACATCAATTTTGAATAAATAAGCTGCAGGATTGATTACTGATTTATCGAAGCTTTCGTATTTCTCTAAATTACCGTTATCTGGAATGTGGGCGTGGTTATTATCCGATTTTTTAAAATTTCAGCCGTTTGGTATGTTTTGTGAAGGCCAACAACTGTGCCAAGTTTGGGAGAAATTGGTGGAGCGGTTCCCAAGATATACACATGTAATCATAAATGGGCGTGCCTTCGCCCATTTCCAAAAATGTTTAATATTCTTATTTTTCGTTTAAAAATCAATTTTGAGTGAGTAAGCTTGAGTAGTTACCAAAATATCGCAGTTTTCGTATTTCTGAAAACTACCATTATATGGGAGGTAGGCGTGGTTATCGTCCTATTTTGCCCATTTTCAACACCAACCGTCCTACGCTCAAAATAAGTACACATACCAAGTTTCTTTAAGATATCTCAATTTGTACTCGAGTTATCGTGTGCACATACGGTTACTCTTTTCATTCTGATCATTTATGTATACATTTGTCTATATCTATCTCGATTCGTTTTGCCTGTTACAAACAGCCGTTATGTGAACAAAGTTATAATACCCTTGCGTACAAGTGCGCTCGGTTATAAAAATACTTGACATCCGCATTCGCATTCGCATCCACGGATGTTAGCGTTTGAGCATCCGCATCCGCATTCGCATTCGCGGATGTCTAAAATTCCACATTCGCAACATCCCTGGTATGTACATACATATGTACATATATGCATGTGTGTGCACCAATCTATTAATATCATTGAATTATTTTAATATCTATTGCAACATTTTACACAGACAAGACTAAAAAGTAGAAAATAAATAATAAAAAAAAACTTTTTAATATACAACGCTTTTATAAATGGACTAAGAAGTAGAAAATGATATAGCAATAGAATTTGTTTTGATAACTTTTGATTTTGAAATTTTAGCAAAAGTTATTATAAACCATTTATGAGATTGAAAATGAAAAGCGTGGGGCGCATTCAATACAAAACATTAGATTTAATTGACAATAATACTCAAACTACATAACATAGACCTAAAATTTCTACAGAGAAAGTACAAATTTGAGATCGATTTTAAGCGGTCGTTATTAATATATCCACATACATACATATATTACCCTTTATATCAATTCAGGTCTATTACATGCGCCCCACGCTTTTCATTTTCAATCTCATAAATGTTTTATAATAACTTTTGCTAAACTTTTAAAATCAAAAGTTATCAAAACAAATTCTATGGGACTGAGAAATATTATTTTCTACTTTTTAGTCCATTTATAAAAGCGTTGTGTAATAAAAAGTTTTTTTTTATATTATTTATTTTTTAATAAAGTTACTCAAAATTAAGAGATAATGTGCTTGTATATACCCTGTAGTCAAATGTACTAGTTGTAAACTACCTCACAACTAGTATGAACCGCATGCCCAACTAGTCAGCCAACTATCTTTTTTCCATGCAATCAACTGGTATTTTTAACAAGGGGATGTCCTACGAGATGGCAATTGTCAGATTTCGGTCAGAAATATACCAGTCTCATACTAGTTTAAAATAGACAGAAAATTACTAGTCCAATTAAGGACCAAAACCACTATTTTGGAAGTCAAAAAATAAAATGAATTCATGAATATACAATAAAAAACTTTTAATTAAGTACACTTTAATACATTAGGTCCATTCTTTTGCAACCGAGCTACAAAAGAACACTCGCTTAAATGACGAAATACACGCAAAGCAACAACACAAACTCAGCTATTTATCCGAGTTCAGCCAGGTCGGTTAAAACATACGCGACCTGAAGAGTAGTGTTGTTGAGCGAAAAAACTTATATTTTAAATAAGTATATATATTACGCAAATACCTCGCATAATTACTAATTTCTATTGTTTTTTGTGTCTAAATCCCTTTGAATTAATCACATGGTTCTTGCCAGCTACCAGCAGGGTTGCTTAAGTAGCTAAAAGGAAATTACACATTTTTATTTAGCAGTCTTAGATTTGCCAATAATTAGTGTTAAATTTTTTGAGTATTAATTAAAAGGAAAAATAAATACATAAATATTTCAAACTTTCGAATATAAATTTAAATGATTTTTCCATTAAATGATATTAAAAGTAAAAGCTTTCAGGTACAATAATACTATATTTTTATCTTTTTTAATAACGAATACTTTCGTTAATTTTTGAGTGAACTAAGATAACAATAAAAGTTTTCATTAAAATCATTTTAATTCACTAACTTTGCACATTTCAGTCCTTTCTTTTAAAAATTTTTTAAAAGTAATAATTAATGTTTAAAATTTTAGATTTGGATAAGAATAAAATAAATAAATAATTCAATCAGTTATTAAATATTCGTAAGTTTTGTCTATACTTTGGCTTGTTGATTGATAAATAAAATTATTCAAATAATTAGAGTATAAGCTCCCATAAGCAGACACCGATGGTCACCTACTTTTTGTCCGCCTATGAGAGATGTCCGCTTATGGGAATTTCGTAAAAAATAAAATCAAAATTAAAACATAAAAAATTTATATTGCGGGTTTCTAAATTAAAATAATATTTATTCTTCAATAGACAAAAACAGGATGAATTAAGAATAAATTCTAATTTATGGCGTTTTCTTTCCTACCGACAAATCTCATTGCCCACTTCGCTCAAGCCGCAAGAAGAGGGCAACGAAAAGGCAACACTTTTTCTAGAAAAGAAAATATCTTTGACTATGGACTATGTTCTTGTGTACATATACAAATGTAGAAGCGCCAGAGTCAACATCTGACTGAAAAAAAAAACCAAATTGACCGCTTGTTAGAGTTTCGCGTCCGCTTATGGGAGATTTTTTTTTCATAACTGGACATTTTTGAGTGTCCGCGTCCGTTTATCGGAAAGTCCGTGTATGGGAGAGCATTTTGTATAGAAAAAAACCAAAAATTGTTCGTTCCCAAGAATGTGTCCGCTTATAGGAGATGTCCGCTTATTAGAGCGTCCGTCTATGAGAGCTTTCACTGTATATTAATTGTGTAATTAAAAAATGTCTAAATAATTGAAAATGATCAAAAATAACATGATGTAATTAAAATTAACGAGTTAATTAAAAAATTTTGTTTAATTAATAATCATTATGAATATTAATCATTATTTAAAAGTATGGTATAATTGCGAGTACGTACTTGCTTTACCGTTTACAATATACCCAAATGAAAGTTATAATATTTTGTGTACTCTATTGTATTAAACTGCCGAAGTCAAATAGAACAGGGCATGAATAAATCGTTTTGTACTTGGTACAAGTCTGGTCATTTTCGAACTAGTTCGGTTTTAGTCAGGAAATTCTAGTTGTTAACTAGTATTTTTCCTGACTAGTTTGGGGTTTCACTGCAGGGTAGTTATAGCAAACGAGAGCTTTCAGCTTGGAACTCTTTGTTAAGATTGTTAATTATGGGGAAAATGTACTATTTTTTAGAAGCGTAGCTTGAGCAAAGGGTGAAGTAAGTGGCATGTGAACTTAATAAAAAATAAATCGGTTTCTGCACTCAATAATGTTTTCAGCCCGCCCAAGTCTCCAGCCATAACATTGGCTCCATCAGTGCCCAAACCAATTGGATTTCTTATTTGTAAAGGCCGGATTGGCAAATGTTTAAAAGGTACAATTGGCAAATATTTATATTCAAAATGATGTCTGAAATTTATTTTTTTATAATTAAGAATTTAAAAACTTAATTCAACTATCCGACCAAAATCTAGCTTTGGCGACCAACCTACCAAATGAAAAAGAAGCGACCAAATTTACACCGGACAATACTGTCATGACAATAGCAATACATGCACACTTTTTCACTATACATGCATATAGGAAAAATACCCTGCAAAAAGTGGGACTAATCCGGGATGACTCCGGGAGCAATCGCAAAGGAGCATGCGACTAATACCACTTTTGATCTCTTTATATGGAATGAACTGATCGCTTTTGTTCGGGCATGTCCTATGAAGAGACTAATTGTTCACATTTATACCCGAAAGGGTATAAAAAGCGACTAGTCACTCTTAAAAAATAAAAATGTTCGTCAGCTGAGATTCAAACCGGGGTGCTCAGTTTTGTTAGGCGAATACTCTCTCTGTGTGCCAACGCCGCACATGAAATTTCATTGACTAAGAGCGTACATATCTTTAAATCGTTAATAGTACCCGTTAGAGATGAGTTGGGGACTAATTAATCTCCAATTATACCCACAAGGGATGAGTCGAGACTAATTGACCTCCATTAGTACCCGTATGAGACTAGTTGGGACTAATTAATGCCCAATTGTACCCGATTGAGAGTAATCTCGGAATAGTCTCTTTAGAGATTAGTCGCACAATTTTTTGCAGGGTATTGACAACTAATTCGTATATCTTCATTGTCATGACAGTATTGTCCGGTGTAAACCCTAAAGCGCTGCCCTGCAGGGAAAGCTACTAGTTGTGAACTAGAATTCTACCGGTTTGCGTTTCAGCCGAACTAGTTCACGTTCTATCCTTTTTGAATGTTAGCGACTGGTATTTTCAACATTGCGATGTCCTACGAGATGTCAATTGTCAGGCTATGCATCAGCATCTACTAGTATAAATACTAGTAGCATCATACCCGTTGATGAGATAGTCTGCCAATTCATGCCCCGTGAAAAGCATAAGTGTGCCTTTTTGCTCGCGACGCTCCAGCAGTCACAATGGCCGACAGAGAAGAGCACTCGCGTGGTAAGCCTGAGGTCCCAGGTTCAAATCCTGGCGCAGGTAAAATTTTTTTATTTTCTATTTTTTATTTTATTTTTATTTTTTATAAATTTATTTTTTTGTTTATGCTGTTTATTGTAATTTTTTAATTTAATAAAAAAATATTTTTGTTTAATTTCTTTGTTTTTATATTTCTTCCTAAATGTTTTTTTGCAACGCAATTCGATTTTCAAATTTGTTATTTATTTATAAATTGAATAAATTATTTTTACTTACATTTATTTAACTTTAAAAATCTTAACCACCTCCAAGCGACCTCGAACCTGCGATTTCAGAACCAGAACCAGTAGTCTTCACGTGACGCCACAGCCGACATTTGTAAGAAAAGCAATTAATTGCGTTTTATTTTTAGCTTTGGCAATTCAAAGGCAGATATCGCTGATCGCCTAAGTTCTTCGAAATTGTCGAACTGGTAGGCACTAATGAACTAGTATTTTTTCTAACTGGTTTAGCTTTTCACTGCAGGGATGAGTACTGCCACATATCGAATCTGTTTAATGAGCTTTGCATACAAACGATTATCCTACGCAACGCATGACAGGACATGGCATCTAAGTCTGGAGAATTTTGATTTTTCGTTATGTTACATTTTCAAAGCGAGATGCCACTCTCATTGCTCTCATTAGTCTGTTCCAGTACCCATCAGATTTACAGGAATTACTGAGAAGTTGTTCTTGTACATACATTGGGGCATATTTATATTCGAAACAAAATCAATTATAAAGTTAGTTGCCGCAATTTCATTGAAAATTATGACAAAAAGCGGCAACTAACTTTAGTGTCGACTTCATTTAAGCTATGAATAAGCATTCTTCAGTTATGTTTTCCTAACTAAATGTTGGAGTACTGGAACAGACTAAGTGATTACACTGAACAGCTGATTCTATGAAATTATAATACACCACTGCTTCATATGCGCTGCTTCTCTATGCCCTGCACTTGCAATGTAAGTATAACCAGCGCTTTAGTAAGGGAGTTAAGGGAGTGTCAAAACTCGAATGTCAATATTGAGCAAACCTTTAATAATTGAATCATGGGCAGAGGTGGGCACTACCCCAAACAAGCGTGAGCTAAAAGTGAGAATGTGTTAGTGCATCCAATTCATTTTGCATGCTGTCGCGTTCTCATCGTTACGCTCCCGCTTGTATATGTACATGCAATGCTTACGATCTTTTAGCACCTGCTAAAAGGGCGTTTCCATCATGACGATGGTTCGCTCTCTCAATTACGAACGGCGAATCAACCTGTTTACACGACACATTCGTGATTCACTTTGCATCTCTGCTTCTTGTTCTTTGCTTTTGTTTATTGTTTAATGTGCTGTTTATTGTGCATTTCAACGGTGAAGAAAAAATGTGTAGTGGTTAATTAGCTAAATCAATAGTTTTAACGAATCTAGCTATTTTTTCAATGTTTGTGCTGGTGGGGATGTGTGTAGTCTATGTGTTTTGACAGCCGTTATCGATAAAAATTAGAGAAGGCAGCGATTTGTTCTTGATTCACATGGTGATTGGATCTGAATCACCTACGAATTAAGTGATTCGCTCTAAAAATTTTGTATGGCGAATTACGTGATTCGGTTCGTAATTGGGACGCCAATCACGAATGAGAGAACGAATGGGAGAGCGAATCACTTGCCGTGGAAACATCGATTTAGTCTCTGCCCATGCCTGATGGGTTACCATTTCTTTTTTTATCTCAATTTGTAATTTCGTGTTTTCAGGTATCATTTCTTGAAATAAAAAAAATAAAAACGCATTTTCGAAAGTTAACGGAGCGGTAAGAAGAGACGAAAAAAGTATTGGCACAGCAAATTTTTCACAATATATGAAAAATTTTTTTTCTAATAATTTTCCGCCAATTTGGTATAAAAGTATGGTTCATTCTACAACAAGAAACATAAAAATATAATTCCTAAACTTTGTGCTAACCTCGCGAAAAATCAGCAAATTTTCATGCAGATTTTCAAATTTTAATCAGACTTTTTAGAATTTTTTTGAGTATGCAGTTTTGCAGCCCATTAAATTTTAGTACAAAAATGCAAGTTCGGAGTTAGTAAAAAATCGCACCGATTTTTGACAATTTTTTTTGTTGAAGCTATTTTGCATTTTTTCCATATAAAGTATTTAAAAAAAATTAAAATTTTGTATGTAAGAGACTGCGTGGAAAAATTTCCAAAAATCAACGGTAATTCCTAGCTACTTAAAACTTGTACTTTATTATAATAAAATTGATTGGGCTACCAATTTTTATACTAAAAAAATTCGAAAAAATCAGATTAAAAAGTTGCATGAAAATTGCTGAATTTTCGTGAGTTTTTCACAAAGTTTAGGAATTATGTATGTTTTTTGCTGTAAAATGAACCAAATTTTTATACAAAATTGGCGGAAAAATATTAGAATAAAAATGTTTGCATATATTGTGAAAAATTCGCTGTGCCAATACTTTGTTCCAGCAGATATATATGTATGTATATGCATATATGTATGTAGGTATGAAATTTGTGAGCAAAACCAGAAAAATAAATAATTATTTGAACTTGAACTTTTTGAACCCTAAATTCACGACTTTACATTGTGTTCCGCACATTACTACTCTAATATAAAAGAAAGAAACAACGTATGTATGTATTTATTTCTTTCCTCAAAGTTGTTTACCCTACAGACTGAAAGCTTTATCATTCCAAAGGCCATTGGAAAGAATGTTTGTTCAGTATATATTTTGTTAATTTGCTCTCCGATACACTTTTACAACAAAGTTGATAGGAAAAAAGCGAGATTTATTAACAACGATTCGCTGAGAACTTTTAAATTATATTGTCCTATACTTCATGCAGTCTGTTGTACAATTTATTGCTTTACTTCTTGTTGAAAAAGCTTGGCAATATCCTGAACGGTTGAAGAGGTTTGTTCCAAAATCTTTTGTGAAAGATCTTTAAGTTGAGGTTCTGTAGTTTCCTTAAGTTCCTTGAGCTTAGGACCCAACTTTTCTTTTTCAACACTTATTGCATCAACAATGCCTTTTACGTCAGTTGATTTCTTTATTTCTTCCACGGCATTATCCACAGTCTTGACGAAACTTTTAATAGCTGGATTGTCTTTCCAGCTCTCTGTCTGCAAAACAAAGTTGATTACCATAAATAAAAAACTACCATCTTCTGAATGTATCTTTTATAAGCAGATTCAGTAGTTCTTACCTCTTTTTTGATATTAGCACTCCATTGGTCTAATTGTTTAGCTAAATCACGCCCTGTCTCCTCAAATTGTTGAGGGTTGATTGATTTCGAAACTGTATCACCAATTTTTTTAAAGTTCTCGTTTATGATTTCAAATAAATTCAAAGCCGATGGAGCTTCTTCACCAGTGGAAACATCGCGTACCGAGCGGGCAGAGGCGGACTGAAAAGGAGGTTTTGAGTTTTCTTTTGAAAATACATATGTATGTACATTTACAACTTTATTGCATTAAGGTTCTTACCGCAAAAAGGACGACGCAAAGAAGAAGAAGAGGCTTAAAACCCATGTTGAAAAACTGTAACTGCTTACCCAACTGTCACAACGAGACTAATTAAAGTGGATCGACGTCTGAGTTTATATACAATCGGAAATAAATGTTCGGATGTTCAAAGATCATCCGATAACTTATTAAAATAGTATTCAGAAGTGATTTGGATTAGAGCTTATGTGCTTATGTCTACAAATATATATGTTTTATGTGTTAAATAGTGCAGATTCCGATTATTGTATTGTATTGTATTCATGTGCATAAATACAAATGGGCATTTCCCAAAAAGGTAAAAAGAAAATGCAAGTAAATGAATTCAAACGGCTTTATAACTTTAAATTTCGTATTCAGATGGCGAAAAGGGGTTATGAAAACGCGAAACGACGAAGAGAAAAGATCTGAAAAAAATAAATAAAAAAATGAAATTTAGTATGTGTTACTATGTAGTAAAAATATTGTATGGGAGAAAAATCTGTCACGTCCGATAAGTCGCGTCCTTTACCAGAATTTAATTCAAAATTAAATCAACAACGAATTGCTTCTGATCAAAAATGAATTGGTTCTAACGGTCCATAATTTGACTTTATTTAATGATTGTTTAATAAAGGAAAACCTTACAGGATTCGCTGAGTTTTGCTTATTTTCACATGTACTCTGAAATCACTAATATTTTTGTCGCGTCCATTATGCCCTCCTTTTCATCGATTTTCTCGACGTCAGTGTTCCAAGCGCACTTAATTTTTTTGTTAACCAAAGGACGGTATAAAAGCTACAAAACGGAAAAATTTTCTAAAAGTGACTTCAGTTCTCGTATGATTTATTTAACTCTAAAGTCGTACGAATGTCGCGTCCGTATCCCAGGATATGCCCATATGTATGCATGTACCCAGTCGGAAAATTTGGCAATGCATAAAGTAATGGACAGCCCCTATAGCCTATGCACTGAAACTGTTACGTTTCGCTTTATAAAACTATAAATAAAAAAATTAAGCCCGTGATAACAAGTTAGTAGTCGACCGTGCATCCATTCGGTTAAAGCGGCTGTAGAGATAACGTTAAAAAAGACATACTTAAATTTGTTCTCGCTCGCTTATATGGTGCAGCTTTTCGTTTAATCGTAGTTGTTAATCTTTGCTTGAAAAAAAGTTAATAGGGCTGTTCAGAATCTTGTGCATATGCTCTTGGGCTTGCATATTCGTTGCATTTGTAAATTCACAACAATAAAATGCATTAATTTTAAAATCTAATGCAAAAGAAATGCCTGACACAAGGTTTGCCCTATGGTAATTAAAAAACATTTTTTATTGAAATATTTTTCAATAGCTGGCTTTCCGCTGGCTTTCCTCGTCTAAACATTTCAGTTTTAAAACTATTTTAGCCCTGTTTCAGTTGATACCAAACTTGTTTAATTTGGATAAGCGGTTTGTTTATTATTAAAAAAATACTTTTATTTTCCACTTAAAAATATCTGGCCAAGTTTAACTCTTGAAAAAAAGTAACTGTTATTTACGGTCCCTGGTAAAAATACAAACGCCGCACAGTGGAGCAAAAAAGGTTGCTGTGGACAAATTAATTTTGAGAGCCCAAATATGAACCGATTTCAAATTTCTTTTTCTTTAAATAAAAGATAATTAAATTTCGTGTCGATCTATCCGGGGCGATTTTTTAAAAAAGCTCTGCTTTTTATTTATTTATGTTCAAAAATGAAAGGAAAAAAAATTACGTTTGAAGGCTTCCACTTTTTTGGAAAATACTTGAAATTAATTTCAAATGTCTGCAATTATTTAAAAAATTATTCATAATCATTTTTATATAGGATAGATTTTATTAAAAAATGTATTTCATTTGTTATTTATACTAATATGTAATTTGAAAGCCGTTTCCGTTTCTAATCGAAAAACTTGAGAACAGCTGTACCGATATTTTTGAAATTTTGGGCATCGACTCCAGACTATCCTATCCAAGGATGATAATAGATCAAAAGCAATTTCGATAAATCAAGTGGGCGTGGCACCTCCCATACAAACTGAAGTTTTCACACAACATATCTCTGGAAGTATTCTCCGTCGAATGCTGCAATTTAGTACAGAGATATATAATATCAACGCCAAACTCATGGAAAAATGGGGATTATTGAAAAAGGGGGCGTGGCACCTCCCATACCAACTGAATTTCTCACACCACATACACATTCTAATGTGAGAAATTCAGTTTGTATGGGAGGTGCCACGCCCTCTTTTTCAATAACTCCCATTTTTTCTATGAGTTTGGCGTTGATATTACAACTGAAAAACTATTATAACTGTCAAAATTTTAGTTTGTATGGGAGGTGCCACGCCCCTTGATATATCGAAATTATTCTTCTTCTATTATCATCCTTTGACACAGCTTTCAAAATATATATCAGTATAGATGGCAAATTAAAAATATTTTTTAATTAAATGTTTCCTATGGAAAAATATTTATGAATAGTTTTTTAAATAATTGCCGGCATTTGAAATTAATTGCAAGTAATTTCCAAACAATTGGAAGCATTCAAACGTAAAATTTTTTTCTTTCATTTTTCACAATAATTAACAAAAAGCTAGAGCTTTTTTAAAAAATCACCATGGATAGATTGACGCGAAATTTAATTATCTCTTATTTTAAAAAAAGGAGCTTGAAATCGGTTCATATTTGGGCTCTCAAAATTGATTTGTCCACAGCAACCTTTTTTGCCCCACTGTGCGCCGTCGGCGTAAAACTCTAGGTTCCTCCTCTTTGTGTGACAACATGAAGGCGAACGTCATAAAACGGAGGAGAAGCTCAGCCAAACATTAACATATTGTCTAAGCGCCAATCTACATGTATAAACATATACAATGTAATTGATAATCGTGAAAAGTGCAATTTTTGGAAAAAATTAAAATGTATTTTTTTTATATTTTTGCATTCATATTCAGATTCTGCGAGTTATTTTTCATAATAAATGCGTATAAAGTTTACGATTTTCAATTATTTTGTATATTTTGTATTTTCCCTGAACGGATATCCTTACTAATATTATAAATCCGAAAGTGAGTTTGTTTGTTTGCTACGCTTTCACGCCTAAACTATTCAACCGATCATCATGAAATTTTGTACACTGCTTTTATTTAGCCCAACTTAAAATATAGGATACATTTAATCTCGATTAGGCAAGAGGGCATGGCACATCCCATACAAACGGAATTTTTCATACTGCATTTCTCAGGACATATTTTTGGTAGATTACTGGAACTTGGTATGGAGATATATAAAATCATGAGGGCTGGATGTTAAGAGACTTAAAAAAGCTGTAGTTTAATATATTTTGAAAAGGGTTGCCACCTGTTTGAAAAGTAAAATTTAAATTAATTATACGCAAGCCATCTGAAGAATTAAAATATGGTTGTCAAACAAAATATTGTTAAGAAACCTTTAGTTTTAAAGTTTAGAATAATATTGAAGTCTTACACAAGGGTTGCCACCTTTTTAAAAATTCAACTTAATTAGTTTAAATGAAATATTATAATAGTAGCAGACCCGGCGAACTTCGTCCCGCTCAAAATAATTTTCTTTTATTAATTCTTTTTGGTCTAACATTTTCACCAACAATTCACGTTTACGATTTCCATTGGCACGCTCATCGGCTAAGATTATGGTTTGGTGGTCGTTCTTGAAATTCTCTAATTGTGTAACATTTCATATAACGGTTAATCTCATAACGAAATAAATTTGAAAAACATTTCCCCTTCACTCCCTGGCGGCAACAATGATCCGGTTCTATAGTTAATCTGTCCCAGAAACTTTATAGTATAGTTGGTGACAATTTCAAGAAGGACGCGTATAATTGTTCTACAGAAATGCAATATACATAGACTTATTTCAGACGAAATACCTTAATAGTAAGTTTCACGAAAGCAATTTAAGTGAAAATCTTTTTTTTTTACTTGAATTTATTACAGTAAAAGGCGCGCAATGGTTTTGGCGGTTGATTTATCGGTAGTGATTTGAGATTTACCCATGCACAACTCAACCCTTGTGTCTCCGAATGAAGCTTTAAGGCATAACAATACTGGCAAAAATCACATACATTGGGCCAATCGTAACACATAAAAATTCAATATACTCAATGGTGCAAGAGATGTATTTATTCGCGACATTTATGTGACATTCGCGGCACTTTTTCTAACTTGGCGATTATTCGTAATGACTCCAGCGCCACGTGGCAGCTCTTTTTTGCAATAGTATTGCCTTTACCGTTACCAATACATATTTTGAATATTAGCCAAAGTGAATCATCAATAAGATTTTTAGCAATAATTTGACTCCAGTGCCAACTGGCGGGTCAATTTGTGAATCTACACTATCCAGAGAGTTACTCAAAAAACACACAAAAAATTTCGTTAAAATCCGTCCGAGAATTTAGGAGGATTTCACTCACAAACACACCTACAGATGAATTATATATACGTTTGTACGACGCCACGGCCTCTTTTCAAATAGCCCGTTTTTCTCCATGAGTATAAGATTGATTTCATACATTTCCACACCAAGTTCCAGTACTCTACCATGAACATTTCCAGAGATATTCGGTATGAAAAATTCGGTTTTTATGGGAGGTTCCGAGTCTGAATCAGGTTTCGGAAATTAAAAAAATCGGTTGGGCCGTTCTCGAGCTTTGCGAACACAAAAAAAGGCTTTCAAAATATATATTGGTATAGATTGGTATGAATCGAAATGGTTTTGAATATGTATCACAATATGAGTGTTAGACGAAAGAGGTTTAAAAAGGTTGCCAACTGTTTAAAAGGTTAAATTCAAACTATTCAATAATTTAAATGAATTATTACAACATGGGAATCAATCAAAACGATTTTAAAAGGGCTTAATTTCAAAACTAAATGTAAAGGGTTTCCATCTGTTTAAAATCTCAATTGAGTTGAAAAAGTATGACAAGTGAGAAGTTTAAGAAAGTTTTAGTTTGAAAATATTTTGAAGTTGGTTAAACAAATTTTAAAGCTCCTGTTTTTGAATTGAGTTTTCTTGAAATAAATTTTGCTCAATGTAGCACGCAAAAATTTCATACACTCAGCGAGGCGGGTGAGGGCGATCTAGTAGTTTTCTAAATTTTCAAACGCAACGTGCACGTACTTAGAGTACTTACAGGCCAACGTAATATTCACGCACGCCGGCAATTTACTGCCAAAAATTTCTCATGCACATACAACTTGTATGAGACCAAATTGAAGAAATTGAACGGCGTGCGTTAAAAGCTAACTCAAATTCCACGATTTGTCTTGCGTGACATTTCGATTTGACGTTTACCTCAATCGACATTTTGGTGCGACTATTTAACAAACTTAAATAGATTTGACAGGAATGCTACTCTGAGAAATCACGCACGCAAATTAATTTCGGTTTATCAAAAACTTATGAAAACTTGCCTGCTTGCGTAGAAAAACTCACGCTCGCAACACTAGATTGAGCTGTAATGTACCACATTCGAATAAAATTTTGGATACCTTTGAACCAAAATAGAACTTTATCCGCCAGCAGAACTATCTTTTTTTTTTAACGGGCGGTCTAATGTGGATATGTATTTACCATGCTGTATGTGTTTTAGCAAATGAAACAAAAGAAAACATTTTTTGTGTACTAATGTCAAGTGTTGATAACAGAGGGCGACAATAAATTCGCTATTGTCCCACGTATGTATGTACATATGTATGTATCTACACAATATATGCATGCCAAGGATGTTGCGAATATTTGCATTCGCATTCGCATCAAATTATACGAATGTTTTGCGGATGCGAATGTGTACATGGGCAGAGGGTCCACTCTGACATTGTTTAAATGGCTATAAGTCTGTGTAACCAGGGTGCGGACAATAACCGGCTTTTAGCTCCAGGCGCTAAACGATTAAGTAGTTTATCAAGCAACATTGATGGGCCTTCAACAAGTTTTATAAGCATCCTAGAAATAATTTTATATTCCTCCAGCGAAAGCGAAGGCTCGGATGTTGAATCTAGAGACATTAAAAAATGTGAAATTAAAGCTCAATTGAAGGCCTATCTTAAAGAAAAACTGGTAAAATTCTCTCGATCGGTGGAAACCTGAACTAAAATACGTCAAATTGAGAGATCTGTCCCGCAAATATTTGAGCGCTCCACATGCCAGCGTTCCAAGTGAGCAATTGTTCAGTGCATCCGATCTTGTATACGAACCTCTAAGAAAGCGTCTCATGGGAGAAAAGGCAGCGAAATTCCTTTTTTTTAAATACAATGTGTCCCTTTTGAACTTTGACTACCAGATTAAAACACTGTATAGGTTAAGTACTCGTTCAATCTTCTAATAATTTACAAAATTTTTAAGTAATAAAAACGATGACTTGAGTTGATTATAGCTTTTTTAATGTTATTCCTAACTTTCGCATTCGCATTCACGAATGTGAAAAATTTGACATTCGAAATATCCCTAATGTATGTACATTAGACCACGCAAAAAAAAATAGAAATCCTGCAATACCGGAAACCGTCTCAGATTTTAGTATTTGGTATGGTAATGATTCTCGATAAATGTCCCATATTTAGGATAATTCTAAGGGGTCGGGCATTCAGCGTTATTTTTCCCACAAGAATAACACGTAAGAAAATGGGTTGCTCTCTTTTGAGGACAATATAATTTTCTCGGATCAATATACAGGCTCAGATTCTTTATTGGACTTTTTTGCAAACCCAGTCTCCAAGTTATTCGGAAACAGGCAATTAAAAAAACCGATTTTTAGTTCTTAAATTCAGAAAAATCCGTTTAGATCGGATATTTGATTTTCATTTTTCGCGTTTGTTTAACGGTTAGAGTTTAGTCAGAAATGAAATCCGAAAATTGAATAAAACTATCAAAATTAGGATGACCTTCATTTAAAAGACAATTAAATGGAAGTTCAGTTATTTGGATTAACAGTGAAGCAAACATTAGATCTAATAAATATTTAAAAAGTTCTGGGATCAACTGATTTTTTCTTTGTTGTTAAAACCCTTAACCCGACCCTTTTATAAGTATTTTCTAAAACAAGAATTGCAATTAATTGTTTGCTGAAATATCTACAGGTTTTTGAAACATTTTAATAAATCATTTCGTGAATCAAATGCCCACTGGAATGAGATGTGGTAGAATATAAATTACTCAAGCTGCATTTTGCTTAGCTTTTTAGCAGAACTTTGTTTGGCTAACATTTTACATGCATGTTATGAAAACACTCGTAATGTAAACCTGCAGTCTACAAAGGTTCTCATCTTCCACGTACATACATTGCTGCATATTCTTCAATTTTAAAAACATAAATAAGTATACCCAAAAAGAATCTTCGAAGAGAACTTGATTTGATTTAAGAGCAAGATTAGTGAAAACGTTCTGTTTGCGGTTTAATCAAAACAAAAAGTATAATTCATTTATTGATCTATAAGTATTTACAATGAATTTCAAGATGCAGTTTTATAAATATTCTAGAAAACCCCCGGTTTGTTCGAGAACAAAACTCCGGTTATTTCGATATTCGAAAAATAACGATTTCAAAAAACCGTCCACAAATTTTGAAAAAAAACCGGCTAAATCCAGTTTGGAAAAACCGAGTCAATCAACCTAGTACATACATATATATGTATATATATGCATACAAGAATAGTTTACAATGCAAAATACAAACTGATAGTGTAAATACTTAGTTTAGTTCCATAATTAGTATTATTTTTAATTTTTTGGCGTATATTAATCCACAATGTGCACTAGTTTTAGAATACGTGTAAAAATACGAAGTTTAGATCCACGCATGGCTATCGACGTTGTGAAAGTTAAATCAACACTTTTGAGGGAATCATTGCTCTTTAGAATTTGGTTTCGTTATGATTTATTGATTGTACATTAAGGCGTAACACGACATATGAAAGAAAAAAGTTTAGCGTGTGTCAGTTTTATTCAAACACTTATGTCGAGAGAAAATTTTTATACAAAAAAAAAGAAAATATTTTTCAAAACCAATAATTATTACTTAAAAGTTGATTTTTATAGCTTAAAACTATTGTAACAAATAGAGCTATGTTGTACATTCATACATGAATAGAAATTCGCAAACGTTCGTATAAAATCATTATTCTATTTAAATAATTAACTTTTTACTGACCATATTTACTGCGCATGTTTTTTTTACAAGAAGGAAGCATCGAAAGCCTAACCCCGTCAGTGTGAGACCTTAACCTAGGAGCGAACGCAGGTAGGGATTTGGGGGTTAAAACATGGTCCCGTCTCTAAGTTTAAACAAATTTGTACCACCATTGTTTTCAAGATGCCGGTAATTTCACAACCCTCTGCGCCCCGAAAATCAAGTTTTTCATTCCCTGCGACCTAATTTATAAATTTTTCTCGCGGTAAACTAAGCCATAACGAGAATAGTGAACTCCTTGAAAATCCGCCTTCGACCAAACGTAATTTGAAATTTCAATTATGATGTGAAAAAATGTGTCAAAGGTAATTTCCTACATTCCAAATTTAAATGCACTCCAAGTTATTTATGTTAAATGCAATTGCCTAAAATCTGAACGTCAGTGTTTTGTTGAAATTGTTGTATTTGTTAGGCTTTCCTGATCTAACCGTTGTGTAAATAAAAATACTTTATTTAGCTTTTTCCCGACGTTTCGCTAAGATTTTTAGCATCTTCAGGGGAGTTT
>NW_023458556.1:103694921-103696223 GCF_013731165.1 Rhagoletis pomonella | reverse complement strand
ACTATTTATTTTACTTACTTTGCAAAATACTTATGCACAAAAAAATTCAATTAAAAATCGAAATTATAAATGATCAAAACTGTCAAAATCTGTAAGAGTGTGTGTAGAAATTCAAACAAAATTTTTCAATTTGATATCAGAAGCCGTGCGGCGAAACACATACACAAAATCAGCTGAGCTAGTAACACCACCTTGTATAAATTCGCCTTGATCTGAGCCAGGAGAATAAGAGAGTAAAAACTCATAGCGTCTGATGCTTTTGAAAGGCGGATGTTGAGAGAGTAATGAAATAGAAATTCAAATAAACGATTTGTTCGCTCATTCGGAGATTCACGAATGCTCGCTCGTTTGTTTTTCAGCAGCAGTGAAATAAACAAAACGAAATATTTTGAGTTACAGCTAAAACACAATGCCGGCGAACGGCGAATTTTTCGCCGCGAATTTTCGCTGTAAAAATTAAAACACACTGTCGTATATGAGAACGCGCACAACCAAAGCAAACGACGACAAGTGTTGCCGCGCCGTCTCAAGAAAATATATTACTGACCAAGCCAAAAATGTATCCAAATGTATCCAATTTTCTTTTTTTACGTACCCATCTCATAATTCGTAAGAAAACCAAACATTTTCAAGAAAAAGACATAATTTAACCCATGCTAAGGACTTGAAATACATGTATATATATTTTTATTTTTCATAAAATCAAACATTTATAATTTCGATTTTTAATTAAATTTTTTCGTGCATAAGTATTTTGCAAAGTAAGTAAAATAAATAGTAATTAATATGTTACATTTGTACCTGTACACTCTAAAAAGTGCATGTAAAACAACTACTGAAAAGTGTCAACCAAAATCTGCATAAATATACGCATAAGATGCTCAAGATTTGATTTTGAACATGAGATCTTTAAAATATACACATGAAATGCTTAAAATTGCAAAAAATTTTAAACAAAAAGTACATTTCCTACTAATAATAGACATTAAGGGCTCATATTTAGAAGAAGAATGGTAAAATGAAGAGCTTTATAAAAAAAAATTTTCACACACACACGTATCTTTTATATGTAATGAGCTACAAAATCGGGAATAGGGTAACTAATGAGCAACTAATAAGCAACTAAATATGCCGTTTGCAGAACTCTGATATCTTATCGGGAACCGAAGATATAGCAATGGTCTGCTAGCTTAAGACTTAACCTAGCAGATCACACGTATCTTTTAAACGTAATGAGCTACAAAATCGGGAATATGGTAACTAATGAGCAACTAATAAGCAACTAAATATGCCGTTTGCAGA
>NW_023458556.1:103694207-103694821 GCF_013731165.1 Rhagoletis pomonella | reverse complement strand
CGGGAACCGAAGATATAGCAATGGTCTGCTAGCTTAAGACTTAACCTAGCAGATCACACGTGTCTTTTAAACGTAATGAGCTACAAAATCGGGAATAGTGTAACTAATGAGCAACTAATAAGCAACTAAATATGCCGTTTGCAGAACTCTGATATCTTATCGGGAATCGAAGATTTACCAATTTAAAAAATCGGAAATAGTGTAACTAATGAGCAACAAAATATGCCGTTTGCAGAACTCTGATATCTTATCGGGAACCGAAGGTATAGCAATGGTCTGCTAGCTTAAGAATTAACCTAGCAGATCACATGTATCTTTTAAACGTAATGAGCAATTAAATCAGGAATAGTGTAACTAATGAGCAACTAATAAGCAACTAAATATGCCGTTTGCAGAACTCTGATATTTTATCGGGAGCCGAAGATATAGCAATGGTCTGCTAGCTTAAGACTTAACCTAGCAGATCACACGTATCTTTTAAACGTAATGAGCAACTAAATCAGGAATAGTGTAACTAATGAGCAACTAATAAGCCACTAAATATGCCGTTTGCAGAACTCTGATTTCTTATCGGGAACCGAAGATATAGCAATGATCTGCTAGCTTAAGACTTA
>NW_023458556.1:103692196-103694107 GCF_013731165.1 Rhagoletis pomonella | reverse complement strand
ACGCACTGTGCTAAGTTTGTCTTGTTAATTCTTGTTGCTTATTTTCCTCTATTTCACTTTGCTAAGCCAACTACAATCAAGCGCAGCTATTCCGCTACATGGTGCAAACATACTTTTTAAATTTTATAAAATAAAATTGCAGTAGTTTTCATCTTATGTGGATAATTCTTGTGACAAATACATAGTTTCGTGCTTATATTTTTGTATTTATATTTTTAGCAGCACCACATCTTTATCAGAAAATTCCGAGAATCCAAAAATTGGTACTGTTACAAGTTGCAGGCATCATTTTAACTCGACCTCTGTCCTGTCCCACGGATAATGGTACATCTTTCAGAGGTTTAAAGATATTATGTGTCAGCAATTTGTTATCAACCTATGTACGTACCCTACCTCGGAAAAGCAAAAAACTTTATATTCGAACGTTTGCTCAGGTGTCCCGAATACTGGCAGTTTGGAAACGTGCAACACTTAATATTTTCATCGAACTTCACTAACTTCAAATTTTTTTTCAACTTTTTTAAGAAACAAAAATTTTTCTGCTAGTGAATCTGGTGGCATGATTTTAGTTAAATGTCATAAACTTGTTAAAAGTGAAGTGGTCGGCAACAACAACGAATGTCAATAAATTAAACTACCTTCTGCTTTCACAGCTTTACGTGTTCATTTCTCAAAATATTGCCCTCCGACTAAGCAAAAGTGCCATACTCTCAGCTAATATAGCCATTTCGCGGGACTAAAAGCAACCTACTGAAAATGATCCAATATTTATAAGAAGGCAAAATTGTTTAATAGAAAAGAAAACGCCATAGGTTTGTAATTTATCCCTGTTTTTATATTTAAGTAATACAAACATGACTTCTGATGTAAAGCTTAGCTACGTATAACGACAGTTTCTTTTGTTAAACAAAACTAAAGTGGTGTACAGCTTAGCTACATATAAATAATCTTTATTAACCAAAAAAAAATCAATGGATTTACTAGTCTTTCTAATTGTAGTTTATGTATTTAAAAAAAAAATGTATATCTGGTTGAAACATTTTAGCCGTTTTTAGCCATTTTTTTGTCCAATCTAGCCGGTTGCCCTGAAAAGTTCTGGCAACACTGCCGCTAAAACACAATGCCGGCGAACGGCGAATTTTTCGCCGCGAATTTTCGTTGTAAAAATTAAAACACACTGTCGTATATGAGAACGCGCACAACCAAAGCAAACGACGACAAGTGTTGCCGCGCCGTCTCAAGAAAATGTATCACTGACCAAGCCACAATTGTATCCAAATGTATCCAATTTTCTTTTTTACGTACCCATCTCATAATTCGTCAGAAAACCAAACATTTTCAAGAAAAAGACATAATTTAACCCATGCTAAGGACTTGAAATACATGTATATATATTTTTATTTTTCATAAAATCAAACATTTATAATTTCAATTTTTAATTTAATTTTTTTGTGCATAAGTATTTTGCAAAGTAAGTAAAATAAATAGTAATTAATATGTTATATTTGTACCTGTGCACTCTAAAAAGTGCATGTAAAACAATTACTGAAAAGTGTCAACCAAAATCTGCATAAATATACGTATAAGATGTTAAAGATTTGATTTTGAACATGAGATCTTTAAAATATACACATGAAAGGGTTAAAGTTGCAAATATTTTGTAACTAAAAGTACATTTCCTACTAATAATAGACATTAAGGGCTCATATTTAGAAGAAGAATGGTAAAATGAAGAGCTTTATAAAAAAAAAATTTTCACACACACACGTATCTTTTATATGTAATGAGCTACGAAATCGGGAATAGTGTAACTAATGAGCAACTAATAAGCAACTAAATATGCCTTTTGCAGAACTCTGATATGTTATCGGGAACCGAAGATATACCAATGGTCTGCTAGCTTAAGACTTA
>NW_023458556.1:103690102-103692186 GCF_013731165.1 Rhagoletis pomonella | reverse complement strand
TCGGGAAGTGTAACTAATGAGTAACTAATAAGCAACTAAATATGCCGTTTGCAGAACTCTGATATCTTATCGGGAACCGAAGATATAAATGGTCTGCTAGCTTACGACTTAACCTAGCAGATCACACGTATCTTTTAAACGTAATGAGCAACTAATTAGCAACTAAATACCCAACAGGTTAGAGTTGCGCGTCGTGACCATGGTCATTTACTACCATTATGCGTAGGCCAATTCATGAAATTATTTCATGCGTTTGAGTAGAAAATGAATGAATGAACACCATTTCATGATTTCAATTAACGCGAAATAGAGTTTATGCACTTAGTTTTTACTCAGATCGATGAAATGATTTCGTGAATTGGACTACGCATACATGTGATACTTATGCTTTTAATTTATAAGGTAATTTTATGTTTTTATACTCTTGCTCCCACATGAATATATTAATTCGTGATAAGAATATATGAATTCACCTTGGAAGATAGAAAGCGAGTAAGAATAAATGCCGAGCAAAGGAATTTGTCTTCTTTCAACTTAAATAAATGCATTTTGCAAACAAAAGTGCGTACGTTACTTAGTGCCTTGGTAATGGCGAATTCGTAAGGATCTATTGATTGCATGATAAATATTTTCATTTATTTGTTAAACATAAAATTGCTTCCATTACAACCCGGTCCTATGGATGATAGAAGCGCGAATTCATATAAGTTGGTGTTACCGGAAAATGAATAATAAATTATATGTATATCACAAAATTATTAAGATGAAATGAAATTATTGTTTGATTTCTAACCCAACCTATGTATGTAACTCAATCGCCTAATGGTTTGCGGAACCGTAAACATATGTTTACATATCCAATTTCGTGAGTAGGTACCTGGTACTCACACCTTTTTTAAGAAGTTTCACTTCTATCATGTGTACGGTGTTACACACTCATTTTTTTATTTTTTGTCGTTGGGTTCAACCGGGGAATGGTAGCACGCACTGTTATACAATGTTCTGACCGACATCGAAAACACGTTGAAAACACGGTTTGTGGATTGTGGACTCAATGTCGTTCTGACCGACATTTTGTGTTTTCGATCTGTTTTCGGTGACACTTGAGACATCATTGTGTTTGTTTACGTTTATTAGCAACGAAAATGGTAAGATCTTAATTCGTATAATATTGGGTTAAATTGTTAATAAAATCGTGTTTTATAGAATTCTGACAAGAAAAAAACACTAGCGAAAGTATTGGCTTTGAGAAGCCAAACAAAAATATTGTGCACCGATGATTCCATAAGAGAAGTGATGGAAGCTATCACTAGGAGGCACTCAGCCCTTGCAGAGAAGATCGCGAAATTAAAGAAACAGCGTTTGATCTTACTCAGTTTAATAAAGGAACTTGGGATGCCGATCAAATCGTGTTGGACAAAAGTTTGTATATTTTACACAAATAAATGCTAATAATTCTAGGAACGTAAGCAGCATTTTTGGGAATTTGATTGCCAAAGAAATGGACCTGCTTTTTTTAGAGAAAATTTTCGCATGAACCGTAGCTCATTTGAGAAACTGTGCGACATCCTTAGGCCTCTACAAAAAATGGACACATACTATAGAAAAGCTATTCCACTTGAAAAAAGTGGGGCTATAGCAGTATTTGCTTTAGGCTCGTCTGCAGAGTATCGGTGCATCGCAAATATGTTCGGTGTAGGCAAATCAACGGTATGCCAAATTTTGCTCGAATTTTGCAACGAAATCTGGAGGCTTCTACAGCCAACTTACTTGAATAAATTGCCACTTACTAGGGAAATTGTTGCTGAATTGGTTAGTGGATTCGAGACATTTGGATTCCCGCAATGCTTGGGAGCAATTGGTTAATATAGAGTTATTCATTTTTTAATCTTCGCAGGTGAAATAATATTTGCCACATTGAGGTACATCCATCATCTGAAGAAGCTGTGAATTATTATAATTATAAAGGGCGGTATTCTACTGTTTTAATGGCATTTCCTTCCGCCATTAAGTATCAAAATACCGTCTCTGGTGATGATCAAACAATTTCTAACATGTTCGCTCAGTTTTTTAAATCCAATTAT
>NW_023458556.1:103688477-103690002 GCF_013731165.1 Rhagoletis pomonella | reverse complement strand
TATTGACATAAATACATAAAATCAGCTGATGAATTTAGTTCTGTAGCCGAACAGTTTTAGATCTCGACACTTAACAAACCCCTGCCTATCGTGACTCGGCACAAAAATTTAAAATATTGGTTCCGTACGTCATGCGGACTGTAAAAACCGTTGGGATATTATTATTATTATTAGTTGATGCTAGGTAAAATCCTGAATTTCAGATACAGGTATAAGTAAATAAACGATAATGCCTAACCTTTTCAGATACCGCTTCATTTACATAAACGTCAGGGGTCCCGGGCGATGCAACGACTCACAAATTTTTGAGTCATCATCTTTTAAGCAGTAGATAGAGAATTGTCCCTTACTAAGCGAAATGACTGGGGAAATTTCTGGTGTAAATGTGCCAGTATTTATTATTGAAGATTCGGCTTTTCGAGTTAGCAAAAAACTTATGAAACCCTACCCATTTAGCGTAAATCAAAACTCAAATGAAAAAGTATTTAACTATGCTCTTTCAAAAGCTCGTAGTGTTGTCGAAAACGCTTTTGGACACCTCGTCGCGTTGGAAAAGGAATTAACAACTCTATACGGAATGCCAATTCCATAATTAAAGCATGTTGCATCCTTCACAACTTTCTAAATGATTGCAATGATTTCCTAAACAGTAAATGGTTACAGGCTTTGGAGGAGTTGGAGACTAGGCGCCAATACCCGAGTGATGTGACATATATATCTGATGACCCAAGTAATGCAGAAATGATACGATCTGCGCTGTACACATATTTAAGTAAGTATATTAATTACACCAATTACCAATTACAAATATAAACGGATAACGAAGAGCTATGTTCTCTTCATCTCTATCTTCTACTTCATCATCTTTTCCCTTAATATCAATATTAATCTTTGTCCTTATTTTTATATTTGTCTTTGTCGTTGCCTTTGACTGCGCCTTTGCCTTTGTAACTTTATAGAATATAATACCTATATAGATATGATTCCCATACCTTCTAAGTGATTTGACGGATTGGAATAAAATGTATATAGTATAACAACCTTCTCTGTGTACTTCCCTACAATCCCTTAAAATTTCGTTGAACGTAGCCGTTGATTTTCTGTCCACGTATTTGAAATATACCCATACTTTTTATTCATTTTTCATTCATTTATTTTCATAGTTTCACATATTTCATATTAACATTATTATTTTTTTATTATTTTTTTTTTAGTTATTCATATTTGCACACATTTCACGCGCAT
This sequence comes from Rhagoletis pomonella, assembly GCF_013731165.1. Taxonomy (NCBI): domain Eukaryota; kingdom Metazoa; phylum Arthropoda; class Insecta; order Diptera; family Tephritidae; genus Rhagoletis; species Rhagoletis pomonella. The sequence goes on along the minus strand of NW_023458556.1, from coordinate 103,688,757 downwards.
ACAGTGGCAAACAAAAGTATTTGCACAGAGAATTGTTTCAATATATGCAAAGTTTTTTATTCTAATTTCTAATTCTAATATATTCTAATTCATAGTTTCACATATTTCATATTTACATTATTATTTTTTTATATTTTTTTTTTAGTTATTCATATGTGCACACATTTCACGCGCATACAGTGGCGAACAAAAGCATTTGCACTGAGAATTGTTTGCAATATATGCAAAGTTTCTTATTGTAATTTCTTTTCGATAATGTTTTATAAAAACATATTTCATA
>NW_023458556.1:103684960-103688377 GCF_013731165.1 Rhagoletis pomonella | reverse complement strand
GAATACTACTAACATACATACATACATATATGGAAGCTGAATGGAAACATGTTATTCATCCAGCCTTCCTGTGACCTTAAATTCGTTCACGTCTACAACGAGTACCGATCAGTACCACGCGGTGGGACCGACGCGACGAGCAAAAATTACTTTTGAGTTAATTTGATTATTAAAGAAATTATTTAAAACTGCCGGTGAATAAAAAAAAATAAAATAAAAAAAAACGGGCGAGAAGAGTGAATAATAGGCGCGTTTAAAGCCCGTGCATAGTAAAAGAACCATAGAGCGGTGTGCAATCGATGCGTAGGCGTTACTTAAGGTTACGTAAATTTAAGTAAACAAAATGAGTTTAATGGAAATTACAATGTTATGCTAGATTGCTCTCTTGTTTTGTTTTCTTAACTTCTACGGCTAAATTCCACGCGACGAGTTCACGGTAAATATTCAAAAGATACTTAAAAACTTATTCCAGGAAAATATATAGGTATGTGCAAGCTTCGGTGCAACGACAAAAAAATAATGATCTTACCAACTAAGTTAAAGAATGAATCTGGCTTAGAAATTTGCCAGAAAATAGATAACGTGTGTAAATTCGTAAATTCAAATGTGTAAATTCGTAAATACAATACAAGTTAATCAAACCAAAGATTATGTTCGCAGAGACCAAATGTAGATAAAATAAAATAAAATAAATGAATTACGTGCGAAAAGCCTTGAAACATCCGAAGAGCCAACAGCGCGCGAAAAAAAATGCAAAAGGCCGCCTAAAAGCGAAGGTGTATAAAAAATTAAGCAAAAATATGAGCGAAAGAAAAAAACAAACTAGGAGCAACAAATCAAGATAGTGATCAAAAAGTGTGGTGAAATTAGATCGACGAAACGAGTACTGAAAATCGAGGGAGCTGTTGAATTTGCTGACGTGAATGTTCCTTCTCCACCATCTAGCGTATGTGTGTGGCGTGGGGAAGAGCGACGAGAAATTTGGCAAAACGAGGTGGGCGAGTTGGTTGGATTCGCTCTCGTCGAACTCAGCTCTCGTCCCCGATTCTATGTTTCCCTCTTGATATATTATTTAAACCGCTTGCGATTTCCAGTCTCTTCGTATTCAGGTATGTATATACATCCATCCATACATATGTACATTAGTTAATGGAGCCGGATTGTGTGTCTGTTGTTTGAACTATGTATATCGCCTTGTAGTTTTGTGCGTTGACTGGCTGCAACTATGTGTGGCTCCTAGTTTGGCGCTTAAGGTCCTTATATTGGGCCTCCCACCGGCAAAGACCTAGAAGGGATTTGGAGTTTAGCTTCTTAGCGTTATACGTGGCTCTGCTTCAAATGCCCCTTGGTATCCGTACTTATTTAAGTTTTTATTAACTTTTACCTTTATTTTTATTTTGTCCGGATTTCAGTTTTAGTCAGCTTTACTTTAGTTAGATTTCATTACAGTAGCCTTATGTAGCCTCATATTAGGTACTTTAATTTAGATTCATATTGCGTTCAATCAAATTCCTTCTACTTTCGTTTAAAACAATAGTTTTAACTCAATTTCATTTTGCTTACTGTCGCTTTTATTCGATTATATTACAAAATTTTAATTATTTTTATTTGTAACTTGTAACATTTGGGGCAATAGTGCATACATCTTAACGCAGAGACGCTCACCTTAGGCGCGAATTCTGGGCAGCGGCTTGTAGCGGGATCTAGCTGGTCCCGTGTCCTGGCGGTAACTTTCACTGTGTTTTTCCTTTGTTTTTTTTTTAACTTTGAATACTGTTACTGTTTCTTTGAAACTGTTCACAAAGTTATACTCTGGGAAAGCATAACTCCGCACTCACGACTATTCACTTCGGCTTAGATATTAGGTTTATTTCTTTTTCTGCAATTCCTATGATCATGGAGCCCAAAACAATCAGTCAAGAGAAAAATCCCTTTCAGATCGCTCAAACATCTGGTCGTATCGCTTGAATCGAACCTATAAAAGCCCCATTATCATCGAGCGAAGGCACATATACATTCTCACGTGGCGTACAGGATGCATATATGCGTTAGACGTAGATTCTCAGTTGTATGGGACAAGTATTATGTATTTAAGCTAAAATGCCAGCTAGTTGGCATAGGTTTGATTGTATCTTCCTATCAACAAATACCCACAAACGCTTCTGACTAAAGGCTGCTCGTTACAGGCTCGTACCCGCCGATGGTGCCTGCACCATGGAGCGTGTGCGTAAGAAAATTCATAACGCAGCCTGACCTCCATATCTTCCGCGACGTGTGGTCTCGACCCATGACCCAAGACCGGGCTTATCAATCCTCCTTTTGATCTACTCTTTTTTTCTACTTCTTGACTTATCACCGCTATCACTGGTACAGACGGTTAACAGACACTTAACATATCACTGGTAGCTAACACATGCAGAAGTCGAATACAAAACATGTAAAATGGTGTACAAGTGAAAATAAAGACAACAACAATGGTGTATACGTACATATAACAATCAATAAGTAAAATCTGGTCAAGTTCGTAGGAAATTAGCAGTCGTCAAGAAAAGGTTTGGACACTCACAACTAAAATATGCGTTACTTCGAATACCTATGCAACAAAAATGTCTTTAGCGTGGTATACCCCTACTCTTTTCCCACTAGTATCTCCCAATTCATACATTGAATTGCCGATCGTACGCAAAACGACACGTTGTACGTGTTTTGGAGCCAGTTTTGCGTTGTAATCAGCTTATGAGCTCTGCCTAAAGTTTCGGCGGTATACCACTTGTCCTATTTTAAACTTAACTTCCTTCGTCCGAGTGTTGTAAACCTTTTCACCTACTTTATATGCTCGTTTAAGCTCGTCAAATATTTGGTTCCTCACTAGCTGGTGCCTTTCTGGCCCTACGCATACTTCACAATCTGTGTCTTTAATAGATCCTATTCGACGCAAAATATCATACGAGGCACCATGTTGTACCATGGGCATCCCAAATGCTGCCTGGTACGGGGACGTAGATATAGGTGTGTGCACAGCGGTCCTCATTGCGAAAGCTGCATCGCTCACGTGTTGGTCCCAGTTCTTCTGATTGTCACCAATGTACGCCCTAATCATCTGCGCACTGACCTGTTAACGCGTTCGGCGGCGTTTGCTTGTGGGGAATAAAATGCAGTTCTAATCTGCTTTGTTCCGTACTTTTCAAGGAACATGGTAAATATTTCTGACACAAACTGTTTGCCATTGTCTGAGTGCACAAACTCCGGCACTCCAAACATGTGGAACACTTCCCTTTCGAGGAACTAAACTACTTTAGCAGCTGTCGCTCGCTGCATGGGCTTAAGGAGCACATATTTAGTGAAGTGGTCAAGACACACAAACAAAAAAACATTTCCATCCTTTGTACGAGGATATGGTCCCATAAAATCCACATA
>NW_023458556.1:103683063-103684860 GCF_013731165.1 Rhagoletis pomonella | reverse complement strand
TCGCAGGAAAAGAAATAAACCTAATATCCAAGCCGAAGTGGATAGTCGTGAGTGCGGAGTTTTTCTTTCACAGAGTATAACTGTGTGAACAGTTTCAAAGAAACAGTAATAAATAATATTCAAAGTTAAAAAAAAAGAAGGAAAAACACAGTGAAAGTTTACCGCCAGCCCACGGGACCAGCTAGATCCCGCTACAAGCCGCAGCCCAGAATTCGTGCCTAAGGTGAGCGTCACTGCGTTAAGATGTATGCACAGTTGCCCCAAATGTATAGACATACAGGTATCAAGTTACAAATAAAAATAATTAAAATATTGAAATATAATCGAAGAAAAGCGACAGTAAGCAAAATGAAATTGAGTTAAACTATTGTTTTAAATGAAATTAAAAGGAATTTAATTGAAAGCAATGTGAATCTAAATCAAAGTACCTAAGATGAAGCTACTGTAATAAAATCTAACGGATGTAAAGCTGACTAAAACTGAAATCCGCGCAAAATTAAAATAAAATTAAAAGTTGACACAGTTAATCAAAATTAAATAAAAACTTAAAAAAAAAAAGGTATCCACCAAGGGGCAATTGAAGCAGAGCCACGTATAATGCTAAGAAGCTAAACAATAAATTCCTTCTAGGTCGTTGCCGGTGGGAGGCCCAATATAAGGACCTCAAGCACCAAACTAGGAGCTACACATAGTTGCAGCCAGTCAACGCACACAACTACAAGGCGATATACATAGTTCAAACAGCAAACACACAATCCGGGTCGACGAACTAATATACAAATGTATGGAAGGATGTATATACATACCTGAATACGAAGAGCCTGGAAATCGCAAGCGGTTTAAATATATCAAGAGGGAAGCATAGAATCGGGGACGAGAGCTGAGTTCGACGAGAGCGAACCCAACCAACTCGCGCACCTCGTTTTGCCAAACATCTCGTCGCTCTTCCCCACGTCACACACATATGCTGGATGGTGGAGAAGGAACGTTCACGTCAGCAAATTCAACAGCGCCCTTGATTTTCAGTCCTCGTTTCGCCGATCTAATTTCACCACACTTTTTGATCACTATCTCAATTTGTTGCTCCTAGTTCGTTTTTTTCTTTTCGCTCATATTTTTGCTTAATTTTCTATACACCTTTGCCTTTTGGCGTCCTTTTGCATTTTTTTGCGCGCGCTTTTGGCTCGTCGGATGTTTCAAGGCTTTTCGCACGTGATTCATTTATTTTATTTTATTTTATTTTATTTACATTTGGCCTCTGCGGACATAAGCTTTGGTTTGATTAACTTGTATTGAATTGACGAATTTACACATTTGAATTTACTAATTTACACACGTTATCTATTTTCTTGCAAATTTCTAAGCCAGTTTCATTCGTTAACTTAGTTGGTAAGATCATTATTATTTTTGTCGTTGCACTGAAGATTGCACATACCTATATATTTGCCTGGAATATTCCTAAGTATTAAGTTTATTATCTTTTGAATTTTTACCGTGAACTCGTCGCGTAGCATTTAGCCGTAGAAGTTAAGAAAACAAAACAAGAGAGCAATCTAGCATAACATTGTAATTTCCATTAAACTTACGTTTTTTTTCTTAAATTTACATAACCTTAAGTAACGCCTACGTATTTCTTGCACACCGCGTTATGGTTCTTTTACTATGCACGGGTTTTAAACGCACCTATTATTTACGCCTCTCGCTCGGTTTTTTTATTTTATTCTTTTTTTTTTTTATTCACCGACAGTTTTAAATAATTTCTTTAATAATCAATTAACTCCAAAGTAATTTTTGCTC
>NW_023458556.1:103682580-103682963 GCF_013731165.1 Rhagoletis pomonella | reverse complement strand
TTATAGGTATAGCGTAGCGTATGCGAAATTTTCCACGGCCCCTATTTATCGGAGATAACATTTCTAAATTTGACGAAGTTATATCCTTCAAATCGGTCTATGTTTCATTGAAAATTGATTTAAAAACTTTATTCTGGCGGACTTATATACATATAAATATATAGCGTAGGGTATGCGTTAGACTCTAACGTATATATATTTATAGGTATGCCGAGACGTATGCGAAATGTTCCACGGCCCCTATTTATCGAAGATAACATTTCTGGATTTGACGAAGTTATATCCTTCAAATCGGTCTATTTTTCATTGAAAGAGGATTTAAAAACTTTATTCTGGCGGACTTATATACATATAAATATATAGCGTAGAGTATGCGTTAGACT
>NW_023458556.1:103681484-103682570 GCF_013731165.1 Rhagoletis pomonella | reverse complement strand
CATTTCTAGATTTGACGAAGTTATATCCTTCAAATCGGTCTATGTTTTATTGAAAAGGGATTTAAACAATCTATTCTGGCGGACTTATATACATATAGATGTATAGCATGGAGTATGCGTTAGACTCTAACGTATATATATTTATAGATATAGCGAAGCGTATGCGAAATGTTCCACGGCCTCTATTTATCGGAGAAAACATTTCTAGATTTGACGAAGTTATATCCTTCAAATCGGTCCATGTTTTATTGAAAAGGGATTTAAAAAATTTATTCTGGCGGACTTATATACATATAGATGTATTGCGTAGAGTATGCGTTAAACTCTAACGTATTTATATTTATAGGTATAGCGTAGCGTATGCGAAATGTTCAACGGCCCCTATTTATCGGAGATAAGATTTCTAGACTTGACGAAGTTATGTCCTTAAAATCGGTCCAAGTTTTATTGAAAAGGGATTAAAAAAATTGATTCTGGCGGACTTATATATGTATAGATTTATAGTGTAGAGTATGCATTAGACTCTAACGTATATATATTTATAGGTATAGCGTAGCGTATGCGAAATTTTCCACGGCCCCTATTTATCTGAGAAAACATTTCTGGATTTGACGAAGTTATATCCTTCAAATCGGTCCATGTTTTATTGAAAAGGGATTTAAAAAATTTATTCTGGCGGACTTATATACATATAGATGCATATCGTAGAGTATGCGTTAGACTCTAACGTATATATATTTATAGGTATAGCAAAGCGTATATGAAATTTTCCACGGCCCTTATTTATCGAAGAAAAAATCTCTGGATTTGACGAAGTTATATCCTTCAAATCGGTCCATGTTTTATTGAAAAGGGATTTAAAAAATGTATTCTGGCGGACTTATATACATATAGAGTATAGCGTACAGTATGCGTTAGACTCTAACTTATATATATTTATAGGAATAGCGTAGCGTATGCGGAATGTTCCACGGCCCCTATTTATCGGAGATAACATTTCTAGATTTGACGAACTTATATTCTTCAAATCGGTCCATGTTTTATTGAAAAAGGATTTAAAAAATTTATTCTGGCGGACTTATATAC
>NW_023458556.1:103677949-103681384 GCF_013731165.1 Rhagoletis pomonella | reverse complement strand
GAAATGTTATCTCCGATAAATAGGGGCCGTGGAACATTTCGCATACGCTACGCTATAGCTATAAATATATACACGTTAGAGTCTAACCCATACTCTACGCTATACATCTATATGTATATAAGTCCGCCATAATAAATTTTTTTAATCCCATTTCAATAAAGCATTTACCGAATTGAAGGATATAACTTCGTCAAATCCAGAAATGTTTTCTCCGATAAATAGGGGCCGTGGAACATTTCGCATACGCATCGCTAAACCTATAAATATAAATATATAAGTTAGAGTCTAACGCATACTCTACGCTATACATCTATAAGTATATAAGTCCGCCAGAATAAATTTTTTGAATCCCTTTTCAATAAAACATAGACCGATTTGAAGGATATAACTTCGTCAAATCCAGAAATGTTATCTCCGATAAACAGGGGCCGTTGAACATTTCATATACGCTTTGCTATACCTATAAATATGTATACGTTAGACTCTAACGCATACTCTACGCTATACATCTACAATTATATAAGTCCGCCATAATAAACTTTTTTAATCCCTTTTCAATAAAACATGGACCGATTTGAAGGATATAACTTCGTGAAATCCAGAAATGTTTTCTCCGATAAATAGGAGCCGTGGAACATTTCGCATACGCATCGCTAAACCTATAAATATACATATATACGTTAGCCTAACGCATACTCTACGCTATACATCTATAAGTATATAAGTCCACCAGAATAAATTTTTTAAATCCCTTTTCAATAAAACATGGACCGATTTGAAGGATATAACTTCGTCAAATCCAGGAATGTTTTCTCCGATAAATAGGGGCCGCGGAACATATCGCATATGCATCGCTAAACCTATAAATATAAATATATAAGTTAGAGTCTAACGCTTACTCTACGCTATACATCTATAAGTATATAAGTCCGCCATAATAAACTTTTTTAATCCCTTTTCAATAAAACATGAACCGATTTGAAGGATTTTCTGCGATAAATAGGAGCCGTGGAACATTTCGCATACGCATCGCTAAACCTATAAATATACATATATACGTTAGCCTAACGCATACTCTACGCTATACATCTATAAGTATATAAGTCCGCCAGAATAAATTTTTTAAATCCCTTTTCAATAAAACATAGACCGATTTGAAGGATATAACTTCGTCAAATCCAGAAATTTTATCTCCGATAAATAGGGGCCATGGAACATTTCGCATACGCATCGCTAAACCTGTAAATACACATACTATTTCTGCATCAAAAAGAAAATTTTGAAAAAAATGTCGCTTACGTTATTTTGGCGGTTAGGGCTCGATATATAAGTCCGCCAGAATAAATTTTTTTAATCCCTATTCAATAAAACTTGGAGCGATTTAAAGGACATAACTTCGTCAAGTCTAGAAATTGTATCTCCGATAGATCAACGGCCCCTGAACATTTCGCATACGCTACGCTATACCTATAAATATAAATACGTTAGAGTCTAACGCATACTCTACGCAATACATCTGTAGGGTTAAGGACTACTACATTATTCGTCTCGCTAAGATGGCAACTCCATAAACTTTGAAGAAATAATTTATTAAACATACATTTGCTTGTTGCATACATTTCCTGGTATATATTTTTTCCTAATTCATTCGTGCAACATCTTTGATTTGTAATTCGACATTTTCATTATATTAAATAAATTTAAGAATATAGAGAACGACCTCTATAACTGGTGACCCCGACGACGAATATGGTCAGCGAAGGAGAAGACAGATTTATGGATGCTGAAAACATGCTGCATTTGGGGCGCCTTGCTGTAAAACCGCCGCCGTTTTGGAAACCTGATCCACGTCTGTGGTTTGCTCAGGTCGAAGCGCAATTTGCGCGCGCTGGTATCACGACAGACGATACTAAGTATTACACTGTCGTCGCCGAAATCGATTCGGCGATCTTAATGCACGCCAGCGATATTATTGCATCTCCCCCAACTACAGGCAAGTACGAAGCGTTAAAGGAGAGACTACTAGCTGAGTTTGGTGAGTCGACAGAGAAAAGACTTAAGCGACTTTTTGAGTCATGCGAATTAAATGACAAGAAACCGAAGATTTGGCACATAATCGATTGGATAAGAGTATACTGAAGTCAATTCGGTTGCGGCGTTTGCCTCTGCAGGTGCAACAAATCTTAACGACATTGGATGAGGATGTAGAAGTGTTGGCGAAAAGAGCCGACAGCATAATGGAGGTAACTACTACCAACGTAGTGAATGCGGTAAACGCGTCTAACAACAGCAACGTGGAGGTTGCCACCATTGCTGACCTTGAATACAGGCTGGACAGACTCGAGCAAAACAACTGTAATAAATTCCAACGCATGAGGCAAGTGGAGCGAAACAGCGCTCCTCGCTTACGGCCGACTACAACTGTACGAGGGGGTTCTGAACAAGTGGCTAGAGATGATATATGTTGGTACCACGGTACCTTCGGTGATCGAGCCACTAGATGCAGGTCACCTTGCCGTTTTACGCAAACACGTTCGGAAAACTAGTTAGCCCTCCGTTCAAAGCGGCTACAACGGAGGCTAATCCGTTTTCCAGCCGTCTCTACATACACGACAAAGCTTCATCGTTAAAATTTTTAATTGATACTGGGGCCGAGGTTTCCGTCGTACCCAGACGTCGCAATGATCAGGTGCAACCTTCTTCGATCAAGGTGGTCGCCGCCAACAATACTCAGATCGATACTTATGGGAGGAGGAGTATAACGTTAGATTTGGGATTCGACCGAAAATTTACTTGGCTGTTCATCGTCGCCGATGTATCATATCCGATTATTGGCGCGGATTTCCTCCAACAATTTGACATACTCGTGGACATGAAAAATAAGGCGATTCTCGATCGGTCGACTAACTCACAAATTGGTTGCCTTATGACGGAACTTCCGCAAAACATCACTACGTTATAATGTTCAAACATTTTTCACGAACTTTTATCGCGCTTCATTTCATAGAAACCAAAGGGGCCCCGGTGGTACAGAAGGTACGTCGACTCTCACCGGAGCAATTGAAAATAGCTCAACAGGAGTTTCAATACCTGTTGGAGAAAGGTATTTGTCAACGCTCAAAAAGCCAGTGGGCTAGCCCGTTTTACATGGTGCAGAAAGCCAACGGATCTTGGCGCCCATGTGGGGACTACCGCAAGCTTAACGCGACAACCATTCCGGATAAGTACTTTATTCGCCATTGACTGTAAAAAAGCATATCACCAAATCCCGGTGCATCCAAAGGACGTCCCGAAGACCGCGATTTTGACACCGTTTGGACTCTTTGTGTTCAAATACATGACGTTTGGACTTAGAAACGCCGCCCAGACCTTCCAGCGAGACATGGACGACACGGTCGCAGGGTTATCATTTGCTTTTCCATATCTGGATGATGT
>NW_023458556.1:103676715-103677849 GCF_013731165.1 Rhagoletis pomonella | reverse complement strand
GTGTCGATTTGCGTTAGCAGGGACCCTACAATTTGATTTTCAAGAGCTCTAGACACACTGGGAGTCACCCGTCGATCACCAGTGAGAATTCCCAAGCCTATCCTCTGTAATTCTTCCTCACAGTCTTCAGGATTATCCATTCCCTTCACCAATAACAACTCTCTACCCCATTCACTCTCAAAAATAGACTTTGGCTAGCTCTTAAGACCAATAACAAATCTAAATCCAGATAGATATAAATAATATTACAAACAATTCAGCGAATATTTATCTAGATTCTGTGGGATGGCCGCAGTATTTAATTTATCACTAAATCCAAACAAAATTCAATCTAATTCAAAGTTCATGTATATATGTATTGGTTAATACCTACGTACCGTGTCTGTATGTAGATAAAGATATTTAAATAGTTCAGCTCAAGTATGTTTATACTTAGGCAAAACTTTCGGCAAAAATGAAAAAACTAAAGTATATAAATATGTAATTCAAGAACCGCACGTAATTAAAAAAAACTCATAAGTAGATAGATAATTCCGTAAAACAAATGCAAAGCAATAAGAACAAAATAAACCAAAAAAAAATAAAATAAAAAATAATAATAAAAAAATTATGACTTAACAACCTTAATATGCTAAATAGTACTTCTAATATCAATAAGACGAAAGTACGTATGAATGTATGTAGCTCAAGTATGAAAAGTAAACAGCCTTAAGACTTTCTTCACAAAAAACAAAACATAATAAAAAAAAAAAATCTCCAACCTTCAATCGATGTTAAAGAATATCCTAGGTTAATATTTGCTTTGAAATTATAGGTGTGTGTTTGGGGTGCCCTCAGGTGCTGAATAGCATGAGCGCAAATCGACAGCCCTTATGCCTGCGTATTAATATCTGTCCAACTCATTGTCTCTGATTCCCACGTTTTAGTCTGACGTGCCACTTCAGCTTGCTCAACCTAAGCCTCAGCAGCTGGAAGCCCGTCATTTATTATTTACTATCCCCACCCCCTCGATGCCTTCCAGTAAACCTCACACATGAATGTTGCTAAAACCTTCGTGTGGTAGCTCACTAGATTGGCCTCAATCTGCAAAAAACAAATAAAAAAAATATATATACATACATATATCCGTAAGAT
>NW_023458556.1:103675525-103676615 GCF_013731165.1 Rhagoletis pomonella | reverse complement strand
TTTTTTTGCAGATTGAGGCCAATCTAGTGAGCTACCACACGAAGGTTTTAGCAACATTCATGTGTGAGGTTTACTGGATGGCATCGAGGGGGTGGGGGTAGTAAATAATAAATGACGGGCTTCCAGCTGCTGAGGCTTAGGTTGAGCAAGCTGAAGTGGCACGTCAAACTAAAACGGGGGAATCAGAGACAATGACTTGGACAGATATTAATACTCAGACATAAGGACCGTCGATTTGCGCTCATGCTATACACCACCTGAGGGCACCCCAAACACACACCTATAATTTCAAAGCAAATATTAACCTAGGATATTCCTTAACATCGATTGAAGGTTGGAGATTTTTTTTATTATGTTTTGTTTTTTGTGAAGAAAGTCTTAAGGCTGTTTACATTTCATACTTGAGCTACATACATTCATACGTACTTTCGTCTTATTGATATTGGAAGTACTATTTAGCATATTAAGGTTATTAAGAAATAAATTTTTTTTATTATTATAATTTTTTATTATTTTTTTGTTTATTTTGTTCTTATTGCTTTGCATTTGTTTTACGGCATTATATCTATCTATATACGAGTTTTTTTAATTACGTGCGGTTCTTGAATTACATATTTATATACTTTAGTTTTTTAATTTTTGCCGGAAGTTTTGCCTAAGTATAAACATACTTGAGCTGAACTATTTAAATATCTGTATCTACATACAGACACGGTACGTAGGTATTAACCAATACATATATACATGAACTTTGAATTAGATTGATTTTTGTTTGGATTTGGTGATAAATTAAATACTGCGGCCACCCCACAGAATCTAGATAAATATTCGCTGAATTGTTTGTAATTTTATTTATATCTACCTGGATTTAGATTTTTTTTGGTCTTAAGAGCTAGCCAAAGTCTGTTTTTGAGAGTGAATGCGGTAGAGAGTTGTTATTGGTGAAGTGAATGGATAATCCTGAAGATTGTGAGGAAGAAGCACAGAGGATAGGCTTGGGAATTTTCACTGGTGATCGACGGGTGACTCGCAGTGTGTCTAGGGCTCTTGAAAATCAAATTGTAGGGTCCCTGCTAACGCAAATCGACAC
>NW_023458556.1:103671505-103675425 GCF_013731165.1 Rhagoletis pomonella | reverse complement strand
CCAAAATCGCTTAGGCGGTTACAGCGCCAATTAAGAAGAAGAAGAAGCTAGCCAAAGTCTATTTTTGAGAGTGAATGCGGTAGAGAGTTGTTCTCGGTGAAGTGAATGGATAATCCTGAAGACTATGAGGAAGAAGTACAGAGGATAGGCTTGGGAATTCTCACTGGTGATCGACGGGTAACTCGCAGTGTATCTAGGGCTCTCGAAAATCAAATTGTAGGGTCCCTGCTAACGCAGATCGACACAGGTATCGAACATCCGGTTTACTTCGTCCCCACTGACCTCTTCAACCGCTGTTCCGCCCGACTATTTGGGCGTATAAACTCAGCTGTCGAATCGGAGTCGGAGTTAAGAATTACCAATAATATAGTCATTAACAGCTCTGATAATTCATTGAGCTTCTCTAAAAAGTTGGATAGGGTGTTAGAGATGTCACAGGAAGGTCAACTTGAGGTGTTATCAGACGGGGCTGTAAGTGGAACAGGACCACGAGAAACTCAAGAAGCTAGGACAGAACCTCCAACTGGGGTAGCAGTGCCTACATCTGAGCGCGTCGACCGGCTAAGCCAGATGATGGAACTAATGACGCAGCAGAATAGGGTCAGGGCTGAGTGTATGAGCGAGGTAAGGAAAATGAGATCTGACGTGTCGCTCTTCAGCAACCGAGTTGCTGATGTTGAAACAAGTATGAACTGTCCTTCTGCTACGTCTTCGGCGCCTCCGGCTTCAGCGTCAACGCCGGATATACCCAACAGGCAGGAGACAAACCGAGAGACGCGAGAAGCACAAGGATCGGGTCGACATTTCGAGAGGAAGAAGGTCGACCTTCATAAATGGCATCTCAAATTCGATGGCACAACGAAGACCATGACCGTAGAAAGTTTTGTTTTCCGCCTAGAAAAAATGAGAGACCAGTACCAGCTTTCAGATGCACAGTTGTTGGCAGATTTCCACTGCCTAGTAACAGAAATTGCACTGAAGTGGTACTGGCAAATTTTAGAGGACCATGCTTTTGACAGTGACTTTGGTTATGGGGAGTTAAGAGCAGAGCTGCTGTCTCCGTTAAAATCGGCAGACTCTGACTATGAGGTCATAAAGGAAATCATGGAGCGAAAGTAAGGTCCACAAGAAACCTTCGAGGAATTCTATGCCGAAGTCCATGATCTCACGTTCCGCTTGAAGAAAAAGATCCCTGAAGATGAACTGGTTAAAATAATTAAAGGTAATTTGAAGCCATATTTCGCCAATTTAACCTTTGCGGCCAAGATTAATACAATCGCAGAATTAAAAAGTGAGTGCAAGCGGGCAGAAAAGCTTATTAAGGAAAATCTATCGAGGAGCAGGAATGTAAGCGAGATAGATGGCCATGATAGCAGGTGGGGCTTAGAAAAGGAAGCTCCACTGAACCTAGAAGTAGAGGCTCTGAGTAGGGAAGCCAGGAGTAAACAAGGAGTAGGCAGATCTAATCCCAGCGTGCCCAATAGGTGTGAATCGTCTAAACCCAATCCCGCTTCTGTCACGCCTAACCCTTATGTTTGTAATGTCTCACCGACTAGTGGTAACGTTTCAACCCAAATGTTTTGTCCCTCACCATTTAACCATGCCGGTGGATTACTACGTAAAGAACCCGGAAGAAGCCGCGAAGGATACTAAGTGTAAGTCCTCATTTCACTGTATGAAATGTTTTGCTTGTGGCGGTGAATCGTCCTTTTTGTGTTTTTAGATGGGAGGCGGGAAACCAAGCGCTGGCAGAGATGACCGGGTGCTCTGCCCATCCTCAGAAATACCCGGAGGCATAGATAAGTTGAAGGAAAATACGGGGATAGTAAAGATTTTACGGCATGAAGAAGTGCCGGGTGGTAATGAGGGTTGTAGAACCGATAGGAAGGGTGAGTCAGTAAAGGAGAGAAAAAGTCTGCACACTAGAAAAAGGGAGTATGAGGAAACCAGGATTTTTATGGAAGAATTACAACAAAAACGTAAAAGTAAAAATTATGAAAAGATTAAGAAGATGCGGGAAAAAATCGCACCATGGGAAGAATCCGTCAAAAAAGCCTCGCCACTATAGTGACTCTAAAGGGCGATAATAGGTTCTTTGCGCGTACTAACATAGTCGGACATGCAGTTTTGGCCTTGTTAGATCCGGGAGCCTGTGCCACCTGCCTTGGAAAGGGGGAAACGAAGTTTCTCGAAGGAAAAGAGAGCAAGATAACACGTCTGTCTGGACAGAATGTACGTACCGCGAACGGAGGCGAAACTCCTGTGGTGTGCGTTATTACTTTGCCTATAGAGTGGGATGGAGTCACAAAAGAATTAGAATTTCTCATAGTACCAGCGTTGACACAAGAATAGGGCTGCCAGACGTCCCGGTTTTCCCGGACATGACCCGGTTTTAGACTATTTGTCCCGGTGTCCCGGTCCAACCTTAAAATGTCCCGGGTTTCGTTTAAGTGTCCCGGTTTTCGATTTGATTGCACAAATTTTGAATAAAAATGACTACACTGAGAGAAAAAACACTTTGTAATATTAAGAAAAATTTTATGAATTTACTGGGGGAAATAACGCATAGTAAACATGAATATTTTGTATTTGATTACCGTTCTAAAATGTTCGTATTTAAAAACAATACTTTAATACCACGAACACGTGGTGTTGAATCAAACTGGACATTTGAATGCACATTTACATGTCTGGCTGTAGTTGAGTCCACGAAGATGCTTGCCACAATTTGCAAATTTCCAGAGCGTCAGGGTTCAAATCCCATTACAGGCAGCATGAAATTTAAATATTTTTTTTAACTTATGTCGCTACAGACAGATTCAGGACAATCAGGTTTATTCAGTTCACATTAACGACTGACTCATTTTATATTTACATAAAATGAATTCACATACAAAAACCAACAAGATGAGTATTTCAGTATACCGACAGTAAGAATGAACGTTATGAAATTAGAATGAATACAAAATAATGAATGAAAGACAAATATTATAAAATGAATAAATAGAGATGCCAATGAATATGTAATTAGCGATGACACTTAATTATGAAAAAGCATTCGTTAAGTGCAAAGCGCTTCATTTTAATATTGGCGTATTTGAATTGAATATTTCTATATTAAATACTAAAATTTGTATAGTTAAATTTATTACGAGTTGGGTTGGTGCTCTTTCATATGCGATTTTTTTTTTTAAATTTAGCACGTTTTGCACAAGCAATGGTTGATGATTAATATATGTACCTAAATACGTTAAAATGACATGCACAGAGTTTTACAATTATATTAAGCAAAAGCCAGAAGTTTTGAAACAAGTTCACAGCAACGAAACAAATGACTGATATTTTAATCTTACCTTGTATTTAATTTTTTTTTTCTTTCGTGAAACCTAGATTACTTATAAGTACCGTGCCGTACAAAATTATTGGCTCGGAGACTCTTTCATCAGATCACAATTTCTAATCAGATCTTTTAGAAAAATTTTGAAAATGTAGCTTTTTAGCCAATTAGTAAAGTACAAGTCTGAAGTTACCAGAAAATTTCGTTAATTTTTTGCAATTATTTGTTTTTTGCTGACAGTGTCTTCCACATACAAAAAAATGTCAAACATAGTTTGTATGGAAGAAACTCTCAGTAAAAACAATACCAAAAATCAACTAAATTTTTATGGGCTGCAAAACTTCATTTTCAAAATTTGTATAAAAAAGTCTGAATAGAAAGTTGCGAATTTGTATGCAAATTTATTGCATTTTCCCGAGTTTTGCACAAAGTTTAGAAATTTTATTTTTATGTTTTCTGATGTATTTAGTATGAACTGTATTTTTATAAGGAACAAAAAAGGTACATGCATTGTGAAAAATTCTCTGTGCTTTAGTTGTGATAAATTGTTTTGTTTTGCTGGTGTACGTTGTAATGATCTCAT
>NW_023458556.1:103658399-103671405 GCF_013731165.1 Rhagoletis pomonella | reverse complement strand
GTAACCCAACTAATTCTTGTACCGAAATCGTCCGATAGAGCGTTACAAACAGTGGCAACGGCCGACAGAGCAAAGCACTCGCGTGGTATGCTTGAGGATCCAGGTTTAAGTCCTGGTGCAGGGAATTTTTTATCATTTTATTTTTTTTAAATTAATTTTTTTATTTAGGTTTTTTATTGTAATTTTTAAATTTAATATAAAAGAATATATTTTGTTTTAATTTCTTTTTTATGGCACAAGCATTTCTTCCGCTATGTATGTTTTTCTGCAATGCAATTAGATTTTCAAATTTGTTATTTACATTTAAATTGAAATAATTATTTTTACTTACATTGATTTAACTTTAAAAATCTGAACCACCTCCAAAGCTGCCTCGAACCTGCGATCTCATAACCAGAACTAGTAGTCTTCACGTGACGCCACAGCCGACATTTGTAAGAAAAGCAATTAATTGCGTCTTATTTTTGGCTTTGGCAATTCAAGGGCAGATGTCGCTTAAGTTCTTCGAAGTTGTCGAACTGGTAGGCACATACTAGTCACGGCTGCACATTAACGTTAATTTGATCAATAAACGAAAATACAAAATCGTTTTGGTTTTTTACATCGATAATGTTAGCGTTATGTGTTTATCAAAAAAAATTCGTTTTGTTAATTATCAGAAAAATATGTCAACAAAAATTTTGTTTCGTCGATTATCAAAAAAAATATCAAAAAAGGAAAATTGTTTCTGCTGCAAACATAAAATTTAATAATCAGGCAAATTTTATTATTTGAAGCAATTGCGGGAATAATGGGTCATATAGGCGAATTGGTGCGATCGAGCTTTTTGGTTGGAGAGGGGTTATTTGCGTGCAACTTTTGCCAAGCAAAATTAAAAGGTGATTACTTAGGAAATTCCAAAAACCATTTGATCAGAAAACATAAGGAAGCCCTTGAAAGGCTTAAGGACGAGCAAGTGCAGCAGCAACAAGTACAGCAAAGCGAAAATGCTGAAGACCCAGCAAGAAAAAAAATTACGTGAAAGATATTTGGGCAGGTTTTTTAATACCAACACTTCAAAAGTTATTTACGCCAATATGTCGACAATTTAGTTTGAACAAAATTACTCGTAGTAATATAACAACACTAAAAAATCGCATAATATCTATAAAAATTGACAGTACCCAGCGGCTTTTTCGTAACGTAGTATGCTTAAATGCGCAATATTTATTAAATGGAGAAATTACCATGAAAACGTTGGCAATAAAAAATTTTCGTGAAAAACACACCGCAAGCAACTTAAAAGAACTAATTTTGAAAAGTCTAGAAAGGTATGTGTGAATAATTACTTGCTATTAAAGCATTAGCGTTTTTTAATTTTAAAATTAATATGCATACATACATACATACTTAATTACTAATCTAACTTTTGTTGAAAATTCAACATTCAACATTTGTTTACTTATTACTATAACTTAATAAATTTCAATAGATATGATATCACAATTAGTCAATACATAATTATTGACTATAGGTCAGGTTTGAGTGATGATATCACTGAAGCGATATTAATGTTACGGCTCAATTATTTCTCGAATAATTTATTAACAGCGTTTTGTGCGCTATTTGTTAATTATTTAATAAAAATAAATCGCATAATTCTACGTACTCCTACATACATTTTTCTTACAATTTTCTTCTTAAATATTGAAACAAAAAAACTATTGATATTTCCTTTTTGATAATCAACGAAATGATTTTTTGTAACATTTTTTGATAACTAACGATACTATTTTTTTTCGTATTTTGTTTATTGATAATAAGCAAATGAAATTTTTTGATAAGTTGTTTTTTAATAAATAACGAAACGAAATTTTTTTGTTTATATAGCTATGCAGCCC
Organism: Rhagoletis pomonella; assembly: GCF_013731165.1. Classification (NCBI taxonomy): domain Eukaryota; kingdom Metazoa; phylum Arthropoda; class Insecta; order Diptera; family Tephritidae; genus Rhagoletis; species Rhagoletis pomonella. Next base: position 103,669,525 of record NW_023458556.1, on the reverse strand, counting down.
TGATACTAGTTAATGAACTACTATTGGTTTGGCTTTTTACTGCAGGGTATAAATGGAAATGGGTTTGAAAAGGCTTTATCTCTAAGCAACCTCCCAGGGTTGCCACCGGTTTAAAAAATCAAATTCAACTTTAGTTTAGGGAATTAGATAAATCAAATATATATCAAAGTATAGGTAAGAAAATTTAATACAGTATTAAATTTTTGTAATAATAACAGTAATATAACAGTTTTATATATTGTTAAGAGAATGTTAATACTTACTAACTTGGACTAAATCAGCGTCGACAATTACTGAAATATCGGAGTTTTCGTATTTTCATCGTATTGCTTTTCCATACCAAGGTTATTTATTAAGTGCACGCAGTTTGGTACAAATTGATAAATCGGTTGCCGAGATATATATATGTAGTCATAAGTGAGCGGCGCCACGTCTATTATCCAAAAAATTATAATAATCTAATTTAATGCTAAGACGTTATTCCAAGAATCGATTTTGAGTGAATTAGCTTCAGTAGCTACTGATTTATCGCAGTTTTCGTGTTTCTGTAAATTACCGTTATATGGGAAGATAACCACGCTCGGCTATCGCCCGATTTCAAGGATTTTTAGCACATATGTTAGATATAGCCTAAGGAAGGCTCATACCGAGTTTGGTACGGATTGGTGAAGCGGATACTTAGATACAGCATTTCATCATAAGTTGGCGGGGCTCACTTCCATTTTCCAAAAATTTCATAATAATCCCATTTTTTCCAAAATTTTACTTCACATACCAATTTCCAACAATTTGGATACAATATTAACTGAAATATCGTAGATTTATCTAAATTGACATTTATCTAAATTTAGTCGTTTGTATCCTCACTTATATAACACCAATATAAAGGAAAACAAATGTTTATTCCGAAATACGCAACATAGTTGGGTTCGCCTTACATTCCCGCAGGTTTCTAGCAACAGGACCGAAAGGTCCTAGAAAACATGGCTTTTGCTTATATCTTGAAACAATTTTTTTTTATTAAATGGATTTGTTCCCGGTTCAGCGGCCTCAAATTCAGCTAACAAGTTTAAGTTTAGTGTTAAAATAGATCTAAAGTAGTGTTACTATTACTACTACTACTAGTTGCGTTTTTAGATTTTTCTTTAATACATTTTCTAAGTAAAGAAATACCATTTATCTGCCATTTTCAGCAGGCAATCTTTTCACACTATATTAGCCAAATTTCTAAGCTTTCAATTGAACAAAGAATAATAACGCGATCTCTCCCGGGGATACAACCCATTCCTAATATTCAACAAAAATTAAAAAATATATACTCGTTGAAAACCGTTATTTTCTTTTGCTTAAGCCAATGTGCCAAAATGCGGGTATAAACAATTATTGATTATTTAATATCGAAACCGGGATCATGTAATTTAATTGATTGGTTTTCACACACTTTTGAAACACAAATTGTATGCTTTTTTACTGTAGATGAGTTGTTGCCAAAACGCAGCAGAAATCTTCCAATAACTTACAAATATAAAAATGTGAAATATCGAAGGCTTAAATTCATTAATACCCTCTATCTGCAATTTGCTCAAAAACTAGTTTGTGATTTTAGAAACTATCTGGGACTTATTACCTGTCATCACTGATGTATTACTTCTGATTTCCAAATTATAATAGTGTAAATTCTTCTGTCAAGCGTTATATAGGGTAGCATTAATATCACCGATGACAGTTAAATCTTAGGTGGATTTTTATATCAGAATCTCATCTTTTTGAAAAGTGTGCAGGCAGAGGGTATTATCGAATATATAAACATTTTATTTCAACGTATACAAAAAATAAATCTACCTGCGTTACAGCACGGCGGGAGAGGGGAAAGGGGGGGGGGGGGGGGTGAGCACCAGGGTGGGAAATAAAGTCAATTGACCTTATTTCCGTTGATCTTATTACCTGTCACCAAAAATACAGCGGGTCTGGCTTGGCCATGTCGTTCGAATGGACACCGACGCTCCAGCTCTGAAAGTATTCAACTCGGAACCCGCTGGTGGTAGCAGAGGAAGAGGGAGGCCCCCACTGCGATGGAAATACCAGGTTGAGAAGGACTTGGCTTCACTTGGCATTTCCAATTGTCGTCAGTTCGCACAGAAGAGAAACGACTGGCGTTCTTTGTTGAATTCGGCCAAAATCGCTTAGGCGGTTACAGCGCCAAATAAGAAAAAGAAGAAGAAGCAGCTAGAGTAAGTCTTCAGCTCCCGACCAGTGTTGCCAGAACTTTTTGGACGAACCGGCTAAATAGGCAAAAACCGGCTAAACCGTTTCAACTAAATTTCACATGTTTTATTTAAATAAATCATAAGTATAAAGACTAGTTCTTGGAGAGAAGTTGAAAATTCAAGCTGGAAAAAATTTTCCCAGCAAGAATTTGCAATTAGGAAAAACATATGATTGTGGCACATGGTTTGATTTTTTGTCGACGATAATTTGAATAAACAGGTTCGTCAAATTTAAAAAATTACAAACTAGAGCGATTTTAAAATGAAAAATTTAAGTAAATACTTGTTTACTTAATTAATTCTAATGATTTGAAACGTACTCGGAATGCAATCTCAACCAGAGTCGATATAGGACACGCGACAGTTTGTACGGAAAGGAAATTGAAACGTATGTTTAAGAAAGTCGGACTAGCAAGAATCCTAGATCCTGGTTTTTGCCACTCTGAAAGAATTTTAAAATTCTATGCAAATTTCTTATGTTTGAAATGCAACCGTGGACACTAGCCGGCAGTGAAACTTGAAAGTTCCCTCAAATTTGCGTTCGTGCATAAATTTGCAAGTTTCTCTACTGGAGAGAGAATTTGGGAGCATTTTTTCTTACTAACTGATATTTTGAGTGATAATTTTCGCTGCATTTTCGACGAAAAAACCTATTGTCTTCCCAGAGAGTTTGGCTTTACATAGAAATTTCTGCTCTTTTACTTTCATTTTGGCGCATTTCAGTGTTGGTTCTTTTAATTCAAGTTGGCCTTCGGTTTTTGGAATTTAAATAAGTTCTCGGGGAAAAAAGTTACTTTAAATAAATCCATATGTGTACATAGTGCTTGAAAATATCCATTTTTCCCTTACCTTAAAACTTTAAGCGTGGGCAAGAATGATTTTTTGTAATTAAGGCAGAATTGAATATGCGCTATCTGGGTAGCGCAATACCTGTAACATTTATTCTTAGCACTATATTCAAACACAAACGCGTGTTAAGAAAACTGTGAAACAATTTGTTATTTTCTAAGCTTGCGAATAAAACTTCCTACTTAAATTTAAGTCATTCATAACAAACATTTTATGAAGAAAATTCCCGTTACGACCTTCTTTAGAAAAAATATATTCGTTTAAAATAAAAATAAGCGAAATCGGCCCAATTTTATATAACCCTGCCTCCGCGATAAGGGTAGTAGCCATTTCTAACAGATTTTGGATCGCTTAGTCAAAAATGAAAACATATATACAGTAAAACCCGCTTAAGTACCTCACGAAAAATGCCAGCTTTTTGAGGTACTTAGACGAGTTGGGTACTTAATAGAACCCGCTTAAGTACCTCGATGCGGGTACTTAAGCGAACATAATTATTGATGTAGTTAATCTTCTTGTTAACTTACATAAATAAGTCCTCGAATAAAACATGAACATCCCTGCCGTAAATCGCGCTAGTTCAGGACTAGCGCAGAACTAGCTCTTTAAGAGGCGGTACTGGTTCTCGATCTATCCCAACGCAATGCTTTCAACTGTCTATTTTTACATGGCGATGTCCTACGAAGTGGAAATTGCCCCCTCTGCAGAACTTTCGAACTAGTTCTATACTGGTTCCATTTTGGACAGTTCTGGGAAAGTAGGTTTTTCTATGAGAAAAAAATTTTAAAACTCGATTATTTGATTCTTTTTCTATTTTAACTGTCCATTTTAGATAGATCTGCGACAATAAGTTGTTTATTAAAAAAAATTCTGATTATTCGATTTTTTGATATTTTTTAGTTTTTTCTGTTCTTTTATAGATTGCATTCTATTAAATTTTTATTTATTTTTTTTATTTTGTTTATCTTATTTGATCACTTTCTCTTCAATTTTTAAGCGGCACTCAATTTAAATTTCTTAAATCTGAAAATCACAACTGCCTCCACCGCGATTTGAACTCGTGACCAACGATATTAGAGTCGGAGGTCTTCCCGCTGAGCTATTTTCGTATTGTACGAGAAGTGAGAATTTGTGCATTTACTTCTCAACAGAGCGCAACTAACACACAGAGAGTTGCAACTGTCCCTCTCTGCAGCCGTTTTGCACTAGTTCAGAGATGGTTCTGAAATGTGTAGGGCGGAACTAGCGCTTTAAGAGACTGTCTCTAAATTTTACTGCAGGGATTTAATGAAGTGTACGTAGCATTATTCCAACACATAAACACATAACAAAAACGTTATAAAAAAATCTATAATGCAATGTTATGTCATTCTTACAAGAATTTAGTTCTTTAAAGTCATTGATTATACATATTTATACATAAATACAGTGTTGGACATATCCATCATTTCGGACCAAATTCAAAATGATGTTGTTTGCTAGTTATGCTTATTAATTAAATTTTAAGACTTTTTAATTACAAGTACTTTTTAGCAAAAAAAAAACCGACTTAAAAAAAATATATATATATCTGTATATTTCATGATCCAATGATCGGATCTAAACCAAATTAGTATGGGACCACCTCTGAGACACTACCTTTTTGCAAAAAGAATTATTGAAATCGGTTGACGTGGTCCAAAGTTATGCGGTAACATACATAAAAAAAAAACAAAAAATATATATATATTCCGACGAACTGATAACCTCCTCCTTTTTTGGAAGTCGGTAAAAACACAGTTCATTCCCTAGCAAATACCATTTAAACGTAAGCTTAACATTTTTTTGAAAACTGAAAAGAAACTTCACCAATTTTCGTCAAAATTTCCAACTTTTCTCTCAGAAGTGTTTATAGACCATTAAATTTTAGTGTAATAAGAATTACCGTTGATCCTTTTTTAGAATTTTTTTGCCGAACGTGTTGCGGGAGCACTTAAAAGGGGAAAATTATAAGTAAAATGGTAAATGGGGTACGAAAAACTTAGGTACTTAGGCGGGTTGGTAAATAAGCGGGGAGGTACTTAAAAGAGGGTTTTTCTTCAGAATACATTAAAATATTCACGGTGCCCAAAAATGTTGGTTACTTAAGCGGGGGGGTACTTAAACGAGTTTTACTGTATTTGAATTTTAAGAAAACAAGGTAAATAGCAAAATCGCCTAAAAACGGCTATTATTTTTACAAAACGGCTAACAAATCGGCTTCCGGCTAAAGCGAAATTTCTCCGGCTGTTTGCTATCGCAACCGGCTAAATCTAGCCGGAAAATGGCTCAAATGGCAACACTGCTCCCGATGTCACAACCAATTCTTACACCCGAGGGCCTCTACCAATGGGGTAAGAATAATTTAGAGAAAACCAACGTGCTGTATGGGTCCAAGAGTGACTACAATGAAGTTAAGCAAAAGGTTCAAGATAGATTCGCAAAGACACAATATATTCCAGGAACGCACAAATTTCATGCCTTTATAACCGAAACAACAACACTCATTGCAAAAGAATGATAGCTTCAAGGTTAGTCCTTTTATTAAAACAAGCTTTTTTTAAATAACCTCAAAATATTGTTCAAGCATATATTTTTGTTCTTTTGTCACTCTTCTGTTTCTGTTTTCCATTTTTCCTATTATTTAATTACAAAGTTTTTTCTATAGTAGTTTAAACGAACAACAATAGGAAAATTATCGCAAAGATCGCTAACAATGGCTAACATTCATTTATTATTTTTTGACGTTTTAGCGATAGCGAAAGAAAGGAAAAAATGCAAATTTTGTGTGTGTGGCATTCATAAACAAAGAAAGGTGCAGTTATTAATTTTTTTAAAGTTGCATTTATAAAAGTTACAATGTTTTGTTTTAGAGAGTTGCATTAATCAAGGAATTGCACGTATTGGGATTGCGGTTACCGAGTACGCACTGTAAATATTTTTCATCGGATGAACAGAAATTAAGTTACGAGCAATTATACCTTAAGTCCCGATTTTAGGGTAGCGTATTCAAAATTCAAACTACACTTAGGTCTTTTTTTATGCGGATTTGAATTTATGCGGTTTTTCAAACCATTTTTTCGCAGTAGCGATTTTGCTTTTTGAGAGTTGTTATTACTTTTTTCAGTGTATAGGAGACAATGCTTCTGATAATTAATTTGTCTTTGTATTTTTACATAATTCATGTATTTCTGGTGGTATTTTTTTGGTTTTGGTTATAATACAGATAAAATTTTATTTATTTAATTAATGTTCAGTTTGACATGGAATCATAAGTGTTGAAGTGAAGAAATAAATTGTTTTGTTTTGCTTAATATTGCCTCACTGGATTGTTTATGCGGTTTTAAGAATTATTTACACGGAGTATCTGAATTTATGCGGTTTTTGAAAATACTGGAACGCATCCCCCGTTTTTGTATGAAAGTAAAGAACTTTTTTTGCGGATTTTTTATGCGGCTTTCTGAGGAACGTATATACCGCATAAAGAAAGACCTACGTGTATGCATATTTTTTGTGCTTCATTAGATCTATAACTTTAGCTTTCACAGGATGTCGGAAAAAACATCGATGCATCGAAAATTTTCCACTCGACGTATCGATGCGTCGATGTTTTTTTGAAAACTGACATCTCAAGTGCATTGAACCGTCATTCCAGTTTTTCAATTGTACAAAAAAGAGAAGTGACTTTGACCAAAACATTTATATGGCTCCAAAAAGTTCCGTTAGAAACATATGTACATCGGTTTGCATAGGATTCTTCAGATAATATTTCACAACAAAAGCAATGATTCGAATTTTTCGTTTTTACATATGGGGCGTTCCATACCAAACTGGACGGGGTTCACACTTCATGTGTTTGATTTGTTAAAAATTTTTAGGGTAGATGGAGCTTAAGCTTGATTAATAAATTTTTAAAAACTTTACAGCACAAAAACAAAAACAAATCGATTTAATAATTTTCCAAATATCTTGAGAACGGGGCGAAGAAAAGATTCAGAGAAAAAAATCACACATACACCTATCAAAATTCTCTATGAAAATAAATATTTAAGAATTTTTTTTTCTTGAAAAATTTTTCACATACAAATTTTTTGATAAAAAAAATAGTTTTTGAAAATATGCCATCTCAAACAAAATTTGAAAAAAATCACAAGGGTAGCTCTGAGTTTTGCGCAATATTTAAGTATAGTATTACGTGGTGCACTCTACAGTAATTTGAGTTATGAATTTTTTTTACACCGAAGTTGAGTAAAATGAGTACATTACAAATTTACAAATTTTTTAAATTTTTTTCAGAATTTTTTTGAGTTGCAGTTTTTTAGCCCATTAAATTTTATTATGACGAAGTGCAAGTTTTAAGCGATTGCAAAACTGGCGTTATTTTTTTTAATTTTCTTTGAAAACGGTTTTGCGCATTTTCTTCCATAAGAAAAAAGTGCAAGAAGCCGTCAGCATAAAAAATATTAAAAATCAACGCAATTTTTCAGTAGCTTTAAACTTGCACTTTATTGTACTAGAATTTAATGGGTTACAAAACTGCATACTCAAAAAAATTTGAAAAAATTGTAAATTTGTAATGTAGTCATTTTACTCAATTTCGATGTAAAAAAAAATCGTTGTATTTGACGGTAGGAGGTTTAGTATGGGTTAAAGCATGGGGCGAACGCAGAATTTTTTTTATATAAACAATTCCACCAAATATGCCTATATTTTATTAAATTCGAGTGCTTACATACAGTTGTCTACAAAATAATAAGAGTGCAATATTTGACCAGTTTTGGCTAATTGTCTTTTGTTTATTTTTTCTAAAGTTTGTGATTAATAAGTTTGAAATTTTTGTGAAAATTTCCAGAATTTGTATAATTTTTGAACAAGGATTGAAATCTGAGTTTATTTAGTGTCTGTTGTATAACCAGCTAGACTTTTATACAAAAATATAAAACATTAAATAAAACAAAAAGGCAAATAGCCAAAACTGATCAAAATATCGCATTTATACTATTTTGTGAACCACTGTATGAATGTGTGCATGAAAAAATTAGAAATAACATTTTTCTACTGCTTCGTCTTTAAAAGCAAAAATTCTATTCAATATTTCCTTGTTCGTAACTTCTAGATCTCTGTGAATGTTAAGTAAAGCTAAACTATTTAGTCTTTTTCCCCATTTTTACTTCTCAATTATGATTTACGCTTAAGAAGGAGCGTTCACTGGAAGCAAGTGTCACGGGAAGTTTTGCGCCTTTCTGCACGAATCCGTCTAGGAATATTGTTGGACTATGCTCCGTAGGTACATTGACAAAATAACAGACATTTTAACCGTATAATTGTGTAAACCCTTAATTGTGTAAGCTTAACTCAACTGACAAAATTAGGATGGAAACTCGTTACGAAGTTCTGATTCATTTTTCCAACGATTTCACTCAATAATCTTTATAAACAAAAGTGAAAGGAAAATCTGTCCCAAGTGTTAACGAAAAGATGGTATGAGGCGTTAATGTAACAGAGCTCTTAAATTTATAAGAATATCGGCTTAATAAAGTTATAAGTTTAGATGAATAACTAATATTAATTTAAATATAAGCATGGCATTTATTTATTTATTTCAATTACGGTACAGATTAGAAATGTTAGTTCCGGGATCCCGGCTTTTTTTAGGTCCCGAAAATCCCGGAATTCTTGGCAAATAGTCCCGGGATTTTCGGAATTTGTAATTTGCAATAATGGCAATAATAGAAACTACTTTTCTATATGGCTATATTTATTTTTTTGTTTAAAAATTAATATTTTTCATAAATGTCTAGCTCATTATACATATAACACCGTGCGATAATAAATTTTACTCACAAAATCAATATATTCGTGAAACCATGGGCCAATGTTGTAAAATTGCGTTTTTAGATTTTCACTCTGACGTCAGTAATTCAAAATTGATTTAAAATTTTCAGTAAAAGTGCTTAGAGAAGGATAATGGGTATCAAATTAAAGATGAAATTCTGTAGAATTTTATTACATTAAAATTTTTGGTGCATAAGGACTGGTAAATATTGAAAATGCTCTTTTTAAAATTTTACTCTTGAAATTTTGCAATATTTGTTTTTGAAAAAATTATATGTTAAGGACTTATATAAACTCGATAACATCCTCAAGTCCTTCTAACTTTATCAGCTTAAAAAATTACCTATTCGTCCTTGTGAATTCTCTCATTTGGTACCTATATTTTGTATTCTATATTGCATTGAATTTTTCAAATAATTTTTGGAATCAAGCATATCTGTGAAATTACAAAGTCCTTTAAAATAAATCCTTCTAACTTTATCAGCTTAAGAAATTACCTAGTCGAACTTGGAAAGCCAAAAAATTTAAATTTTTTTATATTCTAAAGAAATTTCCTCTTTCATTTGGTACTCATATTTTTATTCTATATTGCATTGAATTTTTTAAATAACTTCTGGAATTAATCATATCTTTGAAATTACAAAGCCCTTTAGAATAAATCCTGATGTCAGAGAGAAGAGATAAAAACGCCACTTTAAATAAAAAAGTATGTTTGAAACCCATTTATTTATTTTTTACTAGCAGACCCGGCGAACTTCGTCCCGCCCAAAATTATTTATTATATATTATATTTATTTTGGTCCAACATTTTCACCAACAATTCACGTTTGCGATTTTCATTGGCACATTCATCTGCCAAGATTATGGTTTGGTAGTCGTTTGCCGCTTTAAATAACCTAAGGAAAGTGTTATATCCGTGAAGATGTTCTTGAAATTCTCCAACCATGCAGCATTTCATAGCACGGTTATTCGCAAAACGAAATAAATTTGCAGAATTTTTTCCTCTTCAGTACCTGGTGGCAACAATTGCCCGGTTCTTTAGTGAATCTGTCCTAGAAGCTTTACATACTGTTGGCGGCAATTTCAAAATGGGTGCGAATCATTGTTATACAGAAATGCAATATACATATACTTATTTCAGACGAAATACCTTAAAAGCTGGAACGTATAATAATATTGGAAAATCACATCCCTTGGGACAATCGCAACACAGTAGAGTTCGATATACTCAATGGTGCAACAGGTCAATTTAATCTGACCTTCACGGCTATTTTTAGTAATAACTCGACTCCAGCGCCACTTGGCACCACGTTTTTGCAATAGTATTGCTCTTACGATTACCACTACATATTTAAAATATTTGCCAAATCGAATCATAAACTCAACTACAACGCCAACTGGCGGATTAATTTATGAAACTAAACCATCCAGAGACCCACTCAAACACACATAAAAAATTTCGTTAAAATCCGTACAACCATTTAGGAGGATTTCACTCACAAACACTCCTACAGAATAATTATAAATACATTAAAAGATAGCTAGAAGTCGGCACCTGTGTAGACCTTACGCCCCCTTTTCAAATAGCCCCAATTTTCTCTATGAGTATGGGCTTGATTTCATATACATACATATCTCCATACGAAGTTCCAGTACTGTATCATGAATTCTTTCAGAGATATGCAGTATGAAAACATCGGTTTGTATGGGAGGTGCCACGCCCCTTTTTACAATAGCTCCAATTTTTTCCAAGAGTATGCGATTGATTTCGTATATCTCCATACAAAGTTCCAGAACTCTACCATGAACACTTCCAGAGGAATGCAGTTTGAAAAATTCGGTTTTTATGGGAGGTGCCACGCCCCTTTTCTAATAGCTCCAATTTTTCTCCAAGAGTATGCGATTTATTTCGTATATCTCCATACCAAGTTCTAGAACTCTACCATGAACACTTCCAGGGATACGTAGCATGAAAACTTTGGTTTGTATGGGAGGTGCCACGCCCCTTTTTCCAATAGCTCCTAGTTCCAGAACTCTACCATGAACACTTCTAGAGATATGGAGTATGAAAAAATTCGGTTTGTATTGGAGGTGCCACGCCCCTTTTACATATCGAATCTTTTTTTAGCCTAAAACCATCCTTGGGACACGTGTGGC
>NW_023458556.1:103650279-103658299 GCF_013731165.1 Rhagoletis pomonella | reverse complement strand
ATGAGTATGGGCTTGATTTCATATACATACATATCTCCATACGAAGTTCCAGTACTGTATCATGAATTCTTTCAGAGATATGCAGTATGAAAACATCGGTTTGTATGGGAGGTGCCACGCCCCTTTTTACAATAGCTCCAATTTTTTCCAAGAGTATGCGATTGATTTCGTATATCTCCATACAAAGTTCCAGAACTCTACCATGAACACTTCCAGAGGAATGCAGTTTGAAAAATTCGGTTTTTATGGGAGGTGCCACGCCCCTTTTCAAATAGGTCCAATTTTTCTCCAAGAGTATGCGATTTATTTCGTATATCTCCATACCAAGTTCTAGAACTCTACCATGAACACTTCCAGGGATACGTAGCATGAAAACTTTGGTTTGTATGGGAGGTGCCACGCCCCTTTTTCCAATAGCTCCTAGTTCCAGAACTCTACCATGAACACTTCTAGAGATATGGAGTATGAAAAAATTCGGTTTGTATTGGAGGTGCCACGCCCCTTTTACATATCGAATCTTTTTTTAGCCTAAAACCATCCTTGGGACACGTGTGGCAGGTGTCTGAATATTCAAAAAAATGGTTCAGCCGTTCTCCGGCTTTGCGAACACTAAAAAACGGCTTTCAAAATATATATTAGTATAGATATATTATATATTATTATTATATTTTGGCTGTATCCGTTGTTACTGATTGTCGTAAAAAAAAACTTGCTTAGTGACGAATTCGCCCATTGATATGGTGGTTGCTCAAAGCCTTTTATATTCGAAATTGCATGAAAATTGGAAAACAGGCTTATCCAGGCAAAAAGCTACCTACGTACAAAATTTTAATCAAATCGGGCCATAGATACGATTTTTCGAATAGATCGGTCCCTGGTCCACTTCGGGGATAAAAGGATCCTATATGCTAATCTAGGCAAAAAGCTGCCTACATACCAAATTTTAAGCAAATCGGACCATAAATACGGGTTTTTCGAATAGATCGGTCCCTAGTCCACTTCCCGAAAAAGGATCCTATATGCTAATCTAGGTAAAAAGCTACCTACGTACCGAATTTTAAGCAAATCGGACCATAAATACGATTTTTTCGAATAGATCGGTCCCTGGTCCACTTCCCGAAAAAAGGATCCTATATGCCAATCTAGGCAAAAAGCTACCTAAATACCAAATCTAAAGTAAGTCTGACCATAAATACGATTTTTTCGAATAGATCGGTCCCTGGTCCACTTTCGGAAAAAATTATCCTATATGCTAATCTAGGTAAAAAGCTACCTTTTTAAGCAAATCGGATCATAAATACGATTTTTTCGAATAGATCGGTCGCTGGTCCACTTCCCGAAAAAAAGGATCCTATATTCTAATCTAGGTAAAAAGCTACCTACGTACCGAATTTTAAGCAAATCGGACCATAAATACGGGTTTTTCGAATAGATCGGTCCCTAGTCCACTTCCCGAAAAAAGGATCCTATATGCTAATCTAGATAAAAAGCTACCTACGTACCGAATTTTAAGCAAATCGGATCATAAATACGATTTTTTCGAATAGATCGATCCCTGGTCCACTTCCCGAAAAAAGGATCCTATAAGCTAATCTAGGTAAAAAGCTACCTACGTACCGAATTTTAAGCAAATCGGACCATAAGTACGATTTTTTCGAATAGATCGGTCCCTGGTCCACTTCCCGAAAAAAAGGAACCTATATGCTAATCTAGGTAAAAAGCTACCTACGTACCCGAATTTTAAGCAAATCGGATCATAAATACGATTTTTTCGAAAAAAGGATCCTATATGCTAATCTAGGCAAAAAGCTACATACATACCAAATTTAAAGTAAATCTGACCATAAATACGATTTTTTCGAATAGATCGGTCCCTGGTCCACTTCCCGAAAAAAGGATCCTATATGCTAATCTAGGTAAAAAGCTACCTACGTACCAAATTTTAAGCAAATTGGACCATAATAAAATTTTTTGGCCTAAAACATGGCGGTTGCTGAAAGCTATTTTATACAAAATTTCGTGAAAATCGGACCAGCCGTTCGCGAGATTACCTTTTACAAAGAAAAAGGACTTCTCGTTATATAATTAGTATAGATATAGATAATCTTTACTACTTACTTTAGTTAGGATTAGACATGGGTTAGCCAAGGATTAGAGACATGAGCCTCTTAAAAGTAATAAGGAATTTGATTTTTTGAATTTTGAGTTGTGTCGTTATTGTAGGGGACCATCGATATGTGAATTCATATACTTCGATAATGAAATAAATTCGAGCGTAAATACGATTTTTAGTTACATATACATATGTAATTCAATTTCAGCGCCACCTGGCGGCAAATTTTTTTCGAGAGAATTCTTTTTTCCTGTTATCAATACAATCTGAGGATAATCGGACTATAAACACGATTTTTACTAATAACTCGACTCCAACGCCACCTGACGGCTCTTTGTTGCAATGGTATTATTTTTCCTATTGTCAATACATATCTCGAATATGAGACGAATCGGACCATAAACACGATTTTTAGTAATAACTCGACTCCAACACCACCTAGCGGCTCTCTTTTTTTTGAAATGGTATTGTTTTTCCTATTTTCAATAGATATCTCGAATGTGAGACGAATCGGACCATAAACACGATTTTTAGTAATAACTCGACTCCAACGCCACCTGGCGGCTCTTTTTTTGCAATGGTATTGTTTTTCCTATTGTCAATACATGTCTTAAATATAAGGCGAATCGGACCATAAATAAGGGTTTTACTAATAACTCGACTTCAACGCCACCTAGCGGTTGTTTTAATAGTTATTCTGCTATTCGGAAGGTAGACAAATTCAAAAACCAAATATCATAAAAATTGGTCCAGCCGTTCTTGAGTTTTAAATGGTGTAACTAACACGACTTTGTTTTACATATATAGATTATATGTAGGGGAGGTAAAAGCAATTTTTTCGATTTAAGTTGTTGAAAGTAGTGGATATCTAAATCCCGGGACTAATCCCGGGATCCCGGGATTGTGATAACGACATCCCGAAAATCACGGGATTGCAAAGAGCGAAAAAATTAACATCCCTAACATAACCACGCGGTGGTTTTACTTTCAAGTGTTAGATGTTAGGATTAGGATTAGCAACTGTCGACTTAAGCATCAGAAAATTTAATTTTAAATACGAAAGAAATATTGCTTAATTTCAAATTGACGTAAATTTAGATAATTTTAGTGCGCTGCTTAGTAGTTCTTTTTGGCCCCCGGAGCTTTCGTTGTTGAATTCGAATATAAATAGGCCCAAAAAAGGAAATAACTTAGCTAATATTCCCCGTCATAACACTGAATCAAAAAACTAATTATTAAATCTGCTTTAAGTATTTAATCACCAAAATGTAAGAGGCTTAAATACTAAATTAACGAACTTATACCTTAAAGGCCTTGAATGTAATTATAATATTCTTTCTTTTACTGAAACTTGGCTGAAACCTCACATTTTCAATTCAGAGATTCTTCCAAATAATTATCATATCTATAGACAAGATAGGGAGGACAGAATCGGCGGTGGCTCTTCGCTGTAGACTCTTCAATACCATCTGAATAAGTTAGTCTTCCACACATTGATTCAGTAGAATTCAAATGCATTCGGGTACAGGCTGGAAAAGGGTATATTTACTTAGCTCTATGCTATATCCCTCCCCGATCTGACACATTGGTGTATTCACGACTCATCTCTTTACTGAAATCAGTTAATTCACTGACTAAACCCTCTGATTCAATGATTGTGTTGGGTGATTTTACCAAGCATATCATGGATCGTCATTGACAATGATATCGTGCCTTTCGCGGCTAGTGCGTGCAACAATGTATTTTTAGAGGAGATGGCTGAACTATGCCTAATTCAGGTTAATGTACTTCACAATAAGTTTGGTAAAGTATTAGATCTTGTTCATGTTGATGATGTATCTAAGTCCGTTGTGAATAAGCGTGATCCACTAGTTTTGCCCGAAGATGTCTACCACCCTGCTATGGAGGTATCTTACGAAGTTATAAGTGATGGTCGAAATTGCAGTAGCCAAGCATACGAACCAAATATTCGCTTTGATTTTTCGAAAGCCAACTTTAAAAAGCTTAACAAAGAACTGTCTAAACTGTCGTGGCCTGCATATAAAGAAAATATTGAACAAAGCGTTGCACTTTTTAACTTTGAAAAGCATGTGCCTAAACGCATGTATGTTCCTGAAGAACAAACACAGAAATTTGAAAAATAGAAAGTCGCGTTATTTTAGATTACACAAAAAAACCGGTTTACAAAAAGAGTTATAAAGCTCACTTGTGTAAAATCAAACGGCGTATAATATACATATAATCCCAAATCATTTTATGACTTCGTAAACTCCAAGCGAAATGTACGTGGGTTTCCTTCCGTCATGAAGTATCAAAATACCGTCTCTACCCAGCAAAATATCGGTAATCGCTTTTAGTGGTAACGTGTTCTAGAAGGCATAGCGTTATAATGACTTCGAATTTTTTCGCTTCTTTTAGGCATTGCCAATAATACAAAGTAGAATGTCCTACAATATTTTATTTATTTCGCTTCTTTGCTTCATTTCAGGGAATGCAAAGTGGAATGCTGCATCGCAGTCAGCTGAGAAATAGAATGAATATCCAAATATTCTGTTTCTACCGTTACTTTCTGTGGAAATTTGTCTCGCATAAAAGTCTTGGTTTGCTTTGTTCAATTTGCAGCGAAGTTAAAGTTAGTCAATGAAGTGAAGTACAAGAGTGAGGAAGTACAATTTTAAGCTTTATTAAATATGCATGTATGTACATACCGATTTTTAAGAAAATCTAAATACCTAAATACTTACATATGTATATATAAAAGTTGATTTATAAAAATTTTAATTAATTTTAATCTTTTAGGACATTTTCTGATTTCAATTTAATATAAATAAGTATGTACTTATCTAGGCATTCTACATTAGTTTCCCTGTAAAGCATTCTTTGTTCGCTTCTCTGGATTCTGTTTATCCATGCGTTCTCCCTTCGTTTGAAGGTAATGCTGCGGGTAAGGGCTTACCTCTAATGACATGCCCATGTTAAAATAAGGCCTTCTTGGAGCGAAAGGGTAAGCGATTCCCATCGCCCAGCTCGATTCCACTTTCGTTTCTGTGGTAATCGTGTTTTTTGCTGGGTAGTGATAATCAAACAATTTCTAACATGCTCGCTCAGTTTTTTAAATCCAATTATTCCATTAACTCACATGCTAACTTTGACTATCCTTTTAAACTATGTCCAATGAACTCAATAAATATCCCAGTAGTATCTCCCGATGATGTAGTAGTTTATCTGAAATCCTTAAAGCAGTCCTTCAGTTATGGTCCTGACCAGATCCCTACTTGTATTCCTATAAATTGTGCTGATTATCTCTATCAGCCGTTAACAGCGTTATTTAATTTGTCTCTTAAACTATATGGAAGGAGTCGTTCATAACCCCGTTACATAAAAGCGGTAGCAGATCTTCAGTGGAGAACTACCGGGGAATAGCTAAACTTTCTGCAATACCTAAATTATTTGAAGCAATTATACCAAATCAGTTGACGCATTCTATCTCTTCTAGAATTTCATATAGTCAACATGGATTTTGCAAGGGCAAATCAACTTATACAAATTTACTTGAATTAACATCCTATATCTCAAAAGCATTTAGTGAAAGCAAAACTGTTGATGTTATATATACTGACTTCAGTAAAGCATTTGACAAAGTATGCCACTCGATGCTCATCTATAAACTTGACCTTCTTGGTCTTCCACCTAATTTTCTACGTTGGATCTCTTCATACCTCTATGATAGATCACAAAGGGTAATGTTTAAAAATCCTATCTCTGACGTCATTGATGTTACTTCAGGAGTCCCTCAAGGTAGCCACCTAGGCCCGATTCTGTTCTTGCTTTTAATAAACGATATTTCTACAGATATACAATTTTCCAAAATTTTAATGTATGCAGATGATGTAAAGCTTTATAAATCGTACGTTTCAATTAAAGAAAGGTCTTTGCTACAATCAGACTTAAACAGCATGGCTTACTGGTGTCAAGTAAATCTTATGTCTCTAAATCTTAAGAAATGTAAAGTAATGTGCTTCTCGCGAAGAGCTGTTCATCCCGCTTCTTATACAATAGGTAACCATAACCTGGAACAGGTATACAATTTTGTGGACCTTGGTATCACAATGGATCCTAAGCTTAATTTTAATCTTCATATTAATGTGACTGTCAACAAGGCTACAGGTGTACTTGCATTTGTGAAACGATGGTCAAAAGAATTTTGTGACCCTTATATCACTAAAACCCTGTTTACAACATTAGTAATTCCAATTCTGGAATACGGTTCGGTGGTTTGGAATCCAAGGTATCAAATTTACTCAGACAAGATAGAATCAATTCAAAAACAATTCCTACTTTTTGCTTTAAGAAATTTCCGTTGGGATTCTCAATATAACCTTCCACCTTATACGAGCCGATTAAAACTTATTAATCTTCCTACACTTTCCAGCCGCAGGCAAATGCTTGGTACAATTTTTATAGTTAAATTACTAAGAGCCTCAATTTCAAGTCCGCTTCGCTTCTTCTGGGCGAAATTAGCCTTAATGTTGCCTCCCGGGTATCAAGACACTTTTGTCCCCTATTTCTGAAAGCTTGTAAAACTAATTTTGAATTGCACGACCAACTCCGTTGCTTATGCCAGGATTTTAACTCTCATTCCAGCACGTTTGATATATCAGATCCGCTTTTCAGCATTAAGAAATCGATACTGTCCTCTCTCAACAAATGAATCATTCAAATAAAGACATAAAATCGGCTGATGAATTTAGTTCTGTAGCTGAACAGGTTTAGATCTCGACATTTAACAAACTCCTGCCTATCGTGACTCGGCGTAAAAATTGAAAATTCATACTGGTTCCGTACGTCATGCGGACTGCGCCCCTCGTGCGGATTGGCGGGAATGGAGGGTAAAAACCGGGATTATTATTATTATAATTTTTTATTTTTTTTTTTTTTTCGTAGGAGAGGGAAATGCTTTATGCACTGGCCGGGGGCGCTAGTCTCTATACTACCTTCCCCGAGTGTGGGACTCCCACCGAAGCGTGTTGGGCTACCCACTAAAACCCAAACTCCCACCGCCCGCGCAAGAATCCCGCATCTGGCACCGCAATTCTGCATGTCTTCAGATGCAGGAGCGCGCTGTTAGAGCCTTGGGGCTGCTCTTTTGTAGGGGCGTTTCATTCGGGTGTCCTCAGTAGACAACCGTCCTCTCGTTTGCAGCGGAGTACGAATTTCACGTATCTCGCCACTGCTTCCCACTTTTCTGCGCTGGAAATCATTATCCCAACTATGTTGTCCGGAGTAATGTCTCCGTGTCTTTCTTCCATCATTCTGCGCGAAATCAAGAAGTGTTCGCAGGTGAAGAATGTGTGGTACACGTTATCTTCGACGTTTCCACAGTAGTGACAGAACGGTGAGTCCACCCTTCCCATTCTATGAAGATATTCTCGGAAGTAACCATGACCGGTGAGGAATTGCGTCAGGTAGAAATCGACTTCCCCATGTGGTCTGTTCAGCCATGTTTGAAGGTCGGCTATCAGGGAGTGTGTCCATCGACCTTTTGTGCTCGCGTTCCAGTTTTGTTGCCACTGCTGGATCAGTTGCTCGCGCGCCCTTGCCGCGGCAGCTGCTCGACCTATCTCGGCACTGAGATTGTAAATCTCTTTTCGCTCGTAAGCAAGTAGCTCAATTGGCATGACGCCAGAAATAACTAGAACCGCGTCCGCGGACACTGTACGGTATGCAGAAGCAATGCGTAGTGCCCCTCTGCGCTGTACCGAAGACATTTGAATCCGGTATTTTTTGACTTTCAATGCGTCAGCCCATATTTCTGCCCCGTACAGGAGCACCGATTGGACCGCTGTCATCAGAAACTTCCTGCGGCATGGCTTATTATTATTATTATTATTATTATTATTATTATTA
>NW_023458556.1:103649041-103650179 GCF_013731165.1 Rhagoletis pomonella | reverse complement strand
GCGAAACGTCGGGCAGCAAAGTGAAGAAAGTTTTTTCTTGCACATAATCCAAATTGATCAAAATAGCCTAGTACAAACCAACAATAAAAACATAATTTTGAAACTGATCATCAACTCATCGTTATATTAAATTGTTTTATATTTATGACATTTTTGAATAGCAATTATGAGATCATTTCCATCGTCCGTATTTAAATGGTCAAAGAATTTAATACATCTCATTTTAAAATAACTTTTAATTTGCAGTTCTCTTTAAACAATTTGAATTCTCTCTTTGCGCCCGGAAGCAAACTTTATACTTAAGATCCTCTCAGTTGCTTCGTTTGAATGTGATATTGAAAAAAAATACATATTTTTTCAAACCGGGAAAAACACCACTATAGTTGTGTTTGTTTACAAATTATCCAGTAACTTGCCAGCAACTCTCCAGTAACTTTATTTCTGAGAATTCGCTCTCATAGAAAAAATTTACAAAAAGGTACGCGAACGCTATTCCAGTAATAATTTGCAAGTTTCATGAACAGCTGATAAATTGGTTGTTTATTCGCAGCATAATCCTAATAAAACAATATATCTAATATTTAAATATGTTTATTTTGTGAATTTCCACAATAAAAACCCACAAACAGTTCCCTTATTAGTTTAAATTTCATCCAGCAACATGCGATCTGCTGTTTTTCGTACTGGCAAATTCTTACAAGTAAAAATTTATCCAGTAAAAACTTGCAACTGCAACTGTCATTTTTCGCTCTCTCAATTTCCCCTACTTTGCAAGTTTTTGCGTACGAAAACGCCAAAACATGAAAATTCGTACAAACTTTTACTGGATTTTACTGGAAATGAGTAAACAAACGCAACTTATATAAAGCAAGGATGCATTGTAACGTTAATTTTAGCGTTTGCCAAAAAAATCAATCGTTTCTTTTGAAACTACTCAGTTTTTTATCGTTTAGGTAATTATCAAAATAATTCTATTTTGCTTATTAACGAAAAGAAATTCAATCGTTAATCCTGAAGCTGTAGCATCCATTTAGGTGCTAGATGGTATAGTGAGCTGGCAATGGCATACAACAACAACTCTTCGTTGATTTATTTTTAGTCTGTTCCAATAGCAGTCCGGTTTACAGGATTTAGTCAG
>NW_023458556.1:103645555-103648941 GCF_013731165.1 Rhagoletis pomonella | reverse complement strand
TATTATTATTATTATTATTATTATTATTATTATTATTATTATTATTAAATTTAACTAGTTACTTGTTATTTGAAAATGAAGAGTCGCATTAATTATAAGATACTAGCAGACCCGGCGAACTTCGTCCCGCCCAAAATTAATTTTTTTATTAAAACATTTGGTCCAACGTTGTCGCCAGCAATTCACGTTCACGTTTGGTTTTGTGCTCGACAGAAGGCATATCCTCCATTGCCGTCTTAAATAACCCGACGAAAGCGTTATACCGGGAAGAAGTCCTTGCGGCAAGATAGTGAATCGTCCTTGAATCTGTATAGTATATTTGGTGGCAATTTCTAAACAGGTGAATATCATTGGTCCACATTCTGTTTAGTCACCGTGAAGCAAGGACTGCAATGGTTCTGATAGTTGATTTAACGGGAGTAATTTGACTTTGATCCCTGGTATGTACCTCCGAATCGACGATTTATAGCAATAACTCGACTCCAGCGCCACTAAAAATTATCATTAAAATCGTTTCAGTCGTTTATACGGAGAAAATGCGCAACATCATCAGCGAAAAAAATTCTCAAAAATCAACGGTATCTTATAGCCATTAAAAACTTGCACTTTATGATACTGAAATTGAGTGAACTACAAAACTGCATACTCAAAATTTGGTACCATTTGATGCAAAATGAACCATGTTTCTACAAAACATTAACAAAAAAATTTATTATGAAAAAGAAAAAAAAACTGTATTCTGGGTGTATATATACAGATAGGTAAAAGTTTCAATATGTTTGGAAAGCACCATGTCCCTTTTCCAGTAGCCCCAAAATGACTACACCAATTTCCAGGACACTACCACAAATAGTTTCAGAGATATACGGTATGAAAATTTCGATATGTATGGGTGATGCCACGCTCCTTTAATATATGGAAAGTCTGCAGTAGGTGTCCAAAATTTAAAAAAATCGGTACAGCCGTTCGCGAGATCACCTCTTATAAAAATAAGGAGCTTCTCTTTATATAATTAGTGTAGGTAACACAGGGCAACACCGATTTTGATGCAGCAAATGTTGAAGCTGGTTTGATAGGCTTTTTTGTGCTGATTAAGAATACGTGAGTATAAAGTTTCCATCAACTCCAGATTTTGAGAAAAATGTGGTGAAAGTGTCAAAAAATCGCGTTTCTTGCAATATTTCAGAAGTTCTAGCAATGAAACAAAAGGTGATAGAACCTTCCACTTAGGCTTAAATTAAGGCTTGGACTTCTGACTTCAATCCCTAAAATACCATTCCTGCACCTTGACCCTAATGTTGCCTATAGTCATTTATTGAACAGCTAACACTGATTTTTACACCATTTTTGACGATAAAAAGTAAATGAGTATAGGTGACCATTAGGGCAAGGTGCAGGAATAGTACTTTCAGGGATGGTAGTCTGTAGTTATAGCTTTAATTTAAGCCTACGTGAAAGGTTCTATCACCTTTTGCTTAATTGCGGTAGGAACTCAAACTTCCCAAAATCAGTTATTCCTGTTCTACAAAGACTATAAGTGACCATTAGGCAAAGGTGCAGGAACTTGCAAGGATAGTATTCGAGATTTTTAGCTTTAATCAAAGCATAAGTGGTACGGTTTCCAGACGTACTGATTTTATCAGTACAGTACTGATTTTATCAGTACAGTACTGATTTTTCAACTCTTGTACTGATTTTATTAATTTCTTCAATCAGTACGCTAATGTCCTGATTTTTCAAAAAGTGTACTGATTTGTACCGAATTTTCAATTCAAACAAAATACTTTAGGATTTTCTTAAGGTTTTTACATAACGTTGGAACTTCCTTAAACTGTACTGTAAAAAGTAAAAAGAAAATAATTTAATTATAGTTGACATGTTTCAGATAATGTTTGATATGCCCAAGAAACTAATACAACAAAAAGGTCAATCGTTTTATGGGCATATTGCCGGGTCGTTACGTACCAGTTGCGATAATATGATGGAGCTTAAATTATTTAAAAATAAGGCTGACGTTTTTTTGTCGAGTGTTGTTAGTTATCTCGAAAATAACTTTCAGTTTAATAACAACAAATCTGAATATTCGAATGGCTTTTGCCTATAACTTACAATTCTTCTTTCACTATTTACTGACATTGTAAAAGAGTTTTGCATACAAAACATAGAGTTAGAAACTCTTTTTAGCGAATTCTTAGTCTTTCAAAGTTTTTGCATAATTGAAAAAATATATTTAAGCCATGAGAAATTATGTATAAAATCTTTATATCAGAGATGCTCAACAAACTATATGAATCGATTTCGTTTTGTTTATGCGCAAAAATAATTTATCAAAATAATTTCGCTTAGTTTCAGAGCTGAATTACTGGCCGTCTCCACAGGATAAAATTTATTGCTGCCCAGCTGTCATTTTGGTCGCTAGATATAAGTTATATCAGTGGCAATATTTGTGTGGGCTTTTTATATCTTGATATAAGCATTTGTAAGATAGCTATGAAAATGGATTTTTGCCGGATTTAGTCGCTTAAAAAATTTAGAAAATAGGCTATTTTACATCCAAGTACATAATTACAAATATTTTAACAGGAAACAGCTCAACTTTTGCTTTTATATTAAAATAATAATGATGTTGCAGCCACGATGTTTTCGTGCAAATGAAAATGTAGCTGTCAAATTACCAAATTGCCGGCAATAGATGGCAAGATATAAGCTCTGATATATATTGCTCTTGAAGAGCAATGAGCGGTCTCCATTGGCTATTTATATTCTAACATATGTATCAAGATATAAACTTTATCCTGTGGAGACGGGCAGTTAACGAAACAAAACTCAATCGTTAACGTTGAAACGAAATAAATCATCAATCGTTAACATCGAAACAAATAGTCTGTTCCTTTGAACTTCGGACTAAAACCTGTGGAACTGTCAAACTACAATTTTACGCTCTCAAATGAGAGTAAAAGGAGAACAGATGCAGAAGTGCATAGGAACGCAAAAAGCACTATTTCCTGTAAAAACGTCAGACTGTTTGTTTACATGTCATTGGCACTACACTGATTTGGCTGAAATATCACTAAATAATTAATAAAATCTATACATATTTAAATATTTCGTTGTTTACTTCCATTTTATAACAAATATAAGGTTCTTTGCTTTCACCGATTTCTGTTTTTGTTTGCACATGTAAATCAGCTGATCGTTTGACACTTTTCATGAACTTACAGGAAAAAAATCTCCGGACTAAATCCTGTAACTTCTGACTAGGAACAGTTGCTCAGTTACTCTCTCAAATGTGTTCCCACTTACAGGTTTTATGTCAATAGGAACGACTTCCTGTAAGTTCTGACTAAATCCTGTAAACCGGACTGCTATTGGAACAGACTAAAAAT
>NW_023458556.1:103621945-103645455 GCF_013731165.1 Rhagoletis pomonella | reverse complement strand
TGAACCTTCATTTCCACTTAACTCGCGTGGTTTCTCAGAGCGTATGCGATCTCTAACCATACACTTGTACTACTGCTGTATGCATATGGCTGTATTAATGTTTCAAACATACAAAAATGCATTAATGGAACAGTATTAAAGCATTCTTACAAGATATGTATCCCCATATGTAAATGCTACTTCTCTGATACATTTTTATATACGGGGACATACAAAAAAGTAGCACTTACATATGCAAATGCATATCTTGTAAAAGCCCGTTTGTGCTAAAAATAGTATTTATCGCACAACACGTCCGTTCACTAAAATTTTTGTACAAGACTGAAAATATTACAAAAATTCCACTTCAAATGTATCAAGAAATGTACTCAAAACAACGACAACGTGCATTCGCTTGCAATTCGCTAGAATTTGAATTTATTCGTGGAAATTCATGACTACGCATGAATTGTTCACACCAATTCACTCATATAGCAAGCATTCTTCATGAATGCATACAACCGATTTCTACTGGGTATATATGTATGTATATCCATACATGAGCAAACATGGCATACGGAGTTATACCGCGCGGATCCATACCTATACTGCTTGAGCAAACCTTTATAATGAAAGATTTTATTTTTTATTTTGTTGCTTTAAATAGAAAAGTTGTTTATATGTAAAGTCTATCTTAAACTGAAGCATTTTCATCTAAGCTAAGGGCCCGTTGTTGATTTTGAAATTTTAGCAAAAGTCATTATAAACCATTTATGAAATTGAAAGCGAAAAACGTGGAGCGCATGGAATACAAAGCATTCGATTTAATCGACAATAGTCAAACTACATAACATAGACCTAAAATTTCTACAGAGAAAGTACAAATTTGAAATCGATTTTAAGCGGCCGTTATTCATATATCCACATTCATACATATTTTACCCTTCATATCAATTCAGGTCTATTACATGCGCCCCACGCTTTTCATTTTCAATCTCATAAATGGTGTATAATGACTTCTCCTAAAATTTCAAAATTAAAAGTTATCTATACAAATTCTATGGGACTAAGAAATATTATTTTCTAATTTTTAGTCCATTTATAAAAGCGTTGTATATTAAAAAGTTTTATTTTATTTTATGTACAAAATTTTGCAATAGATATTAAAATAATTCAACTTGCAATGAAAGAGAACAGAAGACTATGCAAGCAAAATGTTGTTTGCTTACGTTTTGTATAAACATACTTATGTACATACGTACATATGCAGCAGTTAATTTCATTTCAAGAAATGGCGTGTCGTCCATTTCCGCTGTAGCGTATGTAAATAGTGCATATATCTAGGCGCAATATTTAACTTCTTCTGGCGGGGCGACATCTAGAGTCTTCTAATTGTATCTCCTTGATATGATGCCTACAACGAGGTTCATATCTAGACTAGGTTGATATCTAGAATTTACCATAAATAGCTTTGCTACATTTATAGTATAAATGTTGGTTTGGACATACAGCATTGCAAGTTGAGAAAAGCGCTGTAAAAAGCGTTGTAAAAAGCTGTTAAGGGAAGATCACACGATTTGTACATTTGTACATTTTGGCAGTGATGCACGAGATTTCTCTAGCCCAAAAATAGTTCAAGATGTGTTCGGTTTTCCACGACACTAGTTCCCGCTCAATCTCCCAACAACGGTTTCAACTGTCTACTTTATAATGGAGGTGTCATTGGCGGTGGACAGTTACCCCATAAGCATTCCAATGTAGACAGTTCAGAGATAAACTAAATTAAAAATTTCGTCCGTTGACGATTGTTGTAGCCGAGGGACCCGTGAGCCGATGTTGCTTAAACAACAACAACAACACAATACTTTGTTCGTGCACGTTGATACTTACACGAATCGTGGTTGGATTTGAATTTTTTATACTTTGTCTGCCAGCAGAAATCAGAATTTTTTAAGTATCCAGTGTCGCTCATCGCATAACAAAGCAACCAGTCCAAGTCTTGTTCTGTTAGATACTATCTCAGAACTAGCAACTTTATTTTATGGGGACACTTGCGCACTGCACGGCAGAGGTGTTCACTACCACAAACAAGCGTGAACTAAAAGTGAGAATGTGTTAGTGTGCCTAATTCATTTTGCATGCTGTCGTGTTCTCATCGCTGCGCTCTCGCTTGTATACGCACACGCGACGCTTACACTCTTTTAGCACCTGCTAACTCTCTGCACATGCCTGATCATTATCGAAGATTTCGACATCATGCATATCACGATTGAGAGAATACAAAGGTTGCGCCGATCTCGGACCGCTATTCCTCTCTTAACGAATTTGACAGAATCGTTGTTTGCATGACGTCACACTTGTGCAACTTGTTTACGTTTTCCTTGCAACATTTTTTGTTCTTCTTCCATTCTTGCTCACGTTTTGGCATTTCTCTCTCGCAATTGCACCAGTGTGACGTCACACAAAAGTTATTCTCAAAAATCCTCTCTGATCGGCGCACTCTTGTATTCTATCATTCTTGCATGCATATAACATGTGATCGATAAAGCAGTTGTTGTATTTAACCAGAGCTTCCGATTTGTGTTAATCAGACATTGAACAACGGGCCGATTTCAAATGAATATTTAAACGGCACTTAAGTTTAATTGTGGATTGCTGTTTACATTCCATTTAGCTTTCGTTGGGTTTCAGATCAACTTTATTTAAATATGCCAATCGATTTGCAGCACTGCTGCTTGTTCCTTGAAATTATTGTTGCATTTGCTTGTTTGTTTACATTTTGTGCTGAACAGCTGATTGGTGGGATTTGGTGGGATTGATTAAACAACCTACCAATCAATAGCCAATATTGGCCATTTAAGTTCAGATTAAATGTATGGTCTGAAAATGAATAGTGAAAGTTAATCAACAATCTCTACTTAAGTAGGCCATTTGAAATTGGGCCTAAGCCTTTTGACCACTTCGGTATGTTAATTATAGACAATTATTCATACACAGGCCATTTTTGGCCGTATTTTACTTCAAATGGCACTTAATTTTTCAATTTGGCACTTTTGAAAAGTAATAATATTTCAATTAATTTTTGTGAAATCCTTTGCGTCTACTTCTTTTTGCCAACTAAAATTTTCTAATTTCTATAGTGTATACAACTGGTTTATCTTACTTTGCATTGGACTTTTGTTTTAGGAATGTGTTTGTAATTTTAATGCTAAATGAGAAGAACTAAAAAGAATTACAGCTTTTTTGGCACTTTTATTTTTCTATTTTGCACATTTTGGCACTGTTTTATCCTCAATATGGCACTGCATAGCTAAGTATAGTTGGCAACCCTGATCATACTAACTGACATTTTTTCGCCTGAAAAATGAATCTGTAATAACAAAAGTGAGGGCCTAACTACTGAATTCTTTGATGACTTTTAACACGGCCGATGTCCTACGAAATTCATATCTTACAAAATTGCAAACCTGGGAATATCAGTTTATCAGTTGTTTGCATGTCTGACTCGCATATGCAGGAATATGAATTGATGAGTTGAGCATCTTCCTAGGAAATTTAGAGCGCTACACTGGTTCATATGAATTTAGTATTAAAATTTCTTGAAAAGGACAAGAACAAAAAATATTTTTTCTCTTACAACGAAATGACCTCGTTCCCTGCCCCGCGACCTATTACTAACTCGCTTACTTTTTTCAGAAGTGAAACTTTTTGCTGGTGGGTATAAATTATGCGTGGCTTTTATTGTATCACTGTATTTCCATAACTCCCTGTGTGAGGAAACCAAATAATGTAATTCTTAACAGAAGTGTTAAAACTTAACAGTTTGGCAATTTAAACACTGTTGAAGTTGATTTCCGGTTATTCTCTTACTAGCGCCTGCAACTATACTTCTTATGTACTACCGCCGGTAGCTTCAACAATTTTATTGTGGTTTTACGTTCTTTGGCAAATTACGCTCTGTTAGCCATACATTTTACTATGTTTTGACCGCCTTTGTATCAAGACCCCTGGACCATATAGGGAATTCATTTATATTTTAAATTGCATTGTCGTCGTGATTGGAACTATGCTGAAAATTTCAAGATTTTACCTTGTCGGGAAGTTAGTTTAAAATCGATTGGAAATTTCCGCGGGATGACCAAGTTAAATAAGAGCTTGTAATATAAGAAAATTTAAATGTTAACTCACCCATGCCTGGACGGTTCTTTGTTTTTTTCTTTTTACCTCCCTTTTATTAGTTCGGGAGGTAACTATGTAATAATGATGCGCCTAAAAGATGCAGCGATTTCTATTCTCATGTTACATACCTGATGACAGTACGAATGGAAATTATAATAGGGAGGTTTTAGTTGTTTAAACTATAATTTTATTTTGAAACAAGTATTCTAAGCTGATTTTTCTTCTTTTTGAATACCCTATATATACTTAATTTATATTGGCTTAGCTTGAAGAACGTACGATATGGAGGTATGACTTTTCGACACCACTACCGTTAGTAGGAAACCAAAAGCTTGCATTCGATTTTCTAAATTTAAACAAACTGACTTACATACTATTTCATATAAACGTGTTACACTTTGAAAAACTTTTAAATTTCGTTATGCTGTGAGCACTTTTCCGCCATATGCAACTTTCGTATAAATTTCTATGGAAATTAGAGCAATTTTCGCACGATTTCACCACTGTACTTTCCATATACCTTTACACTACTAACTATATTTAGCATTTACGAGCCGAGTGGGAAAAGCTATATCCGATTTGTTCAGTTGAGTAGGTTTTGAATATTTTTCACTTTTTTTACTTTCGACTATTTTATCCCACGTACTTTTTATTTTCCCTTTTGGGCTGTCTTGTGAAAATTTGCCGTCGGGTGTTGGGAATGCTTTCGCGACGCTAAAACTATCACGTTAACGATGTGAGACTCTTCCGAAGCCGATGATTGTACTGAGCAGCGGTCTCGGGTTTCTGCCTGATGTGTGACTGTTGCTCGGTATCGTATTTGTCCAAAGCGTGGAAGAGCCTTTACTGCTTCTTTTGAAGTCCGGTATTGGTTTTGTGCAATGTTGTTACTGCTTCTAATGCAAATTAAATTGCCTTGGTAGTTCTCCAACTTTTCTAATAAGTTGCAGTGCACAAAGCGCTGAACAATCAAGATTAGTGTGTACCTTTCAGGCAAATTATACTCACAACAACTACGTGTGTGAATGAGCGTTTTCGCAAGAAAAAAGCCTAAGACAAGGAACCGACTGTTTAAAACCAGCTTGGTTGAAGAGAGTAAAATAGCTACACTTAAATACTTACGAGCTCGTAGCAAGCGAAAACTGTTGAAAGCAAAATTTATATTACTGATAGAATAAATCAATATGGATTTAAATATTCACTTTTTCATCTTATCTGCTCCACGGATCGATGAGAAAAGAAGGGTACAAAGGTTTGAAGACTCGACCTAAGTTAATTTGACAAGACATTACTTCCGCCTGTCAACCAATGAATTGCAATCGATATTTGGCCTTTTATCGATATAGGCAATTTTCGGGTATGTTAATTAGAACGCCCCTGCTAAGTTGCCCAAGTTTGCTGGATCTTGAAGGGAAATATTTTGAATGGAGAATTTGCAGAAATTCTAATTGGTAGGAAAAAAATATTTTAGGTGATATAATAATTGAAGACTGCCACTCAAATTCATGAAAAAAATAATAAAATCAATAAGATTTTAACAGCTCCATATATCGAAAATGTGTATGAAAAGGTCACTTTATAGAGCTATTTAAATTTATTTCTTCATATGAATAAGACCATGAAAATATTTTTTTGGGGAACAATTTGTTTTGGAAAACGTCCATTACATACCAGATAATTTTACGGTGTTTTCAACGGGAAAATTAGCTGGAGAAAAGAACGTTTATGACCGTATGTCCTTGGCATGATAGGTACCTATTGTTCTGCCTTGAAGATCTTCCAGAATACAATAATGTGAACCGACTCTATCTCTAATTCGTGCTTTGATGAACATAGGGCTCAGCTTGGCATTAAATTTCTTCTCTTGGCTGCTCTGTGCAAAATTCCTGCGAAAAATTTCTTGTCCAACGCAATATGTTACTGTTTTAGCTCGCAAGTTGTATTGGCTGACATTTTGATTATACGCTTTTTCGAGGTGTTTCCGCAAATCTTTTCTTATCAGTAGGAGTTGATCATCACGTGCAATAACAGATACAGGTTCATCCAGAAGATTTAAGTTTTTTAAAAGTGGATAAGTTGATGCGTTGATGACCATGTCAAAACCATACAAAGCATGGTATGGGGAGCATAAAATCGCTTGATGCAGTGAGTTGCGCAAGGCACAGCTAATGGAACTGATATTTACATCCCATTCCCGATGGTCTTGTTTCAAAAGGGCCCTTATTGCGGCAATCAGCGAACGGTTCACACGCTCGGAGGCGTTGGATTGCGGGGAGTATAAGGCCGTAAGTATATGTCTAATACCGAATTTGGTAAGAAGGGCTTGAATTGGGAACCGTTATCGCTCATGATGACTTCTGGTACGCCATAAAGACGAAAAATATGCTTAGTCAAGAAATCTTCAATTTCATATTGCCATGTGACCCATGAGAGGTTTTAAGCAGACATTTGGCACTTTAGTTACCTTGCAAATTTCGCAGTTTCTCACATAATCTCTTACATCTTTAACCATGCCTGGCCAATAAAAATACCTTCTTAATAAGTCAAGCGTTTTCGCTGTACCTCCATGCACAGCGACCACATCATCTGGGAAGGAATCCACAATTTCCTTGATAGTGCTCCATGCGTATGTATAAGTAGTTTTCAACTACTTTGATATCCGGATACTTTGTCTGGTTGGCGAGAAATTTCATTTTTAAAGTTTCATATTCAGGTCTGGTAAAATAGGGAGAACCCAAATCTATTTCTGATGTGATACTTTCCAGGCTACAAACTTCATCAGCATACATTCGCATACATACGTCTGGTACAACGTGATCCTGTCCTTTTCTGTGACTTATCGAAAATTTATACGGCTGCAGTCTCAACACCAAGCGCGCTAAGCGACCTTTTAGATTTTGCTGTCTCATAAGTCAGACTAAACTTGAGTGGTCAGTGATCACTTCAAACTCCTGCACCTCCAGGTAGCATCTGAACCTCTCTATGGCCTCAACTGCAGCTAAGCACTCGCGTTCCATTACGCTATAGTTGCGTTGCGCGGTTTTAAGTTTTTTGGACATGAAGGCCACAGGACGTTCAGCGCCATCGTCCGAAATTTGAGTGAGTACCACGCCAATACCAAAATCGCCAGCATCACAATGAAGGAAAAATTTCTTCGAAAAATCGGCGTTTTGCAAAGCCGGTGCTGTAGTCAACATAGTTTTAATATGTTCAAAAGCTTTTTGCGCAGAATCGGTCCAGACAAATTTAGTCTTCATAGACACAACTTCGGTTATAGGTACGGTGACCATAAATATGGATTCAAAATGAAGGACAATTTTTCAAAAATATACCTTCTTCTTCTTCTTTATCGAATTTTTAAAATAATGAAAAAAATAATCAAATGAAACTCTCACTTTTTTCGACTTTGACGACAAAATGCAAATGGTCGCCTGTAGCACTAATAATTTTCATTGAAGTCGCCACAAGAGGCACATCAATACCCTTCGAGCTGTAAGTCGCTTACGTTGATTTGCAGATTTTTTCAAGAGATATTGAAGAAAAGCTACGAAAAGTACCAAAAAACACTTTTTTTAAAAAATCCATTCACTGTCCGATAATGCGGGACAAATGCAGGACACTTGGCAAAAATCAGTACATTACCAGGTTTTTCAGGTTTGAAAAACTACGCAGGACCGACCTTTGAAAAACAGTACGGTCCTGCAAAAAACAGAACGGATGGTCACCGTAGTTATAGGAAATGTGACATCAGAAAAGTTTGCGATAAAGCGTCGGTACCAGCCGGTTCTTTGATACGGGCCATGTAAGTATCGACTGTATTTTTTCCGGATCTGTTGCTACACCACCATTACCTATTACGTAGCCAAGGTATTTAACCTGCGTCACACAAAATTTTCTTTTACCGATGTTCAGAGTTAGGTTGGCTTTACGAAATTGCTCCGCGTTTTTTACCAGGATGCCTAACTGCGTTTCGAAACTGTTAGATACAACACACAAGTCGACCAGATAGCCAAACACATAATGCCTGATCCATCAGGCGGCACATTGTTTGGGATGCATTACACAACCCAAACGGCATAACAGTGAATTGATATAAAGGACCTCCTTTTATGGTGAAAGCAGTAATGGGCTTCGATTTCTCGGAAAGCGATATTTGCCAGTAAGCATCTTTGAGGTCTAATTTGGAAATTAAATTGGCTTTTGGTAAGCGGGCGAAAATGCCCTCAAGTGAAGGTAACGGGCAAGCGTCTTTTTTGGTTACTTCGCTTACCTTACGCGTATCCACGCATAAACTCACTTTGCCTGGTTTGATAACCAACGCATAGGCGAACTCCACGGACTTGTTGCATCTTCTATTACACCTAATGCGAGTAGAGTTGCCAGATTTTTTATGCGGGAAATCAGTACGTTAGACCTTTTCATGCTAAAAAAAATCAGTACTTTTCAGTACATTTTTATTCAAAGCAAAATTATGAATGTAAGTAACAGACAATACTTTAAAACGCCAGAGTACTTGTTTTTAACAATATTTTGGTATATAAATGAAACACAGTTTATAAAAAATAAAAGTGTCATTAATTTTAACATGAGTGTACACATCATTGTACACAGAAGTCAATAAATTATTTTATATTTGTGACATTGTTGAATAGCAATAATGATATCATTTCCATCTTCAGTATATAAATAGTCAAAGAATTTTATACATTTCATTTTAAAATTACTTTTAATTGGAATTTTACTTAAAAAATTTTTATTAGAAGCCGGTTTCTCTCCTTGGAAGCAAACTTTATACTCTCAGTTGCTTCGTTTGAGTGTGGTATTACAAAAAAAAAAACAAAATTACATATTTCAAACTGTGGAAAAGTACCACTATTTTAGGACTTCATCTATATTTCCTCATGGCTTAAATTCATTTTTTCAGCTACGCAAAAACTTTGAAAGACTAAGAATTCGCTGAAAGGAGTATCTAACTCTATCTCTTGTATGCAAAACTCTTTTACGAGGTCAGTAAATTAGGCGTATTCTTCAAATCTTGCAAAGCCATTGCACGTAGCACGGATTTCATGGATTGCATAACTTGCAAACACACAACAACAAAATACATGGGAAACAACATTTCCTATCGCTGCAAAATATGCAACATCGAAACCCATGTATATATTTTGCAAAATAGCATAGCAAGATAAATGCGACCCTGTGCTAGTTGTTTTGTTGTTAGAATTGCTACATATTTCTCTCATTCCTCGCATCTCGCTCACTTCATTATTTTTTGCTGTCTCTTGTTATTGTATTTGATACATAATTTCGCTGCTTGCTACCCAAGCATGCTACCACTTTGCAATGGGGTGCTCTCGTACTCTTCGAAATTTGGAATAGTATTTTTGCATTTCGTGCAATCCGTGCATCGTGCAAGACTTCGAGAATACCCCTATTGTGAAAAAAGAATTGTAAGTTATAGGCAAAAGCCATTCGAATATTCAAATTTGTTGTTATTAAACTGAAAGTTATTTTCGAGATAACTAACAGCAATCGACAAACAAACGTCAGCCTTACTTTTAAATAATTTAAGCTCCATCATATTATCGCAACTAGAAAGGAACGACCCGGCGATATGCCCATAAAAGGATTGGTCATTTTGTTGTATCAATTTATTGTACATATCAAACATTATCCGAAACATGTCAACTGTCAACTATAATAAAATTATTTTCTTACTTTTTACAGTACAGTTTAAGGAAGTTCCAACGTTATGTAAAGGCCTTAAGAAAATCTTAAAGCATTTTGTTTGAATGAGTCTGGCAACGTCCGTACTGTGCGGTCACTTTAACATTCGCTTGAAAGAATTTCCAAAGTTTATCTCTTTTACAAAGTGCTAAGCAGTTCTAATTCACATCGAAAAAAGTTTATTGAAGCCAAATTCCAATAAATTGACATGATTTAGTCATAAAGTGCGTTGATTGAAAAGTTTTATTCTGTCGGCCTTCGTGCATATTTGCCCGTTTTGGTGCATTACTGTTGCTTTTGCGTAAGAGTGTAAAAAACATCGCATTTGTTTGTTCATTTTGCTTTCTTTCGCGCTTTACACACACCTTTGTTTATCATCGACAGTCGCTTTCTTGGTGACAGCGGATTTTGCTAACTCAGTGGCTTTAAAACTGTTAAGTTCAGAACGGTTTCTAACCATTGAACTTCACTAACTAAGACCACTAGCTATTAAACTGCCAATTACTGTGACCTTGAAACGTTTTCGTACAATAGATTCCTAATTTCGCTATTTTTATTCTTTTTTAATAAAATTCGCTGAAAATGTCCTGTCTGTTCGAAAAATGAAATGTAAAAGCCGGTTCGGACCGTTTTGTGGCGTGCTGGCTTTGCGATGAACTGTCTCATTTAAAGTGCGCTGGTATTAATGGGAGAGTTCTGGATATGATTATTGGAGACAATGGACTTCGCTGGTCATGTCCAAAGTGTAAAAAAACTGTTTTGGATCTCTGTAAACTATTTAGAACCGCTAGAAATGGATTTTCGGAGATAGGCAAAGCGCTAAAACTTCTCAACGAGAAGTTCAAGAAGAATGAGGATGAATTCAAAGAATTTAAATTATTAGATACTTCCTCCTCTCCTTCTCCTGGAAAAGGTCTTAAAATACGTAGCAGAGGCGTGGAAAATATTGTGTTGAATCCCATCACTGTGGACCTTAATCTTCCGCAGAACCGCCCACTTTTGACTCCAGCTATGAACAAAGAACTCATAAGTTTTAACACACCGATTCCTCAGCGGACTGAATCTCCCCAACCACGTCCTTCTTTTACTGGAGTCTCACTAAATTCATGTTCAACAGCTTCATCTCAACCCTCTACCACATCTGAAGCCATCTCCGATTGCGTCAACACCGTTCCGAAGGAAGTAGTCGTTGCTCCTTCTAAAAACTCCACAGCTACATCTCAACCCCCTACCACATCCGGAGCCATCGTTGCTCCTTCCAAAAATTCGGCAGCTGTACCACAAGCCCCTACCACATCTGAAACCGTTTCCGATTACGTTAACCCCGTCCCGAGGGATTTAATCGTTGTTCCTTCCAAAAAATCGGTCTTTGTATCTAGGTTTTCAAAAGATACCACTGTCGATGATGTGAAGGGGTATTTAACTTCCAGGCTGATAGCAAATGAGTTGCATGTACGCAAGTTCAGATTCTCGTATGAAAGAAGCATTTCTTCTTTTAAAATAGACATATCCGAAGACTGCTTTGATAGAGTAATGAGCCCATCTTTTTAGCCAAGCGGTGCCTTCATTCGCGAATTTGAATTCAGATCTAGACCGCAAGGGCAAAATTTGGCTCAACTTCCGCCTTCCACCTCGGCATCAAAAAACTAGTAAGTAACCTCACCATTAGCATTTACTACCAAAATGTGAGAGGTTTGAACACAAAGCTATCAAGGTTACACTTGCAGTCCCATGATTTTGACTTCAAAGTACTGGTGTTTACTGAAACCTCGCTCAAGCCGAATGTGTTCAACTCCGAAATTTTGTGTCCTAAGTATGAAGTGTTTCGAAATGACCGTTTAAATAAAAAAGCTGGAGGCATCTTAATAGCTGTCCAGACTGACCTTTCTTCTGAAGAAATTGAGTTCACTGACACCGATGAAGTTGAATTCCTCTGCGTTCGAATAAGATATCATTCTAATAGCGTTTATCTTGTTGCTGTTATATACCACCTAACTCGAGCCTTTCTGTTTATTTGAAACACTCCTCCTTACTGCTCTCTCTACATCTAATAGATGGTATTCTGGTACCAAATTCCTCTCGTGATATCTTCAATCAATTTTTGAACGATCTTTTAGACCTTAGTCTTTACCAGATCAACTCTATTAGTAATAACTTAGGTAAATGTCTGGATTTAGTTTTTGTGGACGACATTTCCAACGTCACAATAGCCCCTAGTTATGCTTTGATTACACCTGTTGATTCTCACCACCCACCACTAGAATTGTCCTTGATAAATTCACGCAACTCATGTTGCTTTACCAGTAAAAAATCAAGAGCGGAGCGTTACTCATTTAAAACAGCAGATTATAGTAAACTTAGGTTAGAGATATCGAAGATAACTTGGCCCCAGTATGATGGGAATGCTGAAGAAGCAATTCCTTACGCCATATTTTCAGTAAAATCATTCCTCTTGTTAAGGAAGCTAACGTAACGTCTAACGCTCAGTGGTTTACTGGCGAATTAAAACGCTTAAAAATTCAAAAATCCAAAGCATTAAAGCTTTTTAAAAAATCTGGCTTGTCTTCTCACTACTCCGCGTACTCTATTCTTAGGCATAAATTCTTTCTGCCATCATTTGATTGCATCCGAATTCCATCGATATCTGCTGCCGACGTCCTCATTCATTTGAATTGTTTGGAAATTGCATATACATATACATTAGGCTGGGTCGATTTTGTATGGGGGAAAATAAAAGTCATTTGACCGCATTGTAATAGTAATATTATGATGTCCTAGGTCTTAGCCAATTGTTATTGGCCAAGAAAGATTAATTTAAAACTTATCTTTAGCCCGCGCAATTGAATCAAAGTGTATAAATGTTGAAAATGAAACTTTGGCTTGTAATATCTATTGAATGCGTTATTGTTATGAACAGAACGATATATCAAATTAAAGGCTATTAAATTTAGTACCTCACGTTCATTTATCATTTTTCAATAAGTCTATACGTTTTTACGATATTAAGATAAAACTTACAAAAACTATAATTTTCCCTTATGAATTTTCAATTCTTCATTACTTCAGCAAGAAAGTGAAAAAGAAAAAAAAGTGAGACGAGATTTATTTCAAACGTTTTAATATTTTCGGATGTTTATATAATATTAAAATGACCATGGACTTGGTCACGCCGATTTGGTCAGTTTTCAAGATCGTGGCGAATGAATGTATTGTCAAAGAATAGGAAGAGAAGCACATTTTTCGCGGTTTCTAAATTTGCCGTTGTATGAAGTAGGGGACGTGCAATAAGTGTTTAGATATACATAAATATTTTAGTTAATTCCATTATGTAAAAAAGTTTCTGTAGGTAAATGCAATAGTCTTTAACATATCCTGGGAAATCCTTTTGAGGACTCTCCAATTGGACGATATTGCTTTGCATTCAGCTTTAACACAGTTTTCTGTAATCCGGGTCTTTTATTTACAGGTTATTTATACAATTGAAGAGAAATTTTTTTAGAAAAAAACTGGATATCCACTTAATTTTTTCGATATAACTTTGGTAAATGTTACTCGATGGGTACGTAATGTTACTTATTTATGATACTGTTACTGATTTATGATAATAATATGATGAAAATCGTTCAGATTATAAACCAATTATTTTAAAATACAAAAATTGTAAACAAAATTTTTTTGTCATTTTGCTATATTTGCAATTTTTAAATTGTATGCATAAACATAAGTAAACTAATTAGTGTTTCTAGAAGTTGTGCCTGTTCAGTGTTTCCATACTCATTTGCATAAACAAAATTTTTCCACGATGATGGAAAATAATGGCTATTCTATTAGAGCTACCGAAATTGTTCCTAAATTTGCAAAAATTCGCAAACTATAGCCAATATTAAAAAAAGATTAGACTATTTGGAATCAGCGTCCTAAATTCACGTCAGAAATATTAATGCTGTTACTTACATCTTTTGACTATAAGCCAGTGCAATTATCAAGAGAACAATTAAAATTTTCTTGAAAATAGATGAGTTTGAGATTAACGATAAGATAAAGGGCTGCGCGAAATGATACTTGACTTTATCTTTTGCGTTAAAGGATTCATTATCTAATAATATACACAACCCTTTTTACTGGACCCAGAATTTTGAACAAGAATTGGTCTTATTCAAATAGTGTGCTGTGGGTCACTTGGCGGTCGATGCCCGGGCTCTCACAATTAAAATAAAATACTAATATTTTGCAGGCTTGTTGCTGACTTCATGATACAATATATTTCCACTATTACCAAGGGATTTGTGAAAAATTCGATTTTCGACCCGCCCTAATATACATGGCCCAGACGGTATACCCATAAGTGTTCTTAAAAGTTGTGCAGAGTATTTGTATAAGCCTCTGACAAATATTTTTAATGCTTCCCTAAAACAGGGTGTCTTCCCATCTTCCTGGAAGGATTCGTTTATCTTGTCACTTTATAAAAATGGAAGTAGGACTAACATCGTAAACTATAGAGGAATTCCGAAGCTTTGTGCTACTCCTAAAGTTTTTGAGGCAATCGTTACGGAAGAACTATCTCACTCTATTACTTCTGCTATTGATCTATCGCAACACGATTTATGCAAAGGTAAATCAACTGTATCCAATCTTCTTGAATTCACTACTTATGTGTCTAATGGGTTTAAAAACAATCTTCGAACGGACGTGATTTACACTGATTTCAGCAAGGCATTTGATAAAGTATCTCATTCAACCCCTATATATAAACTTGATCGAATTGGTTTCCCTCCTATTCTTCTCAGCTGGCTTTCTTCTTACTTAGTGGATAGGAAACAAAGAGTAATTTTTAAAAATTGTACCTCCCGGCCAATAATTGTCACGTCCGGCGTACCTCAGGGTAGCCATCTTGGTCCCGTCTTGTTTATATTATTTATAAATGACCTTCCTAAGGTGTTAATTACTCGAAATACTTGATGTAAGCTGATGACGTTAAGCTCTTTAAGTACATTAGTACTGCAGAAGATAGGGAGCATTTGCAAGCTGACCTAACCAGCATTTTCGAGTGGTGTGAAGCAAATTCCATGTCACTCAATTTGAAAAAGTGTAAATTCATGACCTCTAGAAAATCGTTCTACCCAAATTCGTATATGATATCTGACCACAATGTTGAGCAAGTGACCAATTTCATTGACCTAGGTGTAACTATGGATCCGAAACTAGAATTCAAGTCTCACATAAACTCCTGCGTGTTGGCTTTTCTTAAGCGCTGGGCCAAGGAGTTCAACGATCCTTATGTCACTAAAGTTCTCTTTACTTCTCTAGTTAGACCGATTTTGGAGTATGCATCTATATCCTAGATAACAAATTCATAGTGACAGGCTCGAATCAGTGCAGAAACAGTTCATGTTATTTCCCCCCAAAAATTTATGTTGGGACTCGTCTAAAAATCTCCCACCCTACAAGGATCACCTGAA
The DNA here is from genome assembly GCF_013731165.1 of Rhagoletis pomonella. NCBI lineage: Eukaryota > Metazoa > Arthropoda > Insecta > Diptera > Tephritidae > Rhagoletis > Rhagoletis pomonella. The sequence continues at coordinate 103,630,111 of NW_023458556.1, read as the reverse complement.
GCTTATAGATTTGCCGACGATTCAGAGTCGTAGAGAGATGCTTGGTGTTCTTTTCTCAATTAAATTAATGAACGGGATGGTCAGTAGTCCCTTTTTACTGAGTGAGATAAATTTTTGTATTCCTACAAGACCCACGAGACACTTTAAACCTATTGTGTTGAGTATTTGTAAATCAAACTTTGAAATGCATGATGCTCTTCGGTGTTTATGCCAAGATTTTAACAAACATTATGATTGCTTCGACACATCTGAATCGCTTTTTGTAATAAAGAAAACTTTGCTCAACAAGTTAACTAAATAAACTAATATCTGTAACCGTGAACGGAAAAATTACACAATATCTATGACTGCTTAGTAGGGCTTGGACTATCCGCATATATAATATTCGTATTTTCAGATATCCAAAAAATCAACACTGAAAAAAATCAAAACTGATTAATAATATTCGTGAATTCAATTATGCACACGATAGAGTGAATTAGCTCTTGACGGACTTGAAGTTGACCTTTTGTTTTGTATCGTTTTGTCACAATATAAACAAATGGCACTATTCTTGTCATCAATTTTAGAAATGCTACAATTTGGTAAAAAGTTCACCACGACCAAAAGTATCGTAATAGCTTTCATTATTCCGTCCATGATATTTTAAAGCCATGAAAAAACTCTCGCGGTCAATTTTATTTTATTTTTTATTTTTACGATGCGATACTTTAATTTCCCAATACCAGGCGCTCATGTATATGAAGTAGCAAGTTTTCTATACGCATATATTTGTTTGTTGAACTTTTTAATTCGTTTGTAGAAGCCTTTGAAATTACAAAGTATAATTTTGGAAATTTTAAAATTTATACAAACAATTTTGTGCGTAGAAATAGAAAACTTGTTACTACGCATTTATGAGCGCCAGGTATTGGAAAATGAAAGTATCGTTTTGATAACGAAAAATCCGGATATTCGGATAGCCGAATATTATCTTAGCTGCCAGAGTAACCAGATTTTTAATTTAGCTATCCGGATATTCGAATATTCGGTTTATCCGGATAGTAGAATAATCCGGATGAAGTAACCAGCCCTACTGCTTAGTACAATTGTAACGGCTTCGTATATTTTCGCGACCGCGTAGGACAATACGAGCAGGGATCGGAAACTCGGCCTTTCCGACCACGCCCAACAGTTCGTCTATAGCGCGGAGCCGAAACTAGGACTTTCCGCCTGCCTCACATACAAAGTAATGACTACGGGAACATGGATCGGAAGCTCGGCCTTTCCGTCCATAATCAAGGGCCCGTAAACAGCGCGGAGCGGAAACTAGGTATTTCCGCCCGCCGCACACAAAAGTAGACTGGAGACTAGGCCTCGCCCGCTACCCAAATTGCTATTGTATATCATTATTATCTTTAAAAGTTAATATGTATAATTAGTTCACTCTGTATATCGATGGCTGAGTGGAAGATCGACCTATCTCGGCTGCCAGTTCGAAAACGCTCTATCTCAAAAAACTTTTCAAGAACGCCCTATTTCAGAATTTTATTGAAAAACACCATATCTCAAAATTCGGTTCAAAAACGCCCTATCCCACTTCAAAATGTATTGAAAATATGCTGATATAGGGCTTTTTTGAATCGGCAACTGAGATAGGGCGTTTTTGAAACGAATTCTGAAATAGGGCGTTCTTCAAAAGTTTTTTGAGATAGAATCGATATATCATAAATGCTTAAATATCTAAATCTTTTTATCTCAATTGTCTGTAAGAAAACATTTTTCTGTAGACTAAATAAATAAATAAATAAAAAAAACTCAGTACAAAGTTTGAAAAATCAGGACATTAGCGTACTGATACTGAAAAATCGGTACTGTACTGATAAAATCAGTACGTCTGGCAATCCTGTCGATTTCCTTAAACATTAACAATTCCTACAGCAGGCGACATAGGATAAAACCTTTGCTTGAAGGGTTTTGCATTTCCGCTATCGATTTCGTCCTGATTAACTTAGTTTTACCTAAACCCTGCGTTTCGAGGTTTGGAAATAAAGACTTCACAGCCTGCAGCTGTTTCCTTTGGTTACCAGTTAAAGGATAACATTTCTCATCAGCAGGGCCAGCATCCAGCATTTTCATCAGAAGAAGAAATTGCTGCAATGATATTGGGAGCTAATCGAAACTCTTTCCAGAAGTTTACACCCAATATAAGCCTTCTAGACAATGATGGCATAATATGTAATTTAGTGGATTTAACTTCTGTCCCGTATTTCATGTCTACGAAATTGTACCAACAATTGCGTGTGATTTCCCATCAGCAGTTGCGGCCGAGGAAGACACCTTGCGAAGTGTGGGAATATGCGAAAAATCAGTTTTAGCTAAATCTGCGCCGATTACACTGATATTAGCACCAGTATCAAGCAATCCTAAAATGTAAAAACTGCACTTCGGCAAAATACATATTTCCTGATTCATCAGTTATTACAGTTGAAACTAATTTTCTTCTATTTTCACGTAAGGCTTTCCAAAAGTTGCGTAATCTAAGCGTTGAACGTTTAATTTTTGTAAGGGAAACTTCACCTGCAAATATACGATTTCGAATCTCATTGTAGTCACTGAGGCTTATATACATTTTTCTCGCTACATCCATAGCAGAAAATTTTCCGGTCTTGTACACACATATCCCAAGTGTGTCCACTACCATCGCGATTCCAGCACACAATAAGTCTGCTTGAATCGGTGTCATGTAAAGCAGCTACTTCCGCTTCCGTATTAACAATTTAGTTTTCGTCTGACTGAGTGTCAAACATTGAAATTTGGGGCCTTGGCACGTTCTTTGCATAGTTTCGAGATGGCGGTAAGCGCCTGGTGTTTTCTGCACATAATAAGTTCTCGCGCTTTTGACATAACATGCGTAAATGCGCTTTTGAATGAATTGGCACATATAGCAATTTATGCCGAATGTCGGAACGTAAATTACGAGAAATTAGTTCTTTTATCTCTGATTCTTCAATTGGTTCTGCTAAGCGATCAATTATGGAAGTAATATCATCGTAAAATGACTCAAATGAGTCATTTGATTTTTGCTTCCGGTTCCGGATTTCTTCCATAATGTCATACCTTGATCGAAATTCTTTAAATTGGTACCATAAAGCGGCACAAAGAGAAGACCACTCGATCCTGAGTACCTGTTTGTGGTACCTCCAGTACCAATCTGTATATTGTATATTTAAAGTAGCAAGACACCGCGTAATACTAGCTTCTATAATTTGTTCAATATTCACATAATTTAACCGATTGGGATTATTTTGGTGGGAATTTCGATTTGACCTGTCAAAAGTATTACTACAATTTTGCTTCTTATTCCTGGTAGTATGAATATGTGAACCTGGTGTATCTCCGAGTTGGAGCAGTGGTAATGTTAAGTTTGCAACAACGCCTGCTTGGTCTTTTTTAGTTGAAGCTTGAGTTACGTCAGCACTAAGCTGTCTTTGGGAGCGACTATGATAACGTTTTTTCTCCTTCGGGCGAGTTGAATTGTTGTTATTAGAATTTTTTGAGCGATTGTGGCTGTCGCCGTTAGACGCAACATTAATAGTAATTGGTTGTATATCGCGAGGGTGGCATAATTGTCTACAACAAGGACATTCCGAGCAGTTTGTTAACCATGTCTTTATGCAATTGCAATGATAAACATGATTACAACTTGTCAAAAGATATTCTTGGTTGCTTTGTAGAGGTTGCATGCATATTAGGGATGGGCGTGGGATAGCGGGACCCGCGGGACCCACGGTACTGATTTAAAATTGGCCGGGATGGGCGGTATCGGGAAGATCTGCAAAAATATGGCGGGCGGGACGGGACCAAAATCCTTTCCCGACACTCCCGATAAAACCGCAACCCCCGCAAATTCACAAAATCTTCCTTAAAAACGATGTTTGAAATATGCTCTTTTAAAGTTTTATTGAGGCGAAAAAGAAAAAAATAATAGGAAGGTGCCAGATCTTTCATTATTATTTTTATTATTTATTTGAAAGACATGAACAATTGTGTCAACCTTCTATCGGCTTGCAAACCTCGCCATAAACGTTGAAATCTCAACCGATCGTTTCAATCAGAGACCCAGAATAATAATTATTTCATGGTGAAGTTTTAAAAAAGTCATCCAAATTTTCGTAAGAATTATAAAAGTCTTTTTATAATAATTATTAGCGAGATAAATATTTTTAAGTCTTCAAAGACTTTTATTTTGAGACTTATATTATAAAAGTCTTGTCATAATAATTATCATTGAGATAAATATTTTTAAATCTTCAAAGACTTCTGCTTCTGAAAAACGTTCGGGACTTAAAAATAGAATTTCAGGATGGGCGGGATCGGGATTAAATATCTAGTCCCGTGCCCATCTCTAATGCATATTGCACAAAATCCTTCTGTTGCAACTGCCGAAACTTCTTCAATGTTTTCTTGACTTCGAAACACGGCCATTTTCAAAATAGACTTCTAGTTTTCCTGTTTGGTGAGAGTGATGTAGGGTACCGAAACAGTAAGTGAGATACGGGTATAATAACTGGGCTATTTTTAAACTTTAAAATGAAAATGTTAATTGTGAATCACCCGGCTTGTAAACCGAAAAATTTCTTAAAGCAATGAGGAAATTAAAGAAAAAAAAATTGTACGTAGGCAATATTACAAAGGCTATTTTGATGGCCTTGCGGTCGAGCTAATCGGTCTGAAGCCAGCTAGTCTCCTGTCCAGCGAGGTTCAATATAGAATTGAAATATTTGAGTACATGAAATAAACATTAAAATGTAAAAGTGGACCAGTTTACCGACACTACGTTAGTTACAATATTCAAAATTTATTTCAAAAAGTTGTGACAATATCGCGGAATTATTTATTTAAAGTTTCATCACAAGACTGTCCCACGTTGGGTGCCATTTATATAACGTTCTACCGGACGATTTCGGTACACGAATTAGTTGGGTTACGACCGAAAGGTTAAATCAATCTTGTCACGGTGGGTTAGGTCGGCGGGACCCATATATAACCTAGTGAAACAGTGGCGTGGGTGGGTTCTTTGACCCTTTCACAAACAATTTTTAACGACCGTTTTCCAAAACTTAGTAGGTAGAGTCCTTGAAAGTAATGATTGTTTATATATCTTAACAGCATTTAAGAAGAAAATTTAATGAACTAAGTAACAACAATTTTACCATATTAGTTCCAAGTCTTATAGGCCCTTATTATGAGCTGCATTCGATTTTCGATCTTCGCTGGCTATCGAAGATCGAAGATCGAAAGTGAAATTCGTATTATGAGCTATGCAAGCGTGTCGAAATTTTCGTTGAGTATCGAATTTTCTGTCGAACAGAATTTTGCTTTCGATGGTGTAGCGAAGTGTTAGAAAATTGTGAAAAATTTATGATTTTGTGTATGTTTTCTTACATTTTGGCGGCTAGACACTAATTTTAAACAATTTTTATTAATTTCATGCAGTTCTAACATCGTGAATACTAAACACAAGCACGAAAGGCTGGTTTTACTTGTGAAAGAAAATCCCAATACTCTGTTGGCACGATCTCTGAGAACAAAATCGTAGCGCTGTTGATAGTTTTAAAATATTTTAAATATATTTGGCTCACAAACGCCTCTTTAGATGGTCGGAACTTTTTAATGAATCTGTAGACAAATTTCTTAAATATATTTTATATCAAAATATAATCGAAAGACTAATAAAATTGAACTCTCTTAAACATTTGTTACTCCTGGCCAGTTTACTAAGCTCTCATCCTCTGACGAATCGTTGAACCAGAACTCGTTGTACTCATTTTACCACGTTTTTATAAACTTGCTTTCTTTTTTACTTCATTTTAATTAGAACAAATTTACATAAATATGTATAAGCACACTATTTAGTTTGCTCGATTTGTAAACAAAGCTTCTCAGCGGTGAAAAATATACTATTGTGAACAACCTAAACGAGCGAAATTCACAATAGCGCTATTCTTCATCGAATGAGGGCCATAATACCAAATGAAAATTCGTTCGCTCAGCACTTTCGACCACAGTCGAAAATCGAATGCAACTCATAATAGGGGCCATATTCTAAAAAAAAATTTAACAAATTCAACTAGGTAATTATAAATTACAACTTATGGCAACTACGTTTTCCCTGTAAATAATCGGAAATATTATACATTTAGGAGGATTCCTGTGTTCATATTTGTTTGCTTTTGTGGTAATGAGTTTATTATACCTAACTTCCAAAATTGAGTTAAATGGTTATTTTATTACATATGTCTTTAAGTATTATATATGTATATCAACAGTAATTCGAATGGGTTTAACTAGCACAGAAAAAAACCAAAATTTTCCACAACGTAGCGGTGCCAAAACTCTTCGAGCAAAAATTAAAAAGCGATGAATGAAAGAGATCGAAAAAAACAAAGAAAATTTGCTCTGCCGCTTAACTCAGGGAATCTCTTTATACATACTTGCACACGTTATATATGTAGCGTTGCAGGTGTTAAGCCGACAAAACTTTGATTGACAGGCAATAACATAGCGCGCCGCTGTTAAGTGATATGAGCTAACACTGATATGTACGCTGAACAGAGCCTCGCTACAGAGTACAATAAAAGAAAATTTAAATGTTAACTCACCCATGCCTGGACGTCGCGACGATGTTGAAAGCGCTTCCAAATCGATGATACTCGTGCAAAATTCGGTTCTTTGTTTTTCTTTTCTTCTTTCGAAACAAGTATTCTAAGCTGATTTTTATATATACTTAATTTATATTGCCGTTAGCTTGAAGAACGTACGATATGGAGGTATGACTTTTCGACACCACTACCGTTAGTAGGCAAACTGTACCACCAAAAGCTTGCATTCGATTTTCTAAATTTAAACAAACACTTTTTCCGCCATATGCAACTTTCGTATAAATTTCTATGGAAATTAGAGCAATTTTCGCACGATTTCACCACTGTACTTTCCATATACCTTTACACTACTAACTATATTTAGCATTTACGAGCCGAGTGGGAAAAGCTATATCCGATTTGTTCAGTTGAGTAGGTTTTGAATATGTTCCACTTTTTTTACTTTCGACTATTTTATCCCACGTACTTTTTATTTTCCCTTTTGGGCTGTCTTGTGAAAATTTACCGTCGGGTGTTGGGAATGCTCTCGCGACGCTAAAACTATCACGTTAACGATGTCAGACTCTTCCGAAGCCGATGATTGTACTGAGCAGCGGTCTCGGGTTTCTGCCTGATGTGTGACTGTTGCTCGGTATCGTATTTGTCCAAAGCGTGGAAGAGCCTTTACTGCTTCTTTTGAAATCCGGTATTGGTTTTGTGCAATGTTGTTACTGCTTCTAATGCAAATTAAATTGCCTTGGTAGTTCTCCAACTTTTCCAACAAGTTTCAGCGCACAAAGCGCTGAACAATCAAGATTAGTGTGTACCTTTCAGGCAAATTATACTCACAACAACTACGTGTGTGAATGAGCGTTTTCGCAAGAAAAAAGCCTAAGACAAGGAACCGACTGTTTAAAACCAGCTTGGTTGAAGAGAGTAAAATAGCTACACTTAAATACTTACGAGCTCGTAGCAAGCGAAAACTGTTGAAAGCAAAATGTATATTACTGATGGAATAAATCAATATGGATTTAAATATTGACTTTTTCGTCTTATCTGCTCCACGGATCGATGAGAAAAGAAGGGTACAAAGGTTTGAAGACTCGACCTAAGCTAATTTGACAAGACATTACTTCCGCCTGTCAACCAATGAATTGCAATCGATATTTGTCCTTTTATCGATATAGGTAATTTTGGGGTATGTTAATTAGAACGCCCCTGCTAAGTTGCCCAAGTTTGTTGGATCTTGAAGGGAAATATTTTAAATGGAGAATTTACATAAATTCTAATTGGTGGGAAAAGGATATTTTAGGTGATATAATAATTAAAGACTGCCACTCAAATTCCTGGAAAAATAAAATAAAATCAATAAGATTTTAACAGCTCCATATATCGAAAATGTGTATGAAAAGGTCACTTTATAGAGCTATTTAAATTTATTTCTTCATATGAATAAGACCATGAAAATATTTTGTTGGGGAAAAATTTTATTTTGAGAAACGTCCATTACATGTTTGAGCGCCGCGATCAAAATGCATACTTA
>NW_023458556.1:103610294-103621935 GCF_013731165.1 Rhagoletis pomonella | reverse complement strand
ACAGCTGCTGTAGCCGAATGAATGCGTGTTCGACTGCCGTGTTGTTGGTCACGGGTTCAAAACCTGTGACACTGATTTGTTTATTTATTTTTTTCAAAATTCTAATTCTAGTTTCGTAAAGCGACATTCGACACATTGCTTTCGTAGGACAACTCCGTAGGAAATTCTTTAATTTTTTCGTGCGTAGGTTATAGGGGCTATCCATTACTCTTTGCATTCCCAAACATTAACTTTTTCCCACTGGGTCCAGATATAGGCAAAATGTATTTAACAAAGTGTGATTGAATTTGACATTGCTCTCATAAGAACCATCCTATAAAGTTAAATTGAAAAAAAAAAATATTATGAATTTTGAATCGTTTATTTATTTATATTTTTTGACACTATAGTACCTTAAAAAGAGCCGCACTGAGTGTCAATCACACCTCGTTTAATACAACTTAGATACAGGTAAACGATCATTTACACACAAAAGGTATGTAATGAAATACTAGATCACTTCCTTCTTATGGGTACATTAGCGTACACAAGGAGTTGGTTTTGGGGTTCAAACCCCCCTAAAGCTAATAACCTCAAATGCAAATTGTATCTTGAAGCTTAGAATCCAGCTCTCAATAAAAATCACAAAAGATATTTTTTATTATTTCTGTTGCTTGAAAAAGCACTTTCCTTTTGCTATAAGTTTTTTTTAATTTTTTTTTTTCATGAGAGCTGCAAACTGATTTAAGAAATTTTTATAGAATAAAAGTTCTTTTCCATTTCTCTTGTGTGTCATTTTATATGAACTAGTATCGCCCAGTTGTCGAAATTCGACATATTTCTTCATACACTTTTGAATTTTACCTGTCACCAATACTAAATAGTATATGCGAATTACTATTTTGAAGTCCCACAGCATAATTTATAGCGAATTTACAGGAAAACTTAAAATCGAATTGTGAACGTTAATACCGGATTGATTAATGCTAATTCTACCAAATCTCCTCCTCAGTAGCTTTTGAAAATAGACCGAAAAAGGAACCTCGATTTTAATTTATAAAAAAATATGCATATCGATGGCTGAGTGGAAGATCGACCTATCTCGGCAACCAGTTCGAAAACGCCTAAATAAGTCCATAAGTACGGTATTGACAACATATGTTGCTGAGTCAAATTCCAGGACGTCAGCATAGGCGGTTACAGAGATGACCGATAAGAGAATTTCAGTTTTAATGGGCGGTGCCACGCCCTCCTTTCCAAAATCTACCACTCTTCGCTGTAAGTACGGTATTGACAATATATTACTACGTTTATACGCACGTATTATTTGCAAATAACAATTTGCAAAACGGTAAACATTTCCGTATAAACGTTGAGTTAATTTTTTATTTGCAAATAACTAAATCACACACATATTTAAGTATTGATTAGTGGTACTATTTGCAAATAAGCGCAAGGCGCCGCCATTCTTAGGTTTATTTTCTTTTTCGATGGACATCTTATTGGCTTTTTATAATCAAGACGTTGCCATTTTTAACTTTATTTTCTTTTTCGAGGGTAATATTATTGCCTTTTTATATTCAGGCAATATTAAATAAGAATTTTTCACCGTCGAATAAACAGTGAGTTAGGTATTTGCAAATTATTTGTATTTGCAAATAGCTTACGTATAAACGTGGTATATGTTGCTGTGTCAATTTTCGGGACGTCAGCATAAGTAGTTCCAGAGATAAGCGATATGAGAATTTCAGTCTGTATGGGCGCTGCCACGCCCCTTTCCCATTATATACCACTTTTCGCCATAAGTACGGTATTGATATCATAAATAGCTGTGTCAAGTTTCAGGACGTTAGCATAAGTGGTTCCAGAGATAAGCGATATGAGAATTGCAGTTTGTATTGGCGGTGCCACGCCCCCATTTGCCAAATCTACCACTTTTCGCCGTAAGTACGGTGTTGACAACGTACGTTGCTGTGTCAAATTTCAGGATGTCAGCATAAGCAGTTCCAGAGATAAGTGATATGAGAATTTCAGTTTGTATGGGCGGTGCCACGCTTCTTTTCCAAAATCTATCATATTTCGCCGTAAGTACGGTATTGACAACTAATGGTGCTGTGTTAAATTTCAGGATGTCAGCATAAGTGGTTCAAGAGATAAGTGATAAGGGCGGTGCCACGCCCCCTTTTCCAAAATCTACCATATTTCGCCGTAAGTACGGTATTGATAACGTATGTTGTTGTGTCAAATTTCAGCATGTCAGCATAAGCAGTTCCAGAGATAAGTGATATGAGAATTTCAGTTTGTATGGGCGGTGCCACGCCTCCTTTTCCAAAATCTACCATATTTCGCCGTAAGTACGGTATTGACAACTAATGTTGCTGTGTCAAATTTCAGGACGTTAGCATAGGCGGTTACAGAGATGACCGATAAGAGAATTTCAGTTTGAATGGGCGGTGCTACGCCCTCCTTTCCAAAATCTACCACTCTTCGCCGTAAGTACAGTATCGACAATATATGCTGCTGTGTCAATTTTCGGGAGGTCAGCATAAGTGGTTCCAGAGATAAGCGATATGAGAATTTCAGTTTGTATGGGCGCTGCCACGCCCCCTTTTCCAAAATTTACCACTTTTCGCCGTAAGTACGGTATTGATAACATATGTTGCTGTGTCAAGTTTCAGGACGTCAGCATAAGCGGTTCCAGAGATAAGCGATATGAGAATTTCAGTTTGTATGGGCGGTGCCATGCCCCCTTTTCCAAAATCTACCACTTTTCGCCGTAAGTACGGTATTGACAACATATGTTTCTGTGTCAAATTCCAGGACGTCGACATAAGCGGTTCCAGAGATAAGCGTTATGAGAATTGCAGTTTGTATGGGCGGTGCCACGCCCCCTTTTCCAAAATCTATCACTTTTCGCCGTAAGTACGGTATTGACAACATATTTTGCTGTGTCAAATTTCAGGACGTTATCATAGGCGGTTACAGAGATGGCCGATAAGAGAATTTCAGTTTGTATAGGAGGTGCCACGCCCACTTCCCCAGTACCTACCATTTTTCACCGTAAGTAAGGTATTTACAATCTATGCATCTGTGCTAAGTTTCAGTTCTCCAGCATAATTCGTTTTAGGGATATAGTGGTTTTCACATTTTAGTCTATGTGTCAGATGCCACGCCCCCTATATATCTGTATTAACATTTCTGGATTAGAGGAAGTTATATCCTTCAAATCGGTGTATGTTTCATTGAAATCGGACGAACGGTGCCTTTAAAAAAGGGATTGCAAAATTTTCTTGTGGCGTATTTATATATAGATCTTCGTTTTTCGTGGGAATGAAAACATTGTTCTAAAAAGAATGCAATGCATACACAGATAAAAAAGCATCTAATAAAATGGAACAAAACTAATAATATATCTCTAGGGTTTTTGATAAGATATTGCTCTGGCTTCCAGAGTGCAAATCTTTTTAATAAAACCAAAAAGAAATATTTTGGTGTTTATAAGGTTGCCTCATTAAATGCTAAAAATAGAAACTGAAAAAAAGTTCACGCCGACCTATCCTAACCCTGAATGGCAGTTTACAGCTCTACCTACTCGGTTACGGTGGTCGCCTTACCGACAGTATTCTATTGATTAATATGAATTTAATATAAATTCAAGAAAATATCACATGAACGTAAGAAGAAAAACTTTTCAACAAATTCACGAATACATCACATACAATTAAGAAGTACCCAGTGGGAAAATGAGAATGCATTACCTTTTTCTACCAAGAAAAGATTAACAACTACGGTTGAACGAAAAGATCCCAGTGGGAAAATAGGAATCCATTACCTTTTTCTACCAAGAAAAGATTAATAACTACGGTTGAACGAAAAGATGCATCGCAATGTAAGCGAACGGATGATGTGTAGCTTTGAAGCGACAAACAAAACAAAAAGTTTGAAAACTAAGTCAAGTATGTTCTTTGTTCACGAATGGATGCATGTTCGACTGCCTTGTTGTTGGTCACGGGTTCAAAACCTGTGGCACGGACTTTATTTTTTATTTTCATTTTTTAATTCTATTTATAGATTCTACTAGCTTATACCCGCGGGTTTCACCCCGCGCTTTTATACAAATAGGAAAAATAATTTAATTATGTTAGATTTTATTTCTGTGCCCATTTCGTTATAGCTCGTTATTTTCTAAGCGAGTTAAGGTATTTAGGCCGTTTAAAACTATGAAATTATGAAATCTCCTCTCTCCTCCCTCCAAGCTTACCTTAAAAGGTTTCCAGGTATACGACGCGTGAACGTGAAACCTTCTTGGAGGTGCCACGGCGAGTTCTAATATTTCCAACTCAAATTTAGTAACCTGGCCTTGATAAAATACCACTTCTCATTACTGTAACAAATGCCTCAAGAGAGCTTTAGATTATAAGGTCGAACCCGGCTCTCCCTTTTCCATTTAATGAAATTTATTCTGTCTTCCACAAACACTTCCAGGGATATGTGGCAAGAAAAAGTAAATTTGTACTGGAAGTGCCACGCCCCTTTTTCTTATAACCCTAATCTTCTTCCATGAATTAAAGTAAAGTAAGTAAGTAAAGTAAATTTGTACGGCAGGAACCATGTCCCCTTTTCGAATAACACCAAATTCTTCTCTATGAGTATGGAAATAATTTTGTATACACATCTCGGTGCCAAGTTCCAGTCCTCTGCAATAAACACCTCCAGAGATATGCAGCATAGAAAAATCAATTTGCATGGGAGTTGCCGCACCACCTTTTCCAATAACTCTCATTTTTCTCCATGAGTATGGTATTAGTTTCACATACATACATGCATACATATGTATTTCCATACCAAGCTTGAGTGCTTTACCCCAAACTTTTGAAGAGATATGCAATATGAAACTTTCAGTCAGTATGGGAGGTGCTACGCCTCTTTTCCAAAAACGTCCATTTTTCTCCGTGAATATGAACATGATTTCACACATTGTTGGCAAACTGTTAATCTGATTAACGATTAAAATGTTAATCGCGTTTGACGATTAAAATTAATTAGTCGTAATCAACTGTACGATTAATGATAACATTTTTTTAATCGTTAATCGCTGGCTGCGATTACGTTTAATTAATTTAAAACATTAATCGTTAATCCAATTAAAAATAAAATCTGATTAATTTGTCTAGTTTGTCCGAGTTTGAAACCAAACACCAGTTATAGTAATTATTTTGTGTTTTACGCTTATAAAAAGCACGTAATATAAAAAAATAATAATTATTGTTATTTTTTTTTTTTTAGATTGGCGCTTACACATATGTTAGTGTTTGGCCGAGCTTCTCCTCCGATTTGTGGCGTGCGCCTTGATGTTGTCACACAAAGCGGAGGGACCTACAGTTTTATGCTGACTCCGAACGGCGATTGTATTTTTATGAGAAGCTGTTTTTCGTGGCGAAATACACTCGGAGGTTTGCCATTGCCTGCCGAGGGATGACCGCTGTTAAGAAAAAACCTTTTTTCTATATTTTTTGCGATGTTGCTTTGACCAGGATTTGAACCCAGGCGTTGCGGAGTGGAAGCGCGCACTGCTTACCACTACACCAAAGCGGCCGACATAAACTGGGAACTTTTACAAACCTAGTTTGTAAAACGTTTGTTGGTATACATATATCTTAATGAAAATGCACACCAAATTGCTTAGATTGATGAGGAAACCCGACTTAGCCATACTGGATTAACTTGCTTTGTGTGCACAGGAAAATTCCAGCATAACTTAATTAATCACCAAACCTACTTGATCAAATTAAGAGCTAATGATTAAAAATTAATTTTTTAGTCGCGGTTACGGTTAACTGTTTAGTCGGATTAAAATTAATCATGATTAACTGTAATCAGATTGAATTTAATCGAATTAACTAACTAATAAACTAATAAACATCAATCGATGAATGCCAACATTGATTTCACATACATATCACTATACCAAGTTTCAGTTCTCTCCCACAAATACTTCCAGAGAGAGGAAGTAGCCTATTTTTCAATCCAGGTCATAAGCCATCTTTGAGCAAAATTTAATTTTCAAACAGGTGGCAATTCTTAAAAAAGTAGCCTATTTTCCAGTCTAGGTCATAAGCTATCTGTGTGCATACTTTCATGCAAATCAGTTCAGTCATTTCCACGTATTAATTTAATTAAAGTTTCCTAATACGTGATAACTCTTAAAATAGTAGCCTATTTCCCAACATAGGTCTTAAGCTATCTCTGTGCGAAATGTCATGCAAATCTGTTCAGTCATTTCCGCGTATTAGTTCAATTAAAACTTTTTTAACAGGTGGCAACTCTTCCAAAAAAATTGCCTATTTTCCACTGTAGGTCATAAGCTATCTGCTTGCAAAATTTGATGCAAATCCGTTCAGTCTTTTCCGCGTATTAATTTAATTAAACTTTTTAAGCAGGTGGTAACTCTTAAAAAAGTAGCCTATTTTTCAACCTAGCTCATAAGCTATCTGTGTGAAAACTTCCATGCAAATCAGTTCACTCATTTCCGCGTAATAATTAAATTAAACATTTCTTACAGGTGGCAACTCTTAAACAAAGTAGCCTGCTTTCTAACCTAGGTCATAAGCTATCTATGTGCAAAATTTCATGCAAATCCGTTTAGTCGTTTCCGCGTATTAATTTAATTAAACTTTTTTAACAGGTGGCAACTCTTCCAAAGAATTAGCCCATTTTCCACTGTAGGTCATAAGCTATCTGCTCGCAAAATTTCATGCAAATCCATTCAGTCATTTCTGCGTATTAATTTAATGAAACTTTTTTAACAGGTGGCAACTCTTAAGAAAGGTAGCCTATTTTCCAATCTGGGTCATAAGCTATCTGTGTGCAAATTTTCATGCAAATCCATTCAGTCGTTCCCGCATATTAAAGAAATGAAACTTTTTTAACAGGTGGCAACTCTTAAAAAATAGCCTATTAACCAACCTGGGCCATAAGCTATCCACGTACAAAATTTCATGCAAATCCGTGCAGTCGTTTCCGCGTGATGATTTCCCAAACATCCAAACATACAAACTTTCACATTTATAATATTTATATTAGATTTATAGTTTCGTAAAGCGACATGCGACACATTACCTTCCTATGATATCGCTGTGCAGAAATTCTTGTAACTTTTCGTGCAACCTAGGCACGATTACTCTTTGCATTCGCAGACATTACATTTTCCCACTGGGCAGTTTTCATGAAACACTTTTACATAGGTTTGCTAAACATTTCCAGTAGCAGCTAGTGCACTAGCAGCGAGAGCGTAAACACCGAGTTGAGATAAAAACAAGTAATTTTTAGCAAAAAAAAACCGACTTCAACTCTCACATAAAAAAAAATATATATATATATACATATATATCTCATGATCCGCTGATGATGAGTATGGGACCACCTCTGACACACTACCTTTCCGATGCAAAAAGATTTATCGAAATCGGTTGACGTGGTCCAAAGTTATGCGGTAACATACATACATAAAAAAAAAAATAATAATAAAAATATTCCGACGAACTAATAACCTCCTCTTTTTTTGGAAGTCGGTTAATAAATCAATATATCAGCGTTGCCACTAAAAAATCTTTTCCCACTACTAATTTTCTTCCCAAATCCGACCAAAATCGTTTGCAACCTACCAAATAAATTTCAATTACAGAAAAGCATTCTGAAAGCATACAATTCACTTATTCACCGACTTCCAAAAAATGTGGAGGTTATCAGTTCGTCGGATTTTTTTTTATGTATGTTACTGCATAACTTTGGACCACGTCAACCGATTTCGATAATTCTTTTGGCATCGGAAAGGTAGTGTCTCAGAGGTGGTCCCATACTAATCTGGTTTAGATCCGATCATTGGATCATGAAAAAAAAATATATATATTTTTTTATATGAGTATTGAAGTCGGTTTTGTTTTTTGCTAAAAATAACTTTTTTAAGATTAAATGTTTCGAATACAAAACACACATACATATATGAACTTTGTACATTTAAAAACAAACAAGAAATAAATAAATGCAGGCACAGCCTATGGTGCATTTACATGGTATGAATCTGTTCATAAGCCGTATGAATTTTCCTATAAAAGAAGCACCAACTCTATGAAGAAATGAATGGAAGCGATATATATTTAACAATTTTGACTTATATACTTGGCAACATATATGTAGTACCAAGGCGAATTAATATAAGGTGATAGCAGGAGTACAAAAACAAAAATTTACATGTATTTTGTTTTTGCTTTGGCGGCATAAACTGTCAAAATCTGTAAGAGTATGTGTAGAAATTCAAACAAAATTTTTCAATTTGATAACGGAAGCCGTGCGGCGAAACACATACACAAAATCAGCTGAGCTAGTAACACCACCTTATATAAATTCGCCTTGTGTAGTACTTCTATATTGGCAGTAAGCTAACTTCTCAATGTATAAGCATTCCGAAATCAAAGCGAGACAGTCTAGTACCGTTTTTGTCAATGTATTGTGTACTTGAGTGCCGTTTTTGTATATGTGTTGTGTACATGTTTATTTATAAACGTACGTGTTCCTTTTCTTTCATACGTGTTTATTGATATATCTGTACTGTAGTGTTTTCGGACGGTACTAGCTCTTACTGCCAATATAGGAGTATTACATATATGCTTGGCAAGTATTTTTTTGTAATCAACAAACAAAAAAATTTCATTTTGAGCTAACTTCGAAACTAATAGCTTATTTTTTTGTTAAATATGCTTTAAAAAGGACCTACTGCCAATAAAGCCTTGTGGATTGCTACTTTTCCATATTTGTAATGCTTCCATTTAAACATCCTTGTGGAAAAACAGTTTTTTGTTCAGAATTGCTTGTTTATGAAACATTTGGCATAAGTTGAAATCATAGGGTTGCCGTTTTCTTCCGTTTCTCAATGGATTTTATACTTGAAAAGGCACCAAAATATGTATGCAATACTTCTACATATCGTCGTTTAAAGTACAAAACCGCGCATCAAAAAAATTCAAAACCTCGTATGTGAGGTTGTCTAAATTTTATAGGAGAGAGTAAAACATGTCCTAATTAAAAACGGTTCTCTCTTTTAAACTTAATTATCTCTTCTCCTTAATTCTTCTAATTATCGATATTTTATTATAAATGGCTAAGGGCTTGATGGCAGAAGCTTGCGGTGACCAAATATCTTTTTTGGCACAAATGTCAGTTACGAAGTTTTGCAGAACCACGATATACATATTGGCGCTTACACAATATATTAGTGTTTGGCCTAGCTTCTCCTCCGATATGTGGGGTGCGTGATTTTGTCACACAAAGTAAAGGACAGTTTTACGTCGACTCCGAACGGCAATTGTATTTTTATGAGAAGTCGTTTCCATGACAGAATATACTCGGAGGTTTACTATTACCAAAAGAGGCGCAACCGCTATTAGAAAAAAACTTTTTTGTTTTATATATTTTGATGTTGGTGGGAAACTGGGCTTGAGCTCAGGCGATGCTCTACAACAGCCGCCACTACTTTTACATATATTGCTGGTATATTCAAAATACTATCCCGAACATCGGAGTCTATATATGTAATATAAAAAAGAATGAGAGGTACTATAAGAAAATGTACCCAAAATTCAGGAGCAAATGAAAAGTTGCTCATTGATAATAATTCACATGTATAAATTAAAAGATATAACTTAAGCGGTTACAGCGCTAAACAAAAGGAAAAGTTAGAAAAAATAGCAATGCGGTTTGTTTCGTTAATTCTCTGAACCTTGTAAGATATGGCACTCTATTATTTGCAGTAGTTTTCAAATATTCACTAATTGTTCTAAAATCGCAAACATTTTCGTGGGCTGTTTTTCTTTGATTTCGAATTGAAAATACATTACGATCATATTGTACCGAAATAAGCGCGGTATCCCTGCATTTTGTAAAAGCCAGAAAGAAGCATAAACTGTATGAAAAAATGAAAGGGAGAAGTATACATGCCTTCTCTAATTTTGACTTATATGTATATTTGGTAAGTCTTTGTGTAAAAAACAAAAAACACACATTTTCATTTCTTTGCCAGCTTGGAAACTATAGGCTTATTTTTACTTAAATGTGATATAAAGCTCATTAAAATGTTCTGTAATGTCTTGTTTTTAAGTTTGTTATCATAGTGCTTTGTATTTTGATTGTCCAATATACGTGAGTTGCTTCTATTCAAAAAGTTCTAGTACAAAGAATTTCTTTGTTTTGAATTTGTTTGTTTATTGTTTTTAATTTTTAAAATTCATACTTTTGACATATATGTGAATGGCGGAGTTGCCGCTTTCCTCCTTTTCGGTTGATTTGTATATTAAAAAGGCATCAAAATGGGAAAAACCCTCCGGGGTATCTCTGAATAAATGCGCCATTACGGATCGCATCTTTTTTAATAAAGTTATGGTGCATTTACATGGTATGAATCTGTTCATAAGCCGTATGAATTTTCCTATAAAAGAAGCACCAACTCTATGAAGAAATGAATGAAAGCGATACATATTTAACAATTTTGACTTGTATCAAGGCGAATTAATAAAAGGTGATAGCAGGAGTACAAAAACAAAAATTTACATGTATTTTGTTTTTGCTTTGGCGGCATAAACTGTCAAAATTTGTAAGAGTGTGTGTAGAAATTCAAACAAAATTTTTCAATTTGATATCAGAAGCCGTGCGGCGAAACACATACACAAAATCAGCTGAGCTAGTAACACCACCTTATATAAATTCGCCTTGACTTGTATACTTGACAATATTTTTTTTGTAAACAACGAATAAAAAAATTTTATTTTGTGCTAGCTTTGAAACTAGAAGCTTATTTTTTTGTAAAATGTGCTTTAAAAAGGACCTACTGCCAATAAAGCCTTGTGGATTGCTATTTTTCCATATTTGTAATGCTTCCATTTAAACATCTTTGTGGAAAAAGTTTTTTGTTCAGAATTGCTTGTTTACGAAACGTTTGGCATAAGTTGAAATCATAGGGATGCCGTTTTCTGCCGTTTCTCAGTGGATTTTATACTTGAAAAGGCACCAAAATATGTATGACATACTTCTACATATCGTCGTTTAAAGTACAAAACCGCGCATCAAAAAAATGCAAAACCTCGCATGTGAGGTTGCCTAAATTTTATAGGAGAGAGTGAAACTTGTCCTAATTAAAAACGGTTCTCTCTTTTAAACTTAATAATCTTATCTCCTTATGTCTAAGTATCGATATTTTATTATAAATGGCTAAGGGCTTGATGTCAGGAGCTTCCGCTGACCAAATATCTTTTTTGGCACAAATTTCAGTTCCGAGGTTTTGCAGAACCACGATACGCGCTTTTGTACTTTAAACGACGATATCCATATTGGCGCTTGAACAATATGTTGGTGTTTGGCTTAGCTTCTCCTCCGATATGCGGCGTGCGTGATTTTGTCACACAAAGTAAAGGACAGTTTTACGCCGACTCCGAACGGCAATTGTATTTTAATGAGAAGTTGTTTCCATGACAGAATACACTCGGAGGTTTACTATTACCAACACAGGGGCAACCACTACTAGAAAAGACTGGGCTTGAACTCAGGCTCTGCGTAATGCTCTACAGCAGCCGCCACTACTTTTACATATATTGCTGGTATATTCAAAATACTA
>NW_023458556.1:103604235-103610194 GCF_013731165.1 Rhagoletis pomonella | reverse complement strand
TTTTTTAATAAAGTTATGGTGCATTTACATGGTATGAATCTGTTCATAAGCCGTATGAATTTTCCTATAAAAGAAGCACCAACTCTATGAAGAAATGAATGAAAGCGATACATATTTAACAATTTTGACTTGTATCAAGGCGAATTAATAAAAGGTGATAGCAGGAGTACAAAAACAAAAATTTACATGTATTTTGTTTTTGCTTTGGCGGCATAAACTGTCAAAATTTGTAAGAGTGTGTGTAGAAATTCAAACAAAATTTTTCAATTTGATATCAGAAGCCGTGCGGCGAAACACATACACAAAATCAGCTGAGCTAGTAACACCACCTTATATAAATTCGCCTTGACTTGTATACTTGACAATATTTTTTTTGTAAACAACGAATAAAAAAATTTTATTTTGTGCTAGCTTTGAAACTAGAAGCTTATTTTTTTGTAAAATGTGCTTTAAAAAGGACCTACTGCCAATAAAGCCTTGTGGATTGCTATTTTTCCATATTTGTAATGCTTCCATTTAAACATCTTTGTGGAAAAAGTTTTTTGTTCAGAATTGCTTGTTTACGAAACGTTTGGCATAAGTTGAAATCATAGGGATGCCGTTTTCTGCCGTTTCTCAGTGGATTTTATACTTGAAAAGGCACCAAAATATGTATGACATACTTCTACATATCGTCGTTTAAAGTACAAAACCGCGCATCAAAAAAATGCAAAACCTCGCATGTGAGGTTGCCTAAATTTTATAGGAGAGAGTGAAACTTGTCCTAATTAAAAACGGTTCTCTCTTTTAAACTTAATAATCTTATCTCCTTATGTCTAAGTATCGATATTTTATTATAAATGGCTAAGGGCTTGATGTCAGGAGCTTCCGCTGACCAAATATCTTTTTTGGCACAAATTTCAGTTCCGAGGTTTTGCAGAACCACGATACGCGCTTTTGTACTTTAAACGACGATATCCATATTGGCGCTTGAACAATATGTTAGTGTTTGGCTTAGCTTCTCCTCCGATATGCGGCGTGCGTGATTTTGTCACACAAAGTAAAGGACAGTTTTACGCCGACTCCGAACGGCAATTGTATTTTAATGAGAAGTTGTTTCCATGACAGAATACACTCGGAGGTTTACTATTACCAACACAGGGGCAACCACTACTAGAAAAGACTGGGCTTGAACTCAGGCTCTGCGTAATGCTCTACAGCAGCCGCCACTACTTTTACATATATTGCTGGTATATTCAAAATACTATCCCGAACATCGGAGTGTATATATGTAATATAAAAAAGAATGAGAGGTACTATAAGAAAATATACCCAAAATTCTGGAGCAAATGAAAAAATGCTCATTGAAAATAGTTCACATGTATAAATTAAAAGATATAACTTAATAGGTTACAGCGCTAAACAAAAGGAAAAGTTAGAAAAAATAGCAATGCGGTTTGTTTCGTTAATTCTCTGAACCTTGTAAGATATGGCACTCTATTATTTGCAGTAGTTTTCAAATATTCACTAATTGTTCTAAAATCGCAAACATTTCCGTGGGATGTTTTTCTTTGATTTCGAATTGAAAATACATTACGATCATATTGTACGGAAATAAGTGCGGTATCCCTACATTTTGTAAAAGCCAGAAAGAAGCATTAACTGTATGAAAAAATGAAAGTGAGAAGTATACATGCCTTCTATAATTTTGACTTGTATGTATATTTGGCAAGTCTTTGTGTAAACAACAAAAAATACACATTTTCATTTCTTTGCCAGCTTGGAAAATATAGGCTTATTTTTACTCAAGGCATAACAAGGTAGAAGTGATTTCGACATTTCTCTCTTTTGAACTGCGACTGTGTGTCAACTCTTAACCCTATACAATTCAAAATTTTAATTTTTTAATTTCAATTTTCAATTTTGAGCTCTGCGACTGATTTTAAATACATACATACAAAAATATAATGAAAAGGAATTACGAGCGGTGCGCTCTGTGTGGCAAGAGCTAGGACAACAAACTTGTGCGTTATTTTAAACCTCCTCAAATGCTCCGCGAACACCATGATACAATTTCGTTCCACTAAATTTACCGCTTTAGATCACCATTTACTGCTATAAATTCGACGTTCTGGTTCTTAACATCCCTTTTCCTTTTTTCATAATGCCATGTCAAAAGAGTCGTGTTTTTATTTTTCATACATAGCTGGATTTATCATACGGAAATTAAGCATTACTGAATATGAAGAGAAAATCTCCCACTCATATACATGGATAGACCAAATTTGAAATGGTGGTATGATAAAACCTAAACCAGAATTCCTTGTGGACATAAAGAAACTGCAAGTAATTTTTAATAAATTTAATGGAAAAGAAATTTCGCATTGCAAAAATTTAATAGCTGAATTATTGAAGTTAAGTTCCGATGTAAATTTAGAAGAAAGAATCAAAATTTTTTTTTTAAATGTCGAATATACTCTAGAATTAAGTATTTGAATAAAAAAATAAATGCTCAAAAACATTGGGCTAATAAAAACAAGAAAATTGCCAAAACGGTTTTATAAATAATTGTGTTTCATTTAGTGTGTAATTTTGAGTAAGTATGCATTTCCACATTTACATACATTAAACGAAAATACAAAAACTAAAATGAAGCCGATTTTAATGTGATTTTAAAATTTTCATATTTACAAAAACTTTCATTTCATAGATATTGAATTTTATCAAATATGGTGCATGCATAACAAAGGGTTAATTTCTTTGTTTAGGTTTTTTGACATTACAGTCAGGTATGAGAGAGCTCGACTGAATTGTCACTTCTACCTTGTTGAATATGCCTTGTTTTTACTTAAATGTGATATAAAGCTCATTAAAATGATCTGTAATGTCTTATTTTTAAGTTTGTTATCATAGTGCATTGTATTTTTATTGTCCACTATGCGTGAGTTGCTTCTATTTAAAAAGTTCTAGTACAAAGAATTTTTTTGTTTTGAATTTGTTTGTTTATTGTTTTTAATTTTTAAAATTCATACTTTTGACATGTATGTGAATGGCGGAGTTGCCGCTTTCCTCCTTTTCGGTGGGTTTTTATATTAAAAAGGCATCAAAATGGGAAAAAACCTCCTTGGTATCTCTGCATCTGAAAAACTTTTTATGGGAAGATGTATGAAAATCCAACTTGCTATAATTTCATATGCTTAACAGTATCACAACAGTATGTTTACAGTATCTGCCCATAATTTTTCATATGAAAAAATGTATTATATGCATCTCACTCGATATCATTGAATTCCTCATTGGAACATGTAGTCCCTCTATTTTAGCGTATCAACAGTTCATATGGCTTCATACCATGTAAATGCACCATTACTCAAAATTAAGAGATAATGTGCTTTGATATTTGCATATAAGTATGGCAAAAGAGAGCTTTCAGCTTGGAACTCTTTGTTAATATTGTTGATTATAGGGGAAATATACGATAGAAATGAAAAAAAGCATTTGGTTTTGCAATATATTCCTTCTGCCAGGCCTGCAGATCGCATACTGTTTACTTCGTAAAAGCAGGAAATAAAATAAAGTTTCAAACTATCCCATTGCTCAACTATTCTTAACACAACGCTTCCTAGTGAAAGCCATCCGACCAAATTCTTACTTTACCGACCAACCTTCCAAATGAAAAAGAGGCGACCAAATTTGGTCGGAAAAGACCAATAGTGGTAACACTGATATACAGGGTGTCCCAGAAGTAACGTGCCAAACTTTAGGGCAAGGTAGGTGGGGGGGGTGAGCTCACTGATAAACAAAAAATTTTCAGGTAAAAGTGTCACCGTTTTTGAAATATTTACATTTTTTCGAATTTAAAAAAAATCGTGCCTTTTCATGTGTTTTCTTTAACTGCAACTACAAACCGGGCAATACTTAGTAAATTTTTTATGTAAAATACTTCCAGATAGTTGCCTCTCCATACTCAAATGCAATGTAGTTAAAATAAATTAAGGAACCATCATAAAATTAGGACTATTTCTGGATTTTTAACTTTTTGATATTTTCTTCCCCAACTTTGACTATCTCGGGTGAAAAAAAAAATGTACTGAGCTATAACTTTACATTACATAAAAAAATTGCTCATTTAATAAAGATTTCAGAAAGGTGCAACACTTACTGTTTTGAATAGAAAAAAAAAAGTTATAGCCGCTTTTTTGGGTAAAGGACTGAGACACGCTAGAATGTATTTAATAGATTTAAATTGAATTTGCTCTTGTTACCGTCAAATGACATGCTAAATAGTACAAAGGTACATAATTACTTGCTTCTGACATTATTTTATGTTACTTACCGGAATTCGGAGTAGAGTCTATAACAAGGGCTATATCTATCAATATTTTGTGTGAAGGATGGGTTCACGTGAAATAAGATATACATGAGTTGTTTGAAGAAAAATTTATTCATTTATTGATAAAATATGCTCAAATTGGCGACCTTCTACTCTAATACAAGCTCGGCACCTTTTAAGAAAAGTAGCTTTTAGAGATCTTAAACCCAATTGGGCTATCTCAGCAACAGCTCCATTTATTTGTTCCCGCAAATGCTCTTCGTTTTGAATTGTTTTTGAATAAATTTTGTCCTTAAGACAGCCCCAGTAGAAAAAATCTGATGGATTCAGGTCTGGCGATCGAGCGGGCCACGTGATTGGCCCGTATCGTCCAATCCATCGGCGAGGATAAGTTTCGTCTAGATGAGCTCTTACTTCACGCCCGTAGTGAGCAGGGCAACCGTTATTTTGCAGCCATAGTCGTCGCCGCAGGTTTAAGGGTACATCTTCTAAAAGAGTTGGAAGCCGTTCCTGAAGGAACTCTGAGTAACTGGGAAAGTTGGACGTTGGCGGCAGTTCCACAAGTCCCAATATCTGACAATTAAAAATACCGCACCATAAATTTATTTTGTACCGGTACTGCGAACGATATTCTTCGTGAGGATTGTCTATCTGCCAACTGTGAAGGTTATGTAAATTAATCTAACCATCACGTTTGCATGATGAATCATCGCTCCAAATTATTTTATTAAAAAAGTTGGGGTCTGATTCATGCATTCGCAACATTTCACGGCAAAATCTAACCCTCGCCAGGTAATCTCTTTCTCGTAGAGCCTGAACACGTTGAATGTGGTAGGGATGAAATCGATGGTCTTTTAAAGCTTTGTGAACTGTAGTTTTTTGTATTCCCGTCCGTCCTGTCCCGTGCATCTACCGTTGCAGGACGTCCTGTTTCGCCGCCACGCCTTCCAGGTATGCGACCTTAAAAAGTGAAAAATGATAGTTAACAAGAAAGCAAACAAGAAAGGTGTAAAAGTCTTACCTTCATATATTTCTCTATGAGTCCGGGCGAATACTTCACGACCCGGATGCCGACGATTTGGGTATCGCTCTGCATCGAGTCTTTGAGCAGCTCTGGCATTACAGCAAGCTTCACCGTAAATTAGGTGAATATCCGCATATTCATGCGACGTATACTGCGTGTTCTCTGTCATAGTATTAATAACACAATGTTCGAAGGGTCCAATTTCACAAAATCCACTTTCACTAATTCCGGTAAGTAACACAAAATAATGTCAGGAGCATGTCATTTGACGGTAACAAGAGCAAATTCAATTTAAATCTATTAAATACATTCTAGCGTGTCTCAGTCCTTTACCCACAAAATCGGCTATAACTTTTTTTTTTCTATTCAAAACAGTAAGTGTGGCACCTTTCTGAAATCTTTATTAAATGAGCAACTTTTTTATGTAATGTAAAGTTATAGCTCAGTACATTTTTTTTTCACCCGAGATAGTCAAAGTTGGGGAAGAAAATATCAAAAAGTTAAAAATCCAGAAATAGTCCTAATTTTATGATGGTTCCTTAATATATTTTAACTATATTGCATTTGAGTATGGAGAGGCAACTATCTGGAAGTATTTTAGATAAAAAATTTACTAAGTATTG
>NW_023458556.1:103597026-103604135 GCF_013731165.1 Rhagoletis pomonella | reverse complement strand
ATCGCTTAGGCGGTTACAGCGCCAATTAAGAAGAAGAAGAATGGTGATAACAATTTTAAGTTTTTATTATTTCATTTCATGGGATATTTTTGTGTTTTCGTTACGCTTTTCATCATTTCTTCATTTGTATCAGTAATTTTTTATAAATTTTTTTCTTTGCATAATTTGTATACCAACTCTTCATTGATAATATGATCACTTCGTTTGATAAGATATTGTAAATTCTCTCTTTTTTTAAACTGTCCGGATTTGGATAAGTGGAAATATTAAAAAAAATTCTCTAGTAAAGCTTTCCCAATTACTTTCCGTTTCGAACCAGTTATGTAGTATTTCATTTAATTTCAATATTTTAAGTTTACTTTTACATATTGCGTAATCCTATTTAGAATATTTGCAAATCAAGATATCTCAAATACCTTTCGTTTGGTACCCATATTGTAGCATTTCATTTATTTTATCAATTTAATTGAGTTAAATTTTCAAACAGGTGGCAAACCTCCTCAAAAACATTTTCGACTGTAAGTCTTCTTAAAACTATTTAGTTTGATACCAACATTGCAATATTTCGTTTATTTAATCAATTTAACTGAGTGAAAATTTTCAAATAGTTGGTAGCCCTCCTCAAAAATATTTCCTACAGTCATCTTTCTTAAGCCTCTTTAATTCGGTACCTATATTGTAATATGTCATTTATTTTATCAATTAAATTTAATTTAATTTTCAAACAGGTGGTAACCCACCTCAAACGTATTATCAGCTGTAAGCCTTTTTAATACTCTTTAGTTTGACACCCACATTGCAATATTTGATTTATTTTATTAATTTAACTGAGTTAAAATTTTCAAATAGGCGGTAACCGTCCTCAAAAATATTTCCAACAGTTATCCTTCTTAAACCTATTTAACTTGATACCCACAATGCAATATTTATTTGTTTTGTCAATTTGAATGAGTTAAAATTTTTAAATAGGTGGCAACCCTCCTCAAAAATATTTCCAACAATCACTTTCTTCAACCTCTCTAATTTGATACCTATATTGTAATAAGTCGTTTATTTTATCAATTAAATTGAGTTAAATTTTCAAACAGGTGGCAACCCTTCTCAAACATATTTTCGTCTGTAAGACTTCTTAGAAATCTAAAGTTTGATATCCACATTAAAATATTTCATTTATTTTACAATTTAACTGAGGTAAAATTTTTAAATAGGTGGCAACCCTCCTCAAAAGAATTTCTAACAGTCATCTTTCTTAAACCACTTCAATTTGATACCTATATTGTAATAGGTAATTTAGATATTTAGGTATATTGTAATAATTCATTTATTTTATCAATATAATTGGGTTTAAAAATTTTCAAATAGGTGGCAACCCTCAAATTTTTTGCGATATCATTGGTTCTGGTATTATACCAAACAATACAAAAAAAAATTATTCAAATCGGTTCAGCCGTTCTCGAGTTTTGACGACTGTGACATACGAACACAACATTTTTATATACAGTATATTTTGCTTTTTTCGGTAAAAATTTCGCTTGCAGTAATTTCTACGTGGTAAGTGCTTCTCCATTATTTGGTTTCATAGGGATTCGGATGCCTTTGTCATTGAAGTAGTAAAGAAAATTCGTTTAAGTACCTTTTTCGGTTAAGTGCACAAGTTTTTCGTGCAAAGAAGTATGTGCAGCTAAGCAAAATATACTGTATATAGATAGCTGTACCCTGCCACGCTTTGCTGTGGCATATTCCTGTTATATGGATGATAAATTATTAACGGAACAAAGATACGTTTCATATGTGTTTGGTTATGTAATAAGTACTTGTGTGCACACAATATTTGTTGTTTTTCCATTCTCTGCATAGATATCAAGGATATCTGGTTTGCCGACACAGAAACACGCAACATCTGATAAGCAATCCGCTTCTAAATCTAAGCCATACTTTTTCAAAGTTCGACCTGGAGCGTTACCCATGCACACGCGTAGAAGCCTGTAAATCTTCCGTAAGACCTTTCTCTCGAATACTCCAAGAGCCGCCTCATCGAATGTTGTTTTTGTACGTCGAGAAAGGACTTTACTCCCGAATTGCCTACTCAGTCCAAAGTAGCACTTGATG
The DNA here is from genome assembly GCF_013731165.1 of Rhagoletis pomonella. Classification (NCBI taxonomy): domain Eukaryota; kingdom Metazoa; phylum Arthropoda; class Insecta; order Diptera; family Tephritidae; genus Rhagoletis; species Rhagoletis pomonella. The sequence goes on along the minus strand of NW_023458556.1, from coordinate 103,602,026 downwards.
CGCTTTCCATGATGATATTTTTATCGGTGATAATGCTGGTTCCTTAGTAAACGATATTCTGCACTTTTCCGAAATTATAACTGTCAAACGTGACGTGGGTTCCAAGGCGCGAATGCGCTGACTGTTTTTGAAGTGAAACTTCTTTAGCGGCGGTTGGTTGGTTGGAATTTAACGGAAATTGCACACGGAAATGGTGCAACGGAAATGATGCAACGGAAATGATGCAACGGAAGTGGTGCAATGGGTATGGTGCAACGGAAATAATGCAACGGAAATGGTGCAACGGAAATGGTTGGGGCTGAAACAAGTGCTTCTTGTGTGTATGCATATGGTATTAATTTAACAAAAATTTGCTAATAAAAGGTTAAAGGATAACACTTACAAAAAGACCAATACAAGAATGAAAGTAAAGGTGAGTACGTACACAGATAAAGAAAAGGATAAAGGCAAAGTTAAAAATAAAAACAGAAACAAAGATGCGTAAAGATAAAGGCAAAAATGAAGACCAAGGTAAATTTAAAACTAAAATTAAATTTAAACCCTTCACTTATATAAGGGCAAATGCGAATTGGAATATATAGCTGAAGAAAATGATAAACATAAAAGTAAAGACAAAGAGGAGGATGAGGATACCGATAAAAGTAAAGATGAAGATAGGGGAAGAAAGATTAAAATAAAGCTAATTAAAGAGGAAAGGATATAGAGAGAGACACAGAGACTCAATCTGGGAACTATTTTGGGATTTTAGAGATTTTCAAGACTCGAGACATCGATAAAATAATCGATATTTTTATCGGTTTTGTTATCGATATTTACCGATTTTGTTATCGATATTTATCGATTTTGTTATCGATATTTATCGATTTTGTTATCGATATTCATCGATTTTGTTATCGATAATTATCGATTTTGTTATCGATTCTTATCGGTTTTGCTATCGATATTTATCGACTTTGTTAGCGATATTTATCGATTTTGTTATCGATTTTGTTATCGATATTTATCGATTTTGTTATCGATATTTATCGATTTTGTTATCGGTATTTATCGATTTTGTTATCGGTTCTTATCGATTTTGTTATCGCTTTTGTTATCAATTTTGTTATCGATATTTATCGGTTTTGTTATCGATATTTACCGATTTTGTTATCGATATTTGTCGATTTTGTTATCGATGTTTATCGATTTTGTTATCGATATTTACCGATTTTGTTATCGATATTCATCGATTTTTTTATCGATTTTGTTATCAATTTTGTTATCGATATTTCTCGATTTTGTTATCGGTATTTATCGATTTCGTTATCGATTATTTATCGATATTTTTATAGATTTTGTTATCGCTATTTTTATCGATTTTCCAATCGATTTTTATCGAATATGTCATCGGCTTTGCTATCAATATTTTTATCGGTTTTGTTATCGATATTTTGTTAGATGTTACTATCGATTTTGTTATCGATAGAGGGTAAAGATAAAAATTAATAAAAAGGAAAACAGAATAAAATAAATGTAAATAGAACGAACAGGAGTAGAGGTAGGGATCTAGATAGAAAAACGATAAAAAATATAACCTTAAGCAAAAGCAGATGAATGTATGTATGTGCATTAGAGTGGTTAAAAAATTTTTTTTTTGGAAATTAATAAACGCTACATCAGAATATTGTTATTTGTGATAAAAAAAGAGACACGTATTTTTTTATTTTGAAAAAAAGGTGTTCTTAGAGGTCGCGCTGGTCGGTTTTTTTATAAAAACGCTGATGTTCCAAAATTTTTTTATTTTCTTGACATGTTAAAATGCAGCTAAAAATGTGGTTTTTACATATAATTACTCTGGTATTATTGGGGAACGTTCCCTTAATTACACACCTGTCTTGGACAATTAGAATGGGTCTAGTTCCCGAAAATATGCTCTCGAAAAGACACTAGTAAAGTTAAAACGTTGATACTGAACGATTTCCGCATTGTCATGGGTTGGAACTTGTTACCAGGGGGTTTCTGGGGTTGCTAATTAGGGATCTGAAGTCAGTTGTTCGAAATTCAAAATGGCGGATCCAAAATGGCGGTCAATTTTTTTTTTAAATGATTGGATTTGTTCGAAACCCGGCACTCGAGAGTTTTTGTGGTCGCCGATTACGAATCTGAAGTCAATTTTTTTAAATTCAAAATGCTTGATCCAATATGGCGATCAAATTTAAAAAAAAAAATACTAAAATTAAAACGTGAATACTGAACGATTTACGAATTGTCATGGGTTGGAACTTGTTACCAGGCGGTTTCTGGGGTTGCTGATTACGAATCTGATGTCAGATTTTCAAAATTCAAAATGGCTGTTAAGAGTTTCAAACAAATCCAATAATTTTTTTAAAGTTGGTCGCCATTTTGGATCCACCATTTTGAATTTTGAAAATCTGACATCAGATTCCTAATCAGCAACGCCAGAAATCCACTGGAAACGTGTTTTAACCCTTGACAATTCTTAAAACGTTCAGTATCACGTTTTATTTTTAGTACTTTTTTTTTAAATTTGATCGCCATATTGGATCCGCCATTTTGAATTTAAAAAAATTGACTTCAGATTCGTAATCGGCGACCCCAAAAACTCGAGTGCCGGGTTTCGAACAAATCTAATTATTTAAAAAAAAAAAATGAACCGCCATTTTGGATCCGCCATTTTGAATTTCGAAAAACTGACTTCAGATTTCTAATTAGCAACCCGAGAAACCCCCTGGTAACAAGTTCCAACCCATGGCAATGCGCAAGTAGTTCAGTATCAACGTTTTAATTTTACTAGGGTCTTTTCGAGAGCATATTTTCGGGAACTATACCTATTCTAATTGTCCAAGACAAGTGTGTAGTTAAGGGAAAGTTCCGCAATAATACCAGAATAATTATGTGTAAAAACCACATTTTTAGCTGCATTTTAACATGTCAAGAAAATAAAAAAATTTTGGAACATCAGCGTTTTTATAAAAAAACCGACCAGCGCGACCTCTAAGAACACTTTTTTTTTCAAAATAAAAAAATACGTGTCTCTTTTTTGATCACAAATAACAATATTCTGATTTTTTACCACTCTAATGTACAAACATACATTCATCTGCTTTTATCTCATGTTATTAAAAATTTCTTTACTCGCAATATACGTAGTAGGCTATGGGGACCCCTAACGAAATTGTTTACGACTTAAAGTTAACTGATTAAGTATTTTTTAAACAGCTTTCATGCCATAGTTTTTTGTTTTCGTTACTCTTTTATCATTTTGTTATTTGTTTCAGTAGTTTTTAGCCGACTTCAAAAAAAGGGAAGGTTATCAATTCGTCGGAATATTTTTTTATGTATGTTACCGCATAACTTTGGACCACGTCAACCGATTTCCAGGTGATCCCCTACTAAAAATTACTTGTTTATTAACTTTTTATATTAAGTAATTTGTGTACCAGCTCGCGTTGATAATATGATCACTTCGTTTTACAAGATGTTGTAAATTCTATATTTATTTTAACTGTTCGGATTTTGGCTAAGTGTAAAGATTTAAAAAAACGCCCTAGTAAAGTTTTCCCACACACTTTTCGCTTGGAACCAGTTATGTAATATTTCATTTAATTTCAATGTTTTCCGTCTTTACTTTTAGATAGGTGATAATCCTATTAAAAATATTTCCAAATTACCCATATTGAACCTCAAACATATTTTCGATTGTAAGTCTTCTTAAAACTCTTTAGTTTGATACCCGCATTGCAATATTTCATTGACTTAATCAATCCAAGACGGTCCACCTTAATGCTTTATAATATACATATGTGCGCACACATGTACACATGTATTTATTAGAAACTGTCATAAAATTTTCCCGCCAAATTAACTATCTTTTAATTCCCCTCCAAACAGTTTTACTGCTTTGAAGTTGAACTCAATTCTATTGAAAATAGCGCGGGTACTTATTTTCCCGTATTCAACCATGAACGACCGCCAGCCACCACACAATCGTCCGTATCCGCTTTACATTTGTACATATCCATAAATAAATAATAATAAATCAAACATATTTGACAACGGACTAAATTTTCGTTGGTTTATTTATTTTATCGCTTTATATTGAAAATGCATTGGTGCAACATACTAAGCTTTCGAGTTAAAATTTTCAAAAAGGTGGCAACTCTCCTCCAAAATATTTCCAACAGTCATCCATCTTAATACCTATATTTTAATAAGTCATTTATTTTATCAATTATGCTAATTGAGTTAAATTTTCAAACAGGTAGCAACCCTCCTCAAATATATTTTCGGCCGTAAACCTTAATAAGAATCTAAAGCTTGTTACCGACATTGCAATATTTCATTTATTTTATCATGAGTTAAAATTTTCAAATAGGTGGCAGACCTTCTCAAAAATATTTTCTGCAGTCATCTTTCTATTGTTATATGTCATTTATTTTATCAATTACATTGTGTTAGATTTTCAACCAGGTGGTAACCCTCCTGAAACATATTTTCTGCTGTAAGCCTTCATAAAACTCTTTAGTTTCGACACCCACGTGGCAAAACTTCATTTATTTTATCAATTTAATTGAGTTAAAATTTTAAAATAGGTGGCAACCCTCCTAAAAAAATATTTCCAACAATTATCTTTCTGAAACCTATTTAATTTGATACCCACATTGCAATATTTCATTTATTTTATCAATTTACCCGAGTTAAAATTTTTAAGTAGGTGGGAACTCTCCTCAAAAATATTTCCAAGAGTAATATTTCTAAAACCTAACCACATGGCAATATTTCCTTTATTTTATCACCTTAACCGAGTTAAAATTTTCAAATAGGTGGCAACCCTCCAATTTTCTGCGATATCATTGGTTCTGGTATTATACCGAACAATAAAAAAAAAAATTATTCAAATCGGTTCAGCCGTTCTCGAGTTTTGACGACCGTGACATACGAACATATATATAGATCAAGGCGCATCAATTACAGGTGATAGCGATAGAAGCTATGCTTCT
>NW_023458556.1:103582588-103596926 GCF_013731165.1 Rhagoletis pomonella | reverse complement strand
GGTGTTAATGCTGGTTCCCAAATAAACGAAGTCGTCTACTTTTTCACCATTCCCTTACATTATAAAACAGTTAAATTTTAATCATAAACAATTTCGTTCGGTCGCCATAGCCCACTAAGAATATTGCGAGTAAAGAAATTTTTAATAACATTAGATAATATTATTATGATTATGATTACTATTACTATTGTGAACTCCTGTTATATGCCCAAACAAACATTCCCAAATGAAAGCGAATTCACAAGGGCATTTACGATCGCATGATGCAAGTGTTAAGATAATAAGAGCTGCAGAGCTGAACCACTCAGGAACAATTTTTTACAAGGGCGTGTAGACGAAGTATCTCCTGTCATCAAACAAAGAGTCAGAGCATTCGCGCCTTGACACCCACATCACTGTTGCCAGTTGTAATTTCGAGAAAGTAGAGAATTTCGTTTACTTTGGAACCAGCGTTAACACCGATAATAATGTCAGCATGGAAATCCAATGCAGAATAACTCTAGCCAACAAGTGCAACTTTGGACTGAATAGGCAATTCGGGAGTAAAGTGCTCTCTCGACGTACAAAAACCACACTATAAGTCACTCATCATGCCCGAACTGGTATATGGCGCAGAAGCTTAGACAATGACAACATTCTATGAGACGGCTCTTGGAGTATTGAAGAGAAAGATCTTACGGAAGATTTACAGGCCTCTGCGCGTTGGCGACGGGAGTACCGCAGACGATGGAACGATGAGTGGTATGAGCTTTACAACGGAATGGACATAGTGTGGCGAATGAAAATACAGCGGCTCCGCTGGCTTGGCCACGTCGTTCGAATGGGAAGCGACGTTCCAGTTCTGAAAGTATTCAATTCGAAATCCGCAGGTGGTAGCAAAGGAAGAGGGAGAGACCAGAGGAGAAGGAATTGGCTTCACGTGGCATTTCCAATTGTCGTCAGTTGGCACAGAGTGAAACGACTGGCGTTCTTTGTCGATCTCGGCCAAAATGGCTTAGGCGTTTACAGCACCAAATAAGACAAAGAATATGCAAATGATAATTGACGGAGTTGGGGGACCTTCTTCTTGATACGCCAGCAAGAACTAGGAAAACATTCCTTATCAGATTTATTCTGGCAACGGTTGGTTCAAAAAATTACATAACCTTAGCTATCACTTCGCCTGGAAATGCTACCATGGGGAAACATTGCTAAGTCAGCTCTTAAGCTGCCATTGAACATATAAATCATCGAAACTCCCACTTGCAATATTTACAGAACATCCGGTATGGAAAAAGTAATACAAAAATTTAAACTTATTATTTGGGATGAGTGCACGATGGCACATAAAAAATTGCTTGAGGTTTTTGATTGATTGTCGTGGGATTTGCATGGAAATGTTCAACCATTCGGGAATGCATTGATATTGCTCAGGAGATTTTACGCAAACATTGTCCGTAATTTCTTGATTAACTCTAGCGGGCGAGATAAATGCTTGCCTGAAATAGTCAATATTGTGGTAAAACGAACATACATACATTGCAGTTGACTACGAATATGCGTGCCCAACTAAAGAGCATTTAATCAGCCTAGGTATTCTCGCGACAATTACTGAACATAGGGAACGGAAAGCTGCCAGTCAATGAGAGATTAGGACGAATTTTATTGCCTGATAATTTTTGTAACTTAGAAACATCGAAAGGAGAACTGATCGAAAGAATGTTTCTTAATTAAGAAAATTAATTAAAGGCTCAGTGAACGAACTATTCTTGCTACGAAGAATAAGGATGTCTATCAACTAAATAAGAGTGGTATTGACAACAGTCGTTGCTTGAGCTGGTCTGCGCTTTTACCAGACTGCCAGGCCACTTGCTCACTTGGGTGAATACCACTAATGATATTCAATCCAGTATTCAATGAGCTGGGATTTATCCAGGGATGCATTCATGCAGAGCCCCAGTGTGGTTTGTAAGCAGTAGCTTCATACCATGCCAAAAATTACTCCGGGAGTGGAGTGTGGGTGATGCTTAAAGCACCGTATGATAGCCAAGCTGGGTTAACATTGACCATGGGGTGAGTGATCATAGGAGCGTCGACTCTTGTGATGAGCCAAGCTGGGTTAGCGTTGACCATAGCTGAAAATGCCAGCGACTTATCACTTCACTAAGTTCTGCGAAGAGATATTTGAGAATTGCATAAAAAATGCATACCCAGTTAAGAACGAGCGAATTACTTTTAAACACAAGTGCGTGTGTTTGTTCGCTGCACTTGGTTTTTTGGCGGGAGTGCAATACAAGTGCGCGTGTGTGCTCGCTGCACTTGGTTTATGCGGGAAATGCATAATTCGCTTGAACAATAACATATAAACACCGTTGTGGAAAAAAATTAAGCAGTTAATTATTCAACGGAATTTTTGAACTCGATTGATCTTCCAGGGATGACCCCACATACTGAATTGAAAATAGGTGTGCCAATTATCACGTAGCGGAATATTAATCAGCCAAAACTCTACAACGGTACGCGACTCGCAGTTAATAAATTGATGAAGAACGTGAAGTAAAGATTTTTACGTGGCCTTTCAAAGGTGAAGAATTCCCATGATTCCGACCGATAGATACACCATTTCGATTTAAAAGATTGCAATTTCTAATTCGATTGGCATTCGGAAGCACAATCCATAATGCTCAAGTTTAACCTTTGGAAAAGTGTGGTTTAGATTGAGATGTGGATTGGTTCTCAGATGTTGCGTGTTACCGTGTCGGCAAACCAGATATGCTTGATATCAATGCAGAGAATGGAAAAACGACAAATATTGTACGCACACAAGTACTTATTACGAAATCAAACTCATATGAAACGTATGCTTTGTTTCGTTAATAATTTATCATCCATGTAACAGGAATATGCCACAGCAAAGCGTTGCAGGGTACAGCTAGTGGGGAAATATAAATAATGTACGAAGTTGATTTCAAAAAGATGTGTATTTTTACTATGACTTGGTTAGCGAAAAGCTCTGTTATACGATTTTTACGTTTATTTATTAAGGGGTAAGAATGCCATGTCCGCTTTTGCAAATGTGTGTTTTAAACATGTGTTATCTGAGGGTTAATTGAAATAAACAACTAACACATACTACGTTTATACGCATGCATAAGTCGCTTTAATGCATTTCGCCGCGATTCAAAACATATGTATAAACTGAATTTCAATTCGCTTTGAAAGGGCAAAGTGTTTTGGCTCACACTCCATTTCAAATCGGTAGTTTATTTCTCCAGACAGTTAGAAAGAGTGTATAAACACCGCTCTCACTCAAAGCGAATTGGAGATCAGCTGTTCCACTCAAATTCCAAATAATCGCATCAGTATTTAAAAGCTGATTAATAATAATCGTTCTTTTTCTTTGCCACGATTTTATAATGCCGAATAAAACTAGATTTTTATCACTTTCCATTATGTAAACTTATAAAATGTCAAATGAAAACAGCTTATTTTGTTTGCTTTTGAAGACGGTTACTTTGATGCCGATATAAAGCCGTAAGTATAAACACTTGAGCGAAATGTGTACGGTGTCAATGCGCTTTCAATTAAGTCGATTATTCTGTGCGTATAAACGTAGTAACAAAGACATCAGTTCACGTATGAATTGTCAAATATGGATATTGTCATTACTTGGCACACTGTCTACACTGTAGTCGTATGCTGCGTGAATCTGGAATACACAATTTTTGTAGCATTTTTTTTTTTTTGTCAAAATATACAGAAACTTTTTTTCCTTTTCAAGAACTCTAGAACTGTTGGAAAGCTACTCAGAACAGTTTTTTTTGTTTTTTGCGTCATACCTAATGTGACCAACCGTACTTCTTTCGGAAGTACAGTACTTTTTTTTGAGCCGTTGTACTTGGTATTTCGAAGTACAGTGAAATGTACTTCTTTACAATGTTTTGTACTACCCAAAGCGCATTAAACAGGTAGTATCAGTAGAGCAGCTGATTTGATTTTTTTTTTTTCCAAATTATTCGGTTGCTAAAATGTCAAATATTTTTAATTTCTTCTCACAAAAAATATAAATTGTCAAGATCTTTTTGCATGTGAAACCTTTTCCCATATAAAACAAGCGATTGAAAAGCAACGTTTGGGACGTTCACCTAACTCCGCAGCATAAACGCTAATTACTGGGCCTTGCATATGATGGATCAATGCTTCGAGAAGCAAGCAAAATTTACTGATAATTTTTTTTTTAATTTACTTTTTAATTTTTACTCAAAATCAGAACAGTTTTTGACACTTTAGATAAGACAAGCAACAACAAAATACACATACATGCTGTTTTTGCTCTAATATCTGTTTGATATGCCTTGGTACTGCCTTATAAGTTCAAATTTCTTTAACTGTTACGAAACATTTCAAAAGGTTAGTCATCTCAGTTAAGAAACGTACTCCTAGATCAACACATAAATTATGACTTTCAATCACTTCACTTCTCTAGCTGGCAAATTTCATTATAAATGTCTACTCAATCAAGAAAAATTAAGAGGTGTTGGAAAGTTTAAAAATTCTTTGGCGAATCTTACTTGCTCGTGTGGATATTCAGAAACTACAGTATCGATGCCATAGTGAACATTTTCTTATCCGGGCAATATATTAACCATTTCCTTATTAACTATCGTACAGTGCTTATTTTTTAACACGAAATTGCTCAATTCTTCAAATGGTTTTGATTACTTACACCAGGTTCAGGTTGAACGACCCAGTCGACTAAATTTACATTTCGCAAAATAGACTCTTATTGTTCTTATCTTAATTTTTGAGTCTGGGGAGAGTTCTCGATCTTCTCTAACTCGCAAAAGAAGTTTGAAATAATCTCACATTTATTTAAAACAGTTCGTCGGCAATGATTTTTTTTAAGTTTTCCAGCATTTTAAAATCATATATGTACATATCTGTGTCACATGTACATATCATGTTGAAAGGCTGGGTTTAGTATAATGCGGCATTCGCAGCATACGATTGCGAATAACTCACTGGCGCCGAACCGTTGAAGAACTTTTGGCAAATAAATGTGCAAGAACTAGTTCCTATACTAGCAAGTCAATATTCTTATTAAGTCTCATCAAAAAATTCCTTGTCGTTTAAAGTATAAAGCGAATGCCGTATTATACTAAAGCCAGCTTCCCGACATAAGCTACTTTTCCATACGAACACAGATATGTAAAATTTAAAATAAAAAAATTAAATTGCTCAAAAATATTGTTTCCAGCATACCAGTGGTTTCCGATAATAGACCGAAAAGGGGGCTGTACAGTTTTTCAAAATGTTCTTAATTTTGTTTATAATTATAAGTATTAAAGTGTTTTCATCTTTTTATAGAAACAATTTTTTACATATTATTCAGTAAAAAACATAAAAACGGAAAGATCCTGAAGTAAAACAAAAAATATTTTTTATCTTGTTTAAAATAAGTTCCTTTTAGGTTTGGAACCACTTTGCGCCCGCTCTATGGAATTCTTTGCCAGATCCAGCAAATTTATTTTAAATACATCTGAAAAGCTCCAAAGTTAGACAAAAAACATTTTTATGCATTACTGTTTACCTCTAAATGCATTTGAAACTGCCATAACGTCAACAGCTTTTGTTGCGGTATTCCTTTTCAGGAATATTCGGAAACGACGATCAGTTTCTTTTTCATTGAAAATTTCTTTTTCAATTCACAGACTAAATAAAAGAAAACAAAATAACAAAAAAAACACTTTGACTCCCTTTTCACTCCATGTTCGGAGCGCTCCGAAAGCACTCATTCGAGGTGTTAACGTGGGAGTCCCTTCTCACTCCCTAGTCGGAGTGCTCCGAAAACGTTATTTCAAGGTGTTGCCGCGGGCGTCCTTTTTTACTCCACATTCATAGCGCTCCGCAGTCGCTGCCTATTGAAATGAACATAGCAATGCTTCGTTCAATGTAAAACTTTAAACAATTTTCCATGGAAATATTCAAAAAGTTGTCTCATGATTTTCTGAAATGTTCGTGCAAAGTTTCAGATCGAGCACTTTAATTTGATACATGACTTGTCTCTGTACGATTAGTAGATAGTTGGGAATAAGCGCCTCATCTTAGAATAATAAATTGTATAGATTGTTAATTAATAAAATTTATTTATTGAATCGGTACACTGTTACGGTTTTTGTATATTCTGATTATACCATTTTCTCATTACTTTCATACTTTTTTTGGTTTTCAGTTTCTGTACTTCTTTGAGCTATGAAATAGTTGGTCACATTAGTCATACCGTATACCAACTCACAGACACTTTCATCTCTTCTGCAATGGCATGGGTGCACTTGCTGTGGATTTACATGGAATGCTGAAATTCCAGTCGGAAGCCTAATACTATGTTCACGTTGAAATTTTAACTCGAGTTTAACGTTTTGAGTTTATGAACAACTGTCAAGTGTTCTCATTGGAGTGTTTAATAAACTCAGAGTATAATTTGACATTTGTTATACCCGAGCGCACTTGTGCACAAGGGTATATTAATTTTGTTCACATAACGGTTGTTTGTACCAGCCAAAACGAATCGAGATAGATATAGACAAATGTATACATAAATGATCAGGATGAAAAAAGAAATCGATTAAGCCATGTCTGTCTGTCCGTCCGTCTGTCCGTCTGTCCGTGTACACGATAACTCGAGCAAAAATTTAGATATCTCAACGAAATTTGGTGTGTAGGTTCCCCTTAATCCAAGGTAGGTTGGTATTGAAAATGGGCGAAATCGGACTTTAACCACGCCCACTTCCCATATAACGGTAATTTCCAGAAATACGAAAACTGCGATATTTTAGTAACTACTGAAGATAATTCACTCAAAATTGATATTTACAATAATTTTTAGACGAAAAATTAGAATATTATAAATTTTTGGAAAATGGGCGTAGCCACGCCCACTTATGGTTACATGTGTATATCTTGGTAACCGCTGCACCAATTTCTTCCAAACTTGGCACAGTTGTTGGCCTTCGCATAACATACCAAATGGCCGAAAATTTTTAAAATCGCTCAATAACCACGCCTACTTCCCATATAACGGTAATTTTCAGAAATACGAAAACTGCGATATTTTAGTAACTACTGGAGATTATTCACTCAAAAATGATATTTATAATAAGTTTTAGACGAAAAATAAGAATATTATAAATTTTTGGAAAATGGGCGTAGCCACGCCCACTTATGGTTACATATGTATATCTTGGTAACCGCTGCACCAATTTCTTCCAAACTTGGCACAGTTGTTGGCCTTGGTACAGCATAAAAAACCGCCGAAACTTTTTAAAATCGGACAATAACCACGCCCACATCCCATATAACGGTAATTTAGAGAAATACAAAATCTTCGATAAATCATTAAATATTGAAGCTAATTTATTCAAAATTGATGCTTGCAACAATTCTTTACCAAGAAATACGTTTATGGTAAGATTTTGGAAAATGGGCGTGGCACCGCCCACTTATGATCACATATAAGTATATCGGTAACCGTTCTACCAATTTGTACCAAACTCGGTTGATATCGGACTAAAATAACGGCCGATTCTCATATAACGGTAAATTTAAGAAATGCTTGAAACTTCAATATTTCGAAATTGAAGGACGCTAATTTACTCAAAATTGATACACCTCGGCTTACCATCTAGCGGAAGGTTTCGGAAGGGTGAAAAAACATATATTTAATACTTGCGCCGGGTATTTAATGTTCGGCTCCGCCCGAACTTAGACTTTCTTACTTGTTTGTTTAATTTTTCTTATTCACATTTAGCCTGCTCCCTTACGGTACAGTGAAATATCTCCTAAATGAAATAAGTCCAAAAAAAGTGAAATAACTCCCAAATATTTTCCATACAAAATGGGACTTGTTTCATTATGAAATAACTCCCAGTGCGTTGGGACTTATTTCACAGGTTTTGGTTGGGAATTATTTCGTGATGAAATAACTCCCAACGAAATTTTGTTGGGAGTTATTTCATTATTTTTTACCATTAGGAGTTATTGCATTTTTGTTGGGACTTATCTCATTTGGTTTGCAATTTAAGCATTGGGAGTTATTTCATTTTTATTGGGACTTATTTCATTTTTTTTTTAATTACAATATAACAATTTCGACGTTTTTCTAACAATTTTTTAAACTGTCGTATAGTAAGTTGTAGCAAATCAATGAGTTATTTTTTTTTTTCAATTATTAAAGATCGGTGATAAAGTGCAAAAAAATGTCAAGTCTTACGTTTGAAATAATGAGTGGCAAAAGAAGAAATAGTAGAGTGTTGTGCATAAAAGAAGAAAAACAATTTTATTTGAAAAAATCTGAAGCTAAAGGTAGGTTATAACGTATGCGGAATGAAATACGGACAATCTCTAAGCAGATTTAAAAACATTCTGGTAAACACAGGAGCCAAACTAAGTATACCAAAATCTACTGCGCAATCTTAGCAAGCATTCCACTAAAAATTACCTCGTTATATATTATAATGCGGAAATAATTTCCTTGAAAGCGAACGAACTCTGAAAATATGCTTGTAAATTTTGTATACCGAAACTCAATGTCACGAAAAGTAACGTGCTTTTTAATTTTTCTCTATGAGACTTAAGAAAAACTTTATTTACAAAGGAAATGTCGGCTTTAAAGATTTTTTAAATGTTGTAAAGGAAAATTAAAAGCGGCTAAGAACGCTTTCCCAAAATTTGCTTGCACCACATTCATTTCAGTTTTGTACAATGGATTAGGGAAATATTTCTCATTGGGGACCCATAAAAGGACACCTAAATATAACTCCGAACTAATTATCGTCAAAATGGCTCAAAAATGATAACTCAAATTGAGATAATAAAGTCCCAAAATAATATTTTTGAAAAAGCCCTCCGCACTATGCCTGAACACTTAAACAGGCCAATCGTTAAGGACATAAGTCTTTTCTATAAAAATATTTCTTGGAAATTTCTACAACATCTATGTGAGTGGGAAAACAATATTTGTTGCATCCTAAAGTATAGCTGTTTCATTTTACTGCATCAGTTCGTATTTCATTCCGCATACGTTATTATACGTGTTACGAAACAAGTTGTAAGTAGCGAGTGATTTTGGAAAACGGGCAGTGTCGTAAGGTCATAGACTTCATTGACCATGACAATGGGGATCAACGTGAATTGTATGAAGAACTTAAAGCCCTTAAACAAATAAAGGATCAATGTTTGGATGGCACATGTATATTAGGCGCTCCTAGTGCTGTCAGCGGAATCCGGGAGAATTTTCGAAACGTGTGCATGAGGTAAGCTAATAGTCTTACATGTTTTATTTCAAATTGGGTGATTAACAATGCCTTTTGTTAATTAAGCAACCAGGAATCTACAAAAAATATTAATTTCAACAAAGTCAAACGTGGTGTGCAATATTTGACAGCGAAAGTTTTTACAGCATCTCCGAAGACTCCAACTGATGTTGTTAATGCAGTCAGTCAATAAAGTTTAGGTACAGCGAATTTTTTACAATACCGGCAACAATTTTTTAAATATTTTATTTCTCGCTAATTTTTTATAAAAATATGGTTAATTCTACAACAAAAACCCCAAAACATAGAGTTCCAAACCTTATGCAAAAGCTTTACTTGAAATTGTTGAGTTTTTATTTCTCGAAATAAAAAATACTGGAAAAACCTAGTAAAATTAACACGAAATTATTTCACAACCTCGTCATTATATACATATGTATATAAAAAAGAAGCGCGACGAGGCGCGTGACGCACCGCACTATGTAACGAAATGCCGATTTCGTGCGATAAAGTCCATTTTGAAAATTTTATATTTTCCTTAATATTTTAATTAAATCTATAAACTGATATTATTTTTAGCTTAATTCTCAAATTTCATGAAATTTTATTATTTATTCTCCAAGTAACAAGCCCTCAAAGTTTGCCGAAATTACACAAATCAGATATTAATTTTCCTATCGTAAAAAACATCGACTTAATTCCTTTTTTCTATTAATATATGCCAGATATGTTATATATGTTAAAAGTATTTGTTTGCCAATACTGTTATGAATCTTTGCCGTATTTTTTGCAAATCAAAATTTCAGCAATTCATTATCAGGGCTCTTTTTCGTTTTGCAGTCGTAACTTTTACAGAATTGTCTTTGCAAGCCTGTAGTCTTCATAAAGACAAAGGGAAATTAATAATTTTTTGCATACGCATAAGTAGTAGTATATATTAATCTTAATCTTAAAGAGTTTTCTTGAATCCCTTTGTCTCTTGTTAAATTAGAAGTCGTATAGAGTTTTTTTTATTAATTTTATGAACTATATTAAGTTTTTTTTTGTCTCAATTTAGAAATTTCCGTTCGATTTTGATTGTGTCAAATCGTGTTCGATATTTCAATACCGTGGTTTAAATAAGGGATTATCCAACACGCTCGTCTAAAATACTGAAATACAGAACTTAGTACCATTAGCTGTAAGCGCTAATGGCGAAGTTTATACAGTGAATAACAATCTAATTTTTTGTATGATTGATGGAAAGATTTGTAATACACTTGCAGCTCAAATATGCTACTTGTGTCATGTCACATCAACTAAAAAGATATTAATCGATGGCACATTTTCAATTGTACCGCTTGGATGTTTTAAACAGTTGATTTTGCTCCATATTGAATATTATGAAAAGGTGATATATAGCCGGGGAAAGGGGCGTGACGCGTCGCGCTTCTTTTTTTATATAAATATCGTCGTTTAAAGTACAAAACCGCGTATCGTCATTCTGCAAAACGGAGTAACTGGCATTAGCTGCCAAAAATTGGATTTGCTCACACAAGCTCTTGGCTCAGTCCTTATCCATTCGTCCTGAAATATACTGGCGAGGTATGCGATTCCTTTATAACAAAGAGAACCATTTTGAAATATGAGTGTTTTTACTCTCTTGAAGATAATTTACATAATTCACATACGCGGTTTTGCATTTTGTTGATACGCGGTTTTGTACTTCAAACGACGATATATAATAACGAGGTTGTGAAATAATTTCGTGTTACTTTTACTAGGTTTTTCCAGTATTTTTTGTTTTGACAAATAAAAACTCAACAAAATGCTATGCACATTTATTCAATTACATCAATTCCATGATACAAATAAAGCATAGTTCACTCAAAATCGGTACGCATGAAATGGGTTATATCTTTTTAACGCTTTTCAGAAAATAATATTTAATATATTAAAATAAAGGGAAGTATTCCGCTATAGATAGATGTTAGCGAAAGTTTCATATTTTGCTTGAATAAATAAATAACAGACAATTTCTTTGATAATGATAAAATTTTTCTGAACACCCGTTCTAGAGACTTAAGTAGTCAACTTGTTCCACTAAACTATCTTTAGTTTATGTTTTTTCATAGTTCGCACATCTCTACTAATTTTGTTTTAAATAAATACCGCGTATTTTTCGATTTGACGTAAATAGGACATATTCGTTAATTGATGACTTCCAGAACTTTAACCACACCTTTGGCTTCAAACGGATTTAAAGTTACCTGTGAATAATTAATTCCCATTAAAACCAACCAAAACTTTACTGAAGGTCTAAAATAAATTATACAATGGCTTAACACTTTGTGCAATCGCACCTTCCAGCATATTTTTGGGGTCATATGACGCTTTGTGGAGTCTGATCGAGTTTTAATGAGACTCTTTCGATTCTCTCGTCATTTCATATCCCTTTGACAACTTCTATAAATTTTGTTTTAAGAGGATATCACTCTGTTTCTTTTTAGCTTAAGACTTTTAACGTGGGAGTTGACCGAAGTCAAGTTTTAAACATGTTTTTTAGTCATTATTAAAAAATACCATATTTGGTGTGAACATTGGGGTAAAGTAAACGGGTGCGGTTTTTGTTATAAAATTTATTTGATATAACAGAATTTAGTATATTATAACTCGATAAGGTTTAAGTCTTGCTTAGTCTTATTTTTGGAAGAAAATTAGAAGTTTTTGGTATATTTAATTTTAATTTGATTTTTGATCTCGAAAATGCCGGATTTTCAACGAATTTGTTCAACATAATTTTTTGTGCAACCACTCCCAACACGAATAAAAGTGTCAAATTAAAAGTCAGTTCTATGAAATTCAAACCTCATAATGGTAGATCTATTGTCTAACGATCTGCATTGCAACTTTTAATTACATTCCAACAATTGCTGTACAGGAATTGCTGGAACGCGTACCGATTTTGAGTGAACAATACTTTATTTAAAGGTAGTTTCACTTCTTCTTATTCGCCATTGCTCCCATTTGACGTAAACTGTACTTTTGACATTTTCTTTTAAATTGAAGCTACCATATTCTTTGAAGAAATTAAGAAGGGGTTTTTACTTAAAAAACAATATTTCAAAAATTATTTAAACAAATATATTTTGAGCATAATTTTATAGCGAGCTTTTATTGATTTATTTCTAAAATTAAATATAAAACGGAAGGCAAGTAAAATACTCGTATTACATTGTGCAATGCACATAGAGAATCTCTTTGTTTATGAAATTATTTTCAACATTATTTAGTACGATTAGCTGTATATTTCGGGATGCCCACGTGCATGTTAACTTCACAAAGGTGTTGTAAGCTACTTTTCAACCATTCCTTTGTTCATATTTCCACTAAAGAGGACCCAAATTAAAGCAACATCCACATATCTAAATTTCCAGATATAATATCTCGTGTAAAACTGCAAATAATGCCAAATTTTTTTGCGGTCAGGTAATTTAAGGTATTCTAAATCAATACACACACAGCTCTGCTAATACGATTAAATAAGTAAATTTACCTACCTTGCGTGTTATTATTTTTTAATGCATACAAAATTCCTTTAAAAAATATTAAAATTTCCAAAACAATAATTTGTTAAGGTGGAGTGCTACTTGAGCAATTTACGAAAAGTATAAATGTCATAAGCACAGTTTATGTCAAAAAATGTCAAAGTGAAACTACCTTCTTTTTTGTATCATGATCTAATGTTTTGAACTTAAATGGTGCGACTTTCATCGCCGATTATGAAGCGAGCCTAAGAAGGGCTATTAAGGCCTAATTTTTGGATTCAAAACTATGCGGCTGTTGATTCCCTTTTTGCCAGGCGGTACGACGCCAAATAACAACAATACATAAACAACTTGCTCAATTGATTCGACAAAACAGTAGGGCATCATTGGAATACCACAAGCTTTTATCACTTCATCTGTTGCCTGTCGCGCATATAGTGGGGCATTTGAGAAAATTAAGGACGATATAGGAAACCTTGAGCGCCATTTCCATTTTACCAACTTTTTGAAATACTTCATGCAACACTTATATAGGACATTGTCTCGTCATCTCTCTCGCCGCACACAAAACTTTGGATCGTTAGTTACCTCTGCGGGAGGCAGTCATCTGTTGTATTCCGAAACATAAAATCAAAGCCGCGTAGGATTAAGCAGGGTATACCACAAGGCGAGGTACTATCACCGATCCTGTTCAACCTATACCTAGCAAAACTCCCCCCTCCACCTCAGGGAGTATCCTTAGTCTCATACGTTGAAGACTGTTCCATCATGGCAACGGGCAACAACATCGACAACATGTACACTAGGGTGGTCCAAAACAAGTAAAGGCAGAATTTTAATACTCTTCCCCCTAGGATTATTCTATATCGAAAAAAATATACCCCTATTTTTTATTTTGAAATCAAAAAATATTTAGAGGTCGCTGAAAGCGCTCAAAGTTTTCCATGTATTTTATATGGGGAAAAAATAACTTATCGTAGAAATGGTATGGAATTCTTGAAAATAAATATTTTTCGATCAGAAAACTGTGGTTCTCTTTAGGAGACTCCTAATAACAATACCCAGTTGATTATTTAACCATTTTTTAATACCAAAGATTTTTTATTTTTTCCCCCATTGCATTTTCTGACATTTTGTGGGGGTTTTTGCGGACCTATAAAATATAGTTACTAGAGTGGTTCAAAAAAATTTTTTTTTTGGAAATTCATAAACGCTACCTCAAAAAAAAGAAGCTTTTTAGAGGTCGCGCTGGTCGGTTTTTTATAAAAACGCTCATGTTTTCAATTTTCTTTATTTTCGTGACTACTTAAAATGCAGCTAAAAATATGGTTTTTACATATAATTACTCTGGTATTATTGGTGAACTTTCCCTTAATTACACACCTGTCTTGGACAATAAGAATGGGTCTAGCTCCCGAAAATATGCTCTCGAAAAGACACTAGTGTAATTAAAACGTTGATACTGAACGATTTGCGCATTGTCATGGGTTGGAACTTGTTACCAGGGGGTTTCTGGGGTTG
>NW_023458556.1:103576748-103582488 GCF_013731165.1 Rhagoletis pomonella | reverse complement strand
TTTTTTTTTTTTTTTTTTTTTTTAATGATTGCATTTGTTCGAAACCCGGCACTCGAGAGTTTTTGGGGTCGCCGATTACGAAACTGAAGTCAATTTTTTTAAATTCAAAATGGCGGATCCAATATTGCGATCAAATTAAAAAAAAGTACTAAAATTAAAACGTTAATACTGAACATTTTAAACATTGTCAAGGGTTAATACACGTTTCCAGTGGGTTTCTGGGGTTGCTGATTACGAATCTGATGTCAGATTTTCAAAATTCAAAATGGTGGATCCAAAATAGCGACCAACTTTAAAAAAAAAAGATTGGATTTGTTAGAAACTCCTAACCGCCATTTTGAATTTTGAAAATCTGACATCAGATTCGTAATCAGTAATTTGATCGCCATATTGGATCCGCCACTTTCAATTTAAGAAAATTCACTTCAGATTCGTAATCGGCGACCCCAAAAACTCTCGAGTGCCGGGTTTCGACCAAATGCAATCATCAAAAAAAAAAATGGGCCGCCATTTTGAATTTCGAAAAACTGACTTCAGATCCCTAATTAGCAACCCCAGAAACCCCCTGGTAACAAGTTCCAACCCATGACAATGCGCAAATCGTTCAGTATCAACGTTTTAATTACACTAGTGTCTTTTCGAGAGCATATTTTCGGGAACTAGACCCATTCTTATTGTCCAAGACAGGTGTTTAATTAAGGGAAAGTTCCCCAATAATACCAGAGTAATTATATGTAAAAACCACATTTTTAGCTGCATTTTAACATGTCAAGAAAATAAAAAAATTTGGAACATCAGCGTTTTTATAAAAACCCGACCAGCGCGACCTCTAAGAAAACCTTTTTTCAAAATAAAAAAATACGTCTCTTTTTTTATCACAAATAACAATATTTTGATGTAACGTTTATGAATTTCAAAAAAGAGTGTTTTTATGAACCACTATAATAGTTACTATACAAAAATGGTTAAATAAATAATTGGGTAATATTATTGGGAATCTTCTGAAGAGGAACAGAGTTTTGCCGACCGAAAAATATTGATTTTCAAGAATTCTATACCATTTCTACGAAAAGTGGTTTTTTTACCATATAAAATACATGGAAAACTTTGAGCGCTTTGAGCGACCTCTAAATATATTTTGATTTCAAAATAAAAAAATCGGGGTATATTTTTCGGTATAGAACAATCCTAGGGGGTGAGAGCATAAAATTTCCCACATTACTTTTTCACATGCATTTTTGGACACATCGACCAACAACTTCAACCACCACTGAGCCGCGAGGCATACCTTGACTTCAACCACCACCATTGCAGTCATTTCCGGAACAAGACAACGCCACGAAAACATAGTCTTCGGTGGCCAGCCACGTCGCATCGATATGAGCGAATTTCAACTCCCGCGCGAAACCAGGACCACACTGGCGCAACTCCGATCTGGCTGGTGCAGTCGACTAAACTCGTACAGAACCAGATTAGACCCGTAGATCGCCGACACCTGCCCAGCATTCGGAACCAGTCCACACAACACCGCACACCTCTTCGCATGCCCTACATATTCCACCCATCTGACACCCGAAGCGCTGTGGACTCAACCTATCGAGACTGCTCGCTTCCTGGGCCTAAGGTTGGAGGAGTCAGGTGGGGAAGATGAATAAATAACCAACCGATTCGGGGACTACGTGCTGCTGCAACAACAAGAACAACTGCTTAGCTAAGTAGCAATGACATGCTAAAACAGTATGTTTGAGATGGAATGACATGGCATAACACCTTGTTTGTGTTGACATGACATAGCAACGCATGGAATTTTTGGAAACGACATTTTTATAGAAAATGTTGAATATTGCAGTACTTTAGCTGCTTAATCCATAAGCTATTGTAGCACATTTGTTTTTGTTTTGCCCTGAAGTATAGGCACATATACCCACTTACACATTAAACATAAAAAAAAATTATAGCATTATGACTACGGTTACCAAGAATGATAGAATACAATCGCGTACGGTGACCATATTTATGAGAGCCGAATACGGGACAAAAAATAATTTTGGAAATTTATTCCACACTGTTTTCCCAGAAACAGTATCCTTATAGAAACATCACAAATTGGTAGGATAATTTTCTCGAGATTTTTACGCCGTAAAATTTGTTAAAAAAAATTCGTTACATTTTAGTATAACAAAGTGCACTTTAAGTCGGTAAGGTTTACCACTAATTTTTGGCAATTTTTTTTTTTTGTTGACGGTGTTACGCATTTTTTTCATATAAAGTAAGTATGTATGTTCGACCTTTTTTTTTTTGAAAGAAAAGCAAATGAGCAGCACTTTCCACTCGCACTTTATTATACTAAATTTTAATGAGTTACAAAACTGCAAACCAAATTTTTTTCTAAAAATTCTAATTAAAAAGTTTGAAATTTTGGCGAAATATTGTAGAATTAATTTTTATAGTTTTCGCACAAAGTTGGAAGTTTGGTATTATATGGTTTTTGTTACTAAAAGAGCTTTACTTTCATAAAATAAATAATAAACTGAGGAAAAATAGCCAAACTTACTAAAATGTCGAGTCCTAATTTCTATTTTGGCCGCTGTATGTATTCCTCGATTCGAATCACAGGCATTCAGATTAGAAAATAATAACTGTTTATAAAGAAAATTACAATCATATACCAACATCACTTAAAACTCGTTCATAGGCATGCCATTTTAATGAGCTGTTAAGGCGTCGGAACACCGAATACGGGACAAATACAGGGCATTAAAAGAAATACAGAACATTTGGCGTCCCGTATAAAATAAATAAATTACCAGGACAATGGGTCAAAAAAGAGGACTATCCCATATAATACAGGACGGATGGTCACCGTAATTATGACATATAAAAACAATTCATATGAAAGTACCTGAGTTTCACATGGAAGGGCAAAGCAAGCGCCCTCCCATATAAAGCTCAGGCCATCGTAGTTTCCTAAGTAAAAACACTATCAGCTGATTGCCAAGAAATACCTACAGCTGAGATCCCCAGTTTTTTGGCATTTGCAGTTATCTTTTACAATTTCTTCCATTTCTATTACAATTTAGCTAATCGAGCACCGCGTGAATACCCCTCTAGCGAGTTCCCGTAGTTGGTAACGCGGCAGCCATCAGCGATCAACTGGGTGCTGAATTAATGAAAACGAACCAACCTTTTTCCTTTGAATATGTATGTATACATATTCGTGTTCTGCTGTATGTTTTTTGCACAGATTTTTGTTCAACCATGCAAAAAAACGAATTGTTTGTTCTCGACCGACAGTGGCCTCTTAAATCTACACATTTTAAATCCCTTTACGAACCTTGTATTGCAAATTGGAATAAACTATTGTTGTAACACATTTGAGCGTAATTAATCCGTTTCCGAACTTTGTATTAATAATTGGCACATCTTCCGTAACAGCCACTATTCCGATCAAACGCTACCGCTCCGCCGCATGATCTATCAGCACCCACCGCTTGACTTCGCCATCGGCGTTCCGTACAGAGCGCCAGTGTACCATCTCCGCCGCCCCATCAAACCGTAGCAGCCGTTTCAACTTCGCCAGCGCCGTCCCGGATAGAACCATCTAGTTCCTGATCAGGACACATAACTGGTCAAGTATGGGTGGTCCTTCGTCGCCACCAAATAGCCAACACCGTTGGAATATCCAAACCCAAGTATCCCATATAAACCATGAGAAGAATATGAATTGCTTACTAACCCTGGTAAATATGTACATAAAAAGTAATGGCATCCCGAAAATCGCATAAAATTTGTTTCTCACATCCCGTTAAATAAAATTTCCATACATATATGCACATTACTTAATATTTAATTCCTCTATTTCCCTCCAAAAATTAACGGTTCGCGATTAACCAGTATATAATATCTATAATATCACATACATACATACATACATACACGGCCCTCTTTGTGATTTATTCTGCTCTGCTTCTTCCTAGCAAAAGTAAAAGAATAAATAACTACTGTGTATATGTACATATGTGACACGTAAAGTTAAAAGGGACCTACGCTCAGAAAAAAAGATTTCGAGAAAAACGACTTTGAAGTTTACCAAGTTGATTTTGATGATTCTGAACGTTTTAATGGATTGAAACTTGATACTCGGGGGTTTTCGGGGTCGCTGACTACGAATCCGATGTTAGTTTTCCTAAATTCAAATGGCGGATCCAATATGGCGGATGACTTTTATTAAAATTGATCGGAATCGCTTGAAACTCGTTACTCTGGGGTTTTTGGTATATGGTTTTTGTATATGTATACCCACCGTGCATATTTATGCGAATGCCCGCACGGAAATTAATAAACTTTAAATTTACATCTACACATTTATAAATCCGTTCCCACATAAATAAATGTGATTCTGCTACACGTAGAAGGCTCAACACATACATACAGTATCGGTCATATCTATAGCACGCCATTTCAAAGTGATATTGTGTGTCACTTATGCTTATTTATTTAGTTTTAAGAATTTTCAATTAAAATATAGTTCTTTCTCTAACAAAACCCTTATAAACCCAAGTTTAACAATTTCTAGAAAACTACAAAAAAGTGCAACAAATTTTCATCTAAATTTCAAACTTTTTTCTCGGAAGTGTTAGAATTTTTCTGAATACACAGTTTTATAGCCCAATCAATTTTAGTGCAAGTTTAAAGTGGCTAAAAGTTACCGTTGATTTTTTAGAATTTTTTTCGCCAAATGTGTTGCCGGTTTTCTTCCATATACAAATAAATTGAGTTTATTCATTATATGGAAGCCAATGCGACAAAAAAAGTTCTAAAAAATTAACGGTAATTCGTAGCCACTTGAAATTTGCACATTATCAGACTAAAATTGCAGGGCTAAAAAACTGTGTACTCAAAAAAATTCTAGCACTTCCGAGAAAAAAGTTTTAAATTTAGGTGAAGTTTTGTTGCACTTTTTTGTACTTTTCTACAAATTGTTAAACTTGGGTATATGAGGGTTTGTCTGAGAATGAACTAAACTTTAATTGAAAATTCTTAGAAATAAATAAATAAACATAAGTGGCACAGAATATCACTTTGAAATGGCGTGCTATAGATATGACCGATACTGTATGTATATGGGTCATTCCATACAATATTTACCCCTCAATATTTTTTTGGGGTAAAATATATTTTTTTACATTCTTTATCGAAAAAAGAAGACCCCTATTATTTTATTTCGTCATGATATTCGAAAATCTCGAGAAAAAAATTCCCGAAATTTTGAACTCACGGAGAAGTATCCTTTTTCAATTGTTTGCAGTAAATAAACTAATTGTAGGAGAAAATCAGTTAAGGTATTAAAATCGGCTTTCCATGAGCGTTTTTGCATTACAAAATCGCATTTTTTTCATTATGTTTGATTTTTATTTTTTTTCAATCTGAATAGTTGTCAAACTTTATGGAGTACGCTGTAAAAATTTGTGAATGGAAACACCAAAACTGTAGAAGTTACGAGTTTTTTCATACCTGCGTACATAAATTAAATTAATTACGCACATTTTGATACCTTAACTGATTTTCTCCGACAAATAGTTTATTAACTGCATACAATTAAAAAAATATACTTCTTCGTGAGTTTAAAATTTCGGGAATTTTTTTCGAGATTTTCGAATACCATGACGAAATAAAAAAACAGGTGTCTTCTTTTTTTCAATAAAGAATGTAAAAAAATATATTTCACCCCCAAAAAAAA
>NW_023458556.1:103564484-103576648 GCF_013731165.1 Rhagoletis pomonella | reverse complement strand
CCGTTCGCCTCCACCCATCGTCGTTTTAGATGGCGGGGCTACCAACATCTCTAACATCACCGAATCTGGTTTGTCTACTAATGCGACTGTGAAGTCGTTTACCACCGTTAAGCATCGCGACAACAATACCAATGAACCTAATAACAACCAGCAAATAACATTGGGTTCTGTGTACAATGTGATCGTGTCTCTACGAGCGGAGAATGCACATATGCTCAATGCCATTACTGCCCTGTGCGAAGAAAACAAGAATTTGGTGAGTATAACAGAAAGTATGCATTCTGATATGCTTGCTATGCAGCGTACTCTGCAAGAAAAAGATGAAGTGATCACATTACTCAAGACTGAGTTTAACGACCTACGTTCGTGTGTTAATGCTGCTGTTGACAAGTTGGTTGATTATAACAAACCTATTACTGTGGCTACTGCTAATGCTTGTCTACCCACACTGCAAATTTCTCCCGATGCTTGCTACTTATCTGCGTCTGTTGATGGTTTGCCGATCAACTTGCAGTCACCTGCTGTCGTCAGTGACGCGCTCTCTTCTGCTTGCTCTCTGTCGGTTCCCGCCAATGCTTTATCATCAGCGGTTAAAGAATCTACTTCTGTTGATGCTCTACTGTCCAACATGCAATCAGCTGCTGTCGATAATGTTGCTCTCTCTTCAGTTAATTTCCCTTCTTTACCAGGTGCGTGTGCTGGTGCTGGTACTGTATCCTCTCTCAAGAGCAAAAAGGCGGCCAAATCGCGCCAACGTTTAATGCCGTCAGCTGAAACTGAAATTACTACAGCATCCCCGCAGCAAAATGCTAGTAAATCCGATTGGATCACTGTATCGAACAGAAACCACAAAAATAAAAATAGTTTGCGTGTGGTTGGCTCTAATGTCAACGTGGATCTCAAAGTTGCTATGCAGACTAGGTGGATTCATTTGGCCTCCTTTATGCCTACTGTTACATCCGACGACATAATAGCCTATGTTGTGAAGCACGCCAATATTGAAAAACAATTTTTGTCATGCCATAGGCTTGTAAAGAAGGGCACACCGGAGCACACATTAAAGCGCGTTAATTTCAAACTGGGTGTTACGGAAAATTTACTGGAGACACTGCTCAATCCGGAAATTTGGCCGGAATATGTTACTGTGCGTCCTTTCCGTTTTTTTCAACAGAAGGAAGATCAAACAGCGAAATCGTAGCTGCCTCTACGTCTGAAAGTCAAAGCCATAAACATATCAATGTATATTTTCAAAACGTTTCTGGAATGAGGACCAAATCTAATATTGTAAGCGAATTGAGCTCACAGGAGTTTTATGATGTGTTTGTGCTGATTGAAACCTGGCTTAACACAAATTTCTTCGACTCTGAATTCTTCGACCCTAATTTGTATGACGTTTTTCGGAAGGACAGAGATCCTACTAAAACCGCTTGTAACAGAGGGGGTGGTGTTTTGATCGCTGCAAGGCGAATGCTACGTGCTACTTCGGTCAGGCTGGACAACAATGACACGCTTCTAGATCAAGTTTGTGTCCGTTTATCTGGTTCATTAGGGAAGGTATTCATCTGCGCTTCCTACATTCCTCCAAGCAGTCACGATTCATTGTATAGAGCACATGTTGACAACATCATCTCCTTACACTCAAGGATTGGGGATCATCAGCTGTGTGTACTCGGTGATTTTAATCTAAGTAATATTAGCTGGTCATATTTGGACAACTCCTATTTTCTAACGCCTTTTAATGTCACTAACTCCTTTGAAGTTTATTTAGTTGACAACCTCTTAAGTATTGACCTCTGTCAAATCAATAGTTATCACAACAAATGTAATAGAATTCTAGACTTAATTTTTATATCTAGTAATCTTAACTTTAAGCTTTTTGAGTGTTGCTTGCCAATTTCTCCGGCTGGCATTCATCATATTCCTTTAGTACTCACTATTGAGTTCTACGAGTTTTCTAATATCTCTCTGGGAAGTGACCGTGTTAGTTTTAATTTTAACAGATGCAATTTTGAAGAATTTAATAATCTACTGCTAGAGCTTGACTGGGATGGCATCTTTACTAACGTTAATGTTAACCGCAGTTTTGAATTGTTTAGGTCCACAGTGCATAATTTGTGTATGGAGCATATTCCAATATTTTCCAACAGAAAATACAAGCATCCATGGTACACTAAGGAATTGAAGCACCTCAAAAATCGCTGCAATAAGTATTATAAAAAATTCAAAGCGTCAAATAATACCTTGTATCTCTATAGTTATAAAAGTTGTTCTTCTGAGTTTAGAAAAATGGATAGAGCCCTTCGAAAAAAATATATAAAAAATTTCGAGGACAATATTAAAACTAACCCGAAAGCTTTTTGGTCATTTATTAAATCTAAAAAAATGTAAATCTAATATACCAACCTCGATGGTCTATAATAATAAGCATGCGGATTCGGCGGAAGATGCCGCTAATCTGTTTGCTGAATTTTTTAGTGCCAATTTTGTTGCTGATGATGGATTGGAGCTAAATACTTCAAGTGCATCGGATTCCTCTCTTTCGTTTGGCTCGTTATCCTTATCTGAGGTGGATGTTCAAAAGGGTATTGCATCCCTGAAATTTTCAACCCAAACAGATATTGATGGTTTATCTGTCATTCTTTTTAAAAATTGCCAGGCTCTTATTAAGCCGCTAATGCTAATTTTCAATTTATCGCTTTCTTCGAGTACTTTTATTAGTGAATGGAAGAAGACATATATTACTCCAATTTTTAAAAGCGGAAATAAAAATGATGTTAAGAATTATAGACCTATTGCTAAATTGTCAACGGTTGCCAAGTTATTTGAAGCCATTATGAAGGACAAAATGGTCTTTTCAGTTCGAAATATCATATCACCGAATCAGCATGGTTTTATTAAAGGGAGATCCACCGTTTCCAATCTAGCGATTTTTACGGAGGACTGTCTGGAAAGCTTTTCGGCTGGGTTGCAAATTGATACGGTATACACGGATTTTTCAAAAGCGTTTGACAGAGTTTCTCATACAATTTTGCTGGACAAGCTAGCCTGTTTAGGGTTTCACTCTAAATTTCTATCTTGGATTAAATCATATTTAAGTGATAGGTACTGTTCGGTGGTACTTGACGACACGTCCTCCCGATCTTTTCATGCCAGTTCAGGTGTTCCCCAGGGAAGTATCCTTGGACCGTTGTTATTTATTATTTTTATAAATGATATTAGTTTATGCTTCCTACATGCAAAATTTCTCCTGTACGCGGATGACCTGAAGGTTTATTCTGTCGTAGCAAGAAGGGAGGATTCTTTCGCACTACAGTCCGATCTCGACAGGGTTCACGCCTGGTGCGTGAAGAATCGACTTTTTCTTAATATTGATAAATGTTCTCATTGCATTTTTTCCAGAAAGCTTGTTACTGTAAATACTACTTATTCTATTGCGGGTTCTCAACTGAAGACGGTGAACACGGTTAAAGATTTAGGAGTATTTTTTGACTCAAAACTCACGTTTGCAAGCCACATAAATTTTATAGTGGCAAATTCTTACTCTATGTTAGCATTCGTTCGTCGAAACAGCTCTGATTTCTTGGATCCGTATACACATAAGAAATTGTTTATTGCCTTTGTAAGGTCCCGTATAGAATATGCTGCCTTTATCTGGCGGCCTGCCCAGGTATCATATATAAATAGAATCGAGCGTATTCAAAAGATTTTTATTAAATTTGCACTGCGATCTTTAAATTTCACACAACCTTTGCCTTCTTATACCTCGCGATGTCTACTCTTAAGATTAGAATCACTTGACAATAGAAGAAAATATCTCTCTTGTTCCTTCATAATTAAAGTCATAACTGGAGATATGGACTGTCCTGATATTCTAAGTAGGATACCTCTCAATATCCCTACTAGGAACTTGCGTCACTTCGACATATTCTATTTGTATAGAGTTAAATCTAATTATGCCATAAATGCTCCTATCAGTCGAGCTCTTAGTGAGCTTAATCAAATCAATCGAGTTATTGATATTGACCTCTCACTTTCTGGAGGGATATTAAATAATATCCTCTTAAGCTACCTTAATAATAATTAGTAGTTAGATAGTTTCTTAGTAGTCAGTATGAAATATGTATTCACTGATGATAAATAAATAAATAAATAAATAAAATAAATTTTACAGACAAAGCGTTTTATTTAATAAAGCAAAACACAGCAGTTTGAAATTCACATTCGAATCCCATTAGAGATCAACATTAGAATTCGATTAGAGAATTCATATTTTCTCGAGTCGAGAACTATGTCCCATTTTTGTTGAGATCGCTATGATTCTCGATAGTTTTTCGAGTCATTCTCTAACGTTTGAGATTGGAGAATGTGGCTAGTTCTCCAATCATTCTCTAATCGATAACTAACCTCAATGTTTGCTGGGGTGTTGTCATTGCAGATTTTCGACGTTAAGCTTTCCTTGCATATTTGGGCGCACATTTCTTGCTGCACAGAGGCGGGTGCGTAGCTTGTCTGCAACAAGATAGTGGTCCGAGTCCATGTTCGGGCCTCGGAGTGTACGTACGTCTAAAACACTGGAAGCGTGCCTTCCGTCTATCACAACATGATGGATTTGGTTTCTCGTTTTTCGATCCGGAGACAGCCACGTAGTTTTATGGATCTTTTTATACTCGAACTTAGTACTGCATACTACCATGTTTCGGGTCCCGGCGAAGTCGATCAGCCTCATTCTGTTGTCGGACGTTTCGTCGTGCAGGCTGAATTTTCCGACCGACCCTGGCATTGAAGTCGTCAAGCACGATTTCGATATCATGGCGGGGGCAGCGCTCGGACGCGCCCTCCAAGCGCTCATAGAAGAGATCTTTGGATACCTCATCCTTCTCTTCCGTCGGGGTATGGACGCAGATGAGTGAGATATTGAAGAATCTCGCTTTGATGCGGATTGTGGCTAGACGATCGTCCACCGGGGTAAACGACAGTACGCGGCGACCGAGTGTCTCTCCCACCACAAATCACCTTGGGTCCACTTGTCAAATAAGGTTAAGGCAGTCTGCACACGGGTCGTATGGCTTTAAACGCGTATTAGATGCTACATACGAAAGTTGAACGCCTTGATGCCGCACACGTGCATTTACAGCGTAGCGACGAATAACTGTTACCCAGGTTTTTTTGAGAAATAAATGGGTCCTTTATAGATTTTGTGAAAAAAGTATTTTATTGTTAATTTTCCACAGATTTTACTTTAGTTGTATTAATTAGTTTTGAAATTTTAATCCTTACATTACATTTGCCAGCACTTTGAAAGAAAGGTCATTTGGCACGCAAGTCTTTTTCAGGTGTATTTTTTCTTAGGCTTTGTATAAAAAAACAGGGATCGTAACGGTTATGCTTTTTATCAAAAAAGTTAAAAAATAATCGTCATTTTTTACCGATATGTTTTCAGTCAAAAATAAAAGTTACCAAGTGACTTATATTTTTTCGGTCAAAAATAAAGGTTAAAATGTGACTAACTTTTTCGGTCAAAAATAAAAGTTAACACTTGACTTTTATTTTTTCGGTCAATTAAAAAGTTAAATATGACTTTTGTTTTTTCGGTCAAAAATAAAATTTAAAATGTGACTTATTTTTTCAGTCAAATATAAAAGTTTACACTTGACTTTTACTTTTTCCGAAGATTACGTTCGAAAAGCATTTATGAAAATATGCACCTCTAAGGAGAAGCGCATTAATGTTGATACGGACCTTATGGATTACTGGGAGAGTAAAAAATTTATATATCCCCGACTAAGAGATCTGGCATGTATTATACATCAAGTGCCATCGACACAAGTCAGTGTAGAACACGCGTTCTCAGCACTAAGCTTGTTCTTAGCGATTTGCGATACAATTTGTCTTAGCAGAACTTGGCAGCAATATTAATTGTTAAATTGAATTCCGAATCATTCCTGTAAAGAGGTGAATAATTTAAAGCTTAAATTAAAGAAACTCAATATATTTACAGAAGATGGAAAACTGCAATTGAAAGGATGGGCATTTTTTATTAAAACATATTAGTGGTATTCACCAAAGTGAGCAAGTGGCCTGGCAGTCTGGCAAAAGAGCAGATTAGCTCAAGCAATGCCAGTTGTCAACAGTCGTGCTTGAGCTCATCTGCTCTTTTGCTAGAGTGCCAGGCCACTTGCTCAAGTTGGTGAATACCACTATTGTATTGTGAATATGTAAACTGCTATGTTGACCGAAACAATAAAAGTCAGATTTAGCTTTTATAATTGACTGAAAAAATAAAAGTCAATTTTTAATTTTTATTTTTGACCGAAAAAATAAGTCAAATTTTAACTTTTATATTTGACTTAAAAAATAAAAGTCAAGATTTAACTTTTACATTTGACTGAAAAAATAAAAGTCAAGTTTTAACTTTTACTTTTGACTGAAAAACTATCAGTAAAAAAATAACGGTAATTGCTGACTTTTTTGGAAAAAGTAAAAAAATAAATAAATCGTGTAGGATTAACATTCCTTGACTAACAAGCATCACATTGCTATATACAAATGTTAAAAAGACCAATTCTTTCCGACTGACTTTTTAAACTGAAATTTTGAAAATAACTATTACTTTCGGTAAACTGTATAGGGTTGGTCGAATGAATGGCCGTTGTTGTTGTTGTAGCGGCTACAACAACCCCGCCCAGGACGGTTGGTATCTCAGTCGTTGTCGTCAAGTTCCACTAACGGCAACCCTAGGAAGCGTGCAGCTTCTGTGGGGTTTGTCCACAGGGACAAGGCCGTTAGAGTTGTCGGGTTTTCCGGGCATGCGAAGAGATGTTTCTAGTCATGTGGGGTCTCTCCGCATGCCGGACACTCATTCGGCACATCCTCATTCAACCTACTCAAGTAGGAGTTCAACCTGCTGCAGTAGCCGGAGCGAAGTTGTGCGAGTGTTGTGCGTGTCTCCCGAGGCAGATGAAGCTCCGTCTCGTCTATGTCCGGGGGTGGTATGCCTAGAACGGCATTCACAGGTCTAGAGTCTGCATAACTCGAGACTGAGTCCATGTGAATGCCGTTCAGGGCCTGTCTGTAAGCTGTCGGGTCCAGAGGTTGCTTAATGAACCTCTGGGCTTCGTCCGTCAGTTCATATAGATGCCTCCTGACGTGCCGAGGCGAGGGCTCCTCTGCAAGCAGCTGTCTGCTTGGGTGGCCACTTCTGTGGCTGCCGATCAGGAACTGCTTGCAGAGCATTATATTATGCTCCTTCACAGGGAGCATTTGCGCCTCGCCGTGCAGGTGGTGTTCAGGCGACATCAAGAGGCATCCTGTCGCTGTCCTGAGTGCGGTGTTCTATACAGTCTGTAGCTTCGTCCACTGCGTCCTACTAGTCCCTGGCGACCACACTGGCGCTGCGTAGTTCAAAACCGGCCGGCCTATTGCCTTGTATGTTGCCAGCAACGTTTCTTTGTCTTTGCCCCAAGTACTGCCGGCTAGCGACTTGAGGACCTTGTTGCGGCTCTGTACTTTATTGACAATAGCGGTTGAGTGCGCAGAGAAGGAGAGCAGGCTGTCGAATGTTACTCCGAGTATTTTGGGGTTATTCACCGTCGGAATTGGTGTGTCATCGACGTGAATCCCCAGCGGTAGCCTGACCTCCTTCGTCCAGGTTGTGAACAGGGTCGCGGAGGATTTCGTAGGGGAGAGGGCTAGACACTTTGCAGTGAAGAAGCGAGAAAGTTCGGAGAGATAGCCGTTTACTTTCGAACACAGGTCATCAATTCCATTCCCAGTCGCCATGATCGAGCAATCGTCGGCATAAGAGACAATCGAGACTCCCTCTGGTGGTTGAGGGAGCTTTGAAATGTAAAAGTTAAACAGTAGCGGGGAAAGGACACCACCCTGAGGAACCCCCTGTTTTATTTTTCGCTGCTTACTCGTTTTGTCTCTAAACATTACCGACGAATGTCGACCACTCAGATAATTTTCCGACCACCGTTTGAGCCTCTGTGGGAGAGAGGAGGCCTCTATATCTTCTAGTAGCGTGGAATGGCAGACGGTGTCAAACGCCTTTGACAAGTCCAACGCTACTAGAATCGTTCTCTCACAGGGACGGTTACGGTTAAGGCCACGAGTTATCTGAGTGTTTATGGCGTTAAGTGCTGTTGTTGTACTGTGCACTTTACGGAAACCATGCTGATGCTTCGCTGGGGTCAGGTGGTTTGTGAAGTACGGGAGTAGCAAGGCCTCGAGTGTCTTCGCTACCGGGGAAAGGAGTGTTATCGGACGATACGAATCTCCTTTGTTGGCAGGTTTCCCCGGTTTGAGCAGTGGGACCACTCTCCCCACCTTCCAGATGTCTGGGATGATGAGAGTGGCCATTGACAAGTTGAGGACCTCCGTTAGGTACGCTAGCCCCGCAGGACCCAAATTTGGAGGCTTTCGCCTTCCCGATGGCCACCTGAACTTCACCGCAAGTGAAAGCAAGGGGGGCACAAGTTGTTGGCAGTTTGTGCAGCCTTCTGGTCACTCGACGCTTGGCTTTGTCCACCGGAGGATGCAGTATGAACTGCCGGCTAAAATAGCTCGCGCATCGCTCCGGGTCCGACGAGGCATGGTCGCCGAAGGAAATTTCGACTCTGTCGTCGTGCTTCGTCGGATTAGACAATGACCTCACGGTTGACCAAAGCTTGCTCACACCAGAGGTGAAATTACAGGTCTTCAGATGCTCCTCCCACTTCTTCCGCGTTGAGATCCCTGATACGGGGATCTCCGGGATCGGCCTGACGAAGGCTATCACGCTCATCGGCTAGAACAGTCGCTTCGGCAGGGAAGTTTGGACGTGGGTCCGATATACATCCTGCCGGTATGAAGCGAGCTGCAGCAGCAGTGATAGCCCTGCGGAACTTACGTTCACCGAGATGGACGTCGGTTGGTGTGGGGAGCGTTGTGAAGGTGTTTTCGGTAAACTCCGCGTAACCTTTCCAATCAGCTTTAGAAAAGTTGATATAGGTCCGGTGTTTGGCGGAGGCAAAGTCGGTTGGTTTATCTATCGAGATGACTATGGGTAGATGGTCTGATGCTAGAGTCAGCATAGGTCGCCACGTTATGCTGTTTATCAGACCAGCGCTGACTATTGTGATGTCTGGCGAGCTACTGCAGTTACCCATAATCCTGGTGGGTGCGCGGTCGTTCATTGTGCAGAATGTCGAATCGTCTATCTGCTCAGCCAAGTCTGTTCCCCTACGATCGTTTGACAGGCTTGAGTGCCAAAGATCGTGGTGCGCATTAAAGTCACCTACTACCATACGGTTTTCACGTCTGAGGAGCGCACCTATATCAGGGTGATATCCTGCCGGGCAGCAGGTGACAGGGGGTATGTATAAGTTAAATATTTCGAGCTCGACATCGCCTGATCGGATAGCGATGCCCTGACATTCTAGGGTGGTATCCCTGCGGTCGATGTCTGCTTCGATAAGACGATACTGCACGGTGTGGTGCGTGATGAACGCTAAGCCACCACCATTATCTCGCTCGCGATCTCGACGGTGCAAAGTTGAATTGCTGTGCAACTTCGTCTCTTGGACCACAGCTATCAATATACCATGCCGACACATGAGGACGGTTATCTCCTCAATCTTGCTCTGTAGCCCGTTGCAGTTAAATTGAAGGAGCTTCATGTGGTTCGGGAGTCGTGTCGTGATGTGGGGTGTAAGTGAAGTGTATGTTCTTGCCGCCGTTGGCTGTGTGTGCTGCTGTGGTGATTGCCGCCCTGTGGTGGTGGAGGGGGGCGTCACAATCGGGGTCTGCGACCGAGCAGCGCAACACGGGCCCTCGAAGTTTCCAGTCCAATCTCGCGTGGTACGCAGACCTGAGCATGCCCTAAAGTGGCACCAGCCAAGGCAGGTGTTGCACTTGACTGATGTCACATTACGGAATATCCTGGTCTGACATACCGTGCAGATTGTAGGGGGAACCAGGAGTTGTTGGCGGCGGCGTGTGGGTGGTGGTGCGGTTGTGTGTGTTATGTGGTCTGTAGTGGCTGTGGTACGGTCTGTGGTGTTATTATGTTGTTGTGTTGTGGTGAATGTGTGAGGCTGCTGCGTGAGTGTGTGGGGCTGCTCGGGCGGACTGTGGTTAGCAGTGGAGGCTGCTCTGTTTGAGCAACAGGGGGCCACGTACGACGTGGTCCACTGTCTATGTGTCCGTAGTCCCGAGCAGACTCTGAGGTGACTCCACCCCTCGCAGGCATTACACTTGACTGAGGTGGAGTTGTGGTGTAATCGTCTTCGGCATACACAGCAGGTGTATGTTTCTGGCCCTGGGTTTGACTGGATGCCAGCCCTGAGTAGGAGAATACGTAGTGAATGTAGCCCTATGGACGGACAACTTCTGAGATACTTCGCCGACCTAAACGGGGTTAGATCGCCGAAACAACAGCCCTTGGTCGGGTGAAACCCGAGTCATTCCGGTACGTAGAACCGGCTGTCGTGGGAATGAATGGCCGTCCTAGTCACCGGTTTCGAGTCTATTCGATTTTTGAGTATGAGGCCTTATGTTGGACAGAAGTGGTTATGGTTACAAAAGATATGGAATAAATTAACTGACGGAGACCTGCGTGCCAAAAGTTATTCAAGTTTTTCTTATACCAATCTTTGAAAAAAGTTAAAAAACAGCATCAAAAATCTCATTATTACGATTCCGTTCAAAATATTTTTTTAACTTTTTTTTATATTTTTATGTAAATTTGTTAAGCTTAAACCGGTTTGTCATTTGAGGGGAATTTTTCAAAAAACATCTTTAAGAAACTATTTTTTTCATAAAAAACTTAATTTTTGGATGTATTTTCAAATCGGTCCAGCTCGCTTAAATCTTAATATTTTTCCGAAATATTTTGGCGGACGTCTTAAAATATAATAGAATTTATAATTCAAATGGAAAAACAGTACCGATTTTTTTTTGTATGGGGAGGGATGCAGTCTAATATATATATATATATATTTTTTTTTTTTAAGTCGGTTTTTTTTGCTAAAAATTACTTGTTTCTTTATTAACTACCAACACTTCTTAATTCAACTTGCAATGGCACTCGTTTCTTTTACCTTCCTCTTTCATACTTTGAATGAGCTTATTCGCAAAGAAATTAAAAGGGTGGGAAAATACCTTACCAATGATACCTCATAAGTCTATATCGGTAAAGTTTTGGAGCAGTTATTCAAGTTTTTCTTACACAAATCTTTGAAAAAAGTTAAAAAACAGCATCAAAAATCTCATTATGATTCTGTTGACAAAATTTTCAAGTATTTTTATGTAGATTTTTTAAACTGTTTTGTCATCTGGGGGGATTTTGCCCAAAAAATCCTTTAAGAAATTAAAGCCACACTGATAAGACCCAATCAGTTCATTGACGGTAGACTTCAGTCTTTCGCACAATACACTCGATAAGGCCTTGTAACCTATGCTTAGAAGACTGATCCCGCGATAGTTGGCGCGAATGGCGGGGTCGCCTTTCTTGTGGATTGGGCAGAGCCAGTGGCGGATCCATCGGGGGGGTTTTGGGTATTAAACTCCGTGTCAGTCAGTGGCGGAACCGCGGGAGGTGTTTTAACACCCAAACCCCAAAACCCTTGGATCCGCCACTGGGCAGAGCACACTTAAATTCCAGTCGTCAGGCATGCGTTCATCTGACCATATTCTGCATAGGAGTTGATGCAACTCCTCGCCACCGTACTTGAATAGCTCAGCTGGCAGGCTGTCAGCTCAAGCAGCTTTGTTGTTTTTCAGCCGCGTTATTGCTATTCGTACCTCGTCACAGTCAGGCGGTGAACATCGACTCCGTCATCATCGACTGCGGGCTCAGGTTCCTCTTCTCCACATCTTTCCGTGCTGCTATCATTCACTAGGGTGGAAAAGTGTTCCCTCCATAATTTAAGTACGTTCAGCGTGGCCCTGTAGGCGGCATCTTTTTTCTCTGCAGCTTCCAGACACTCCTCATCGTACCAGTTGTTCTTTTGGGCTTGCTGAAATCTGACTACTTCTTCGGCGGCCGTATTTAATGAGCTGGAAATGTGGTTCCACTGCTCGCACATTTCGGTTTGTTGAAGAGTGCGCTCTGTGAGCAGGTGTGAGAGTCGAGTAGCGAATGCATTGGCTGTGTCCCAGCAAACATGGTCTCTAACATTAGA
>NW_023458556.1:103547725-103564384 GCF_013731165.1 Rhagoletis pomonella | reverse complement strand
GAAATAGTGGAAAATAAGCAACAAGAATTAACAAGACAAACTTAGCACAGTGCGTAGGCAACTGGCTGAGTCAGTGGTGATCGTCGGTTCGAATCCTACTGAAAGAAGTCTGATGAGGAAATGAGGTGATTTCCGAAATAGCTATCACTTCTACCATTTTTTCAAATTATTGTTGCTTTTCCACAATAAGTTTTCACTGAAAACGGCCTCAAGCTCATAAAAATTGTTGAATATAATTGTTATAAGGCCATAAAAATAACAAAAACAGAAAACATATAAATTAAAATATATTTATTTCCAGAGCGTCATACGGACAAGTAAGAAGATAACTTTGTATGATGATAATCACGGAAAATCTTTTGCATCAAAATTTCTATTCAAATTTGCATTTGAATTATGACATCAACAGAGATGCTTTGGAACGTATTTTTTTGTGGTCAAAATTTTTTATAAATCTTGAGATTGTTGATTTATTTTAGAATTAAAAAAGCTAGTTTATATTAAAAAATATATTTAGACTAGAAGTATGTAATCTACTTTTATTACGAAATGAAACGATTCTAATGAATATTCATGGTTACCATTAATAGTAGTATGACAGTTAGGTCTAAATGCATATTTGACAATAAAGATAAAATACACGATTGCGCCGTCCTGGCGGCAATCACATATCTGTACAAAAAGTAAACAAAGTTGAATTGGATGTTGAAAGAAAATGTGAGAGCAGCCAATTTTCTTAACAATAAATGTTTCGATAAAAAACGTGCTAAATTCTAATAGCCTTATTCATAAAAAAGTAGCTTTATAAAAGGTTTATAAATTGAAAAATGTTTGCAAACGTCAATTTATAAAGTTTTTTAAAACTTTTATTTTTTATCAATTACCTTGTTTATACCTACGAAAAAACCGCATTAACAAAAAACCGATTTGATTATAAACATATTTCTTTCTAACGTTTATTCCAGTCTTTATAGCGCACTTGATAAAACCGTATTGAAAAGAAAAAAAACTCCGTTAGTTTTATTCGACATTTATTTAATAATAAATTTGCGTGGTGGACCGAAATGGAAGCTAACAGTAATACAAATTTGTTATAATAATAAATACAATTAAAAACGGGCTGTATAAAGAAAAAAACAGACAATTTTGATTTCACGTTAAATGAATTATTTGTTTATACGGTTCTAACCGATGTGAGAAATAAAAACCGATTTGAAAACAAATTCGAGTCAATACACTTTTCGATTTCAACGCGTATTGAAATTTTGTTTATGCATCTGTTTTGAATCACACCGAACTGAGTCACAGCGATTTATGTGTCGGTATAAACAAGGTAAATAAGACGATAAAAATATATTAATAAGGAAAATGCGAAAAAAGGTGATTTTTGCGGAAGTAGGTATTAGTGAATTTCAGCGCATTTAAAGTTTATGAGGCTTCGTTTACTTTTAGAT
This sequence comes from Rhagoletis pomonella, assembly GCF_013731165.1. NCBI lineage: Eukaryota > Metazoa > Arthropoda > Insecta > Diptera > Tephritidae > Rhagoletis > Rhagoletis pomonella. The sequence continues at coordinate 103,562,930 of NW_023458556.1, read as the reverse complement.
CAGAATCGTCAAAATTGACAAATTCAAAGTAGCAGTACAAAAACATAGAAAAGAAGATTGCGCCCTGAACGTTCTGCTATCCCTTTTGGTTTCAGTTTGACAGCCAGCTGCTAAGATGATGTGGAAATTTACCACAATGAAGAAAAATATAACAATTAAGTGAAAAAATTTGATTTTTACAAATTTAGTGTTCAGCGGGAGATGTGGTTCCACTGCTCGCATATGTCGGTTTGTTGAAGATGCCGCCTACAGGGCCACGCTTCGATCGGGCGCAACGCGTGCTATGTGGGACCGCTGTAGGGATCTGAAGAGGGAAGCGAGACGTATTTGCCGCAATAAGAAGAGAGAGGCCGAAATACGTGAGTGCGAAGAGCTCGAAATGCTGGGCGACAGGACAAATGCCCGAAAATTTTGCCAGAGAGTTAGGCGACTTACGGAAGGTTTCAAGACCAGGGCGTACTCCTGTAAGAACAACACTGTCGACCTAGTTACCGATGCTCAGAACGTACTTACATTATGGAGGGAACACTCTTCCACCCTAATGAATGATAGCAGGATGGAAAGTTGTGGAGAAAAGGAACCTGAGCCCGCAGTCGATGATGACGGAGTCGATGTTCCACCGCCTGACTGTGACGAGGTACGAATAGCAATAACGCGGCTGAAAAACAACAAAGCTGCTGGAGCTGACAGCCTGCTGAGCTGTTGTTGTAGCGGCTACAACAACCCCGGCCAGATCGGTTGGTATCTCAGCCGTTGTCGTCAAGTTCCACTAACGGCAGCCCTAAGAAGCGTGCAGCCTCGATAGGGTCAGTCAACAGGGACAAAGGCGTTAGGGTTGTAGGGTTTTCCGGGCATACGAAGAGATGTTTCGAGTCGTGCGGCGTCCCTCCGCATGCCGGACAATCATTTGGCACATCTGTCTCCCGAGGCAGATGAAGCTCCGTCTCGTCAATATCCGGTGGTTGTGTGCCTAGAACGGCATTCACAGGTCTGGAGTCTACATAACTCGAGACTGACTCCCTGTGAATGCCGTTCAGGGCCTGTCGATATGCTGACGGGTCCAGAGGCTGCTTAATGAACCTCTGGACTTCGTCCGTTAGTTCGTAGAGATGCCTCCTGACGTGCCTGGGCGAGGGCTCTTCTGCAAGCAGCTGTCTATTTGGGTGGCCACGTCTGTGGCTCCCAACCAGAAACTGCTTGCAGAGCATTGTGTTATGCTCCTTAACTGGGAGCATTTTCGCCTCGTCGTGTAGGTGGTGTTCTGGCGACATCAGAAAGCATCCAGTCGCTGTCCTAAGTGCGGTGTTCTGTGTTGCCTGTAGCTTCATCCACTGCGTCCTACTAGTCCCCGGCGACCACACTGGTGCTGCGTAATTTACAAACGGCCGGCCTATTGCCTTGTATGTTGCCAGCAACGTTTCTTTGCCTTTGCCCCAAGTACAGCCGGTTAGCGACTTGAGGACCTTGTTGCGGCTCTGTACTTTATTGACAATAGCGGTTTTGTGCGCAGAGAAGGAGAGCAGACTGTCGAATGTTACTCCGAGTATTTTGGGATTATTCACCGTCGGAATTGGTGTGTCATCGACGTGAATTCCCAGCGGTAGCCTGACCTCCTTCGTCCAGGTGGTGAACAGGGTCGCGGAGGATTTCGTAGGGGAGAGGGCTAGGCACTTTGCAGTGAAGAAGCGAGAAAGCTCGGAGAGATACCCGTTTACTTTCGAACACAGGTCATCAATTCCATTCCCAGTCGCCATGATCGAGCAATCGTCGGCATAAGAGACAATCGAGACTCCCTCTGGTGGTTGAGGGAGCTTTGAAATGTAAAAGTTAAACAGTAGCGGGAAAGGAACCCCCCGTTTTATTTTTCTCGATTTGTCTCTAAACATTACCGACGAGTGTCGACCACTCAGATAATTTACCGACCACCGTTTGAGCCTCTGTGGGAGAGAGGAAGCCTCTATATCTTCTAGTAGCGTGGAATGGCAGACGGTGTCAAACGCCTTTGACAAGTCCAACGCTACTAGAATCGTTCTCTCACAGGGACGGTTACGGTTAAGGCCACGAGTTATCTGAGTGTTTATGGCGTTAAGTTCTGTTGTTGTACTGTGCACTTTACGGAAACCATGCTGATGCTTCGCTGGGGTCAAGTGGTTTGTGAAATACGGCAGCAGCAGGGCCTCGAGTGTCTTCGCTACCGGGGAAAGGAGTGTCATCGGCCGATAAGAATCTCCTTTGTTGGCAGGTTTCCCCGGTTTGAGCAGTGGGACCACTCTCCCCACCTTCCAGATGTCTGGGATGATGAGAGTGGCCATAGACAAATTGAGGACCTCCGTTAGGTACGCTACCCCCGCAGGACCCAAAATTTTCAGCATCAGCGTGCATATTCCGTCGGGACCCATGGCTTTGGAGGCTTTCGCGTTCCCGATGGCCACCTGAACTTGACCGCAAGTGAAAGCAAGGGGGGCACAGGTTGTTGGCAGCTTGTGCAGCCTTCTGGTCACTCGACGCTTGGCTTTGTCCACCGGAGGATGCAGTATGAACTGCCGGCTAAAATAGCTCACGCATCGCTCCGGGTCCGATGAAGCATGGTCGCCGAAAGAAATTTCGACTCTGTCGTCATGCTTCGTCGGATTGGACAGTGACCTCACGGTTGACCAAAGCTTACTCACACCAGAGGTGAAGTTACAGGTCTTCGTGTGCTCTTCCCACTTCTTCCGCTTATGTACGTTCACTAGTTGCCGAATCTCCGCGTTGAGATCCCTGATACGGGGATCTCCGGGAACGGCCTGACGAAGGCTGTCACGCTCATCGGCTAGAACAGCCGCTTCGGCAGGGAAGTTTGGACGTGGGTCCGTTATACATCCTGCCGGTATGAAGCGGTGAAGGTGAAGCTGCAACAGCAGTGACAGCCCTGCGGAACTTGCGTTTACCCAGATGGACGTCGGTTGGTGTGGGAAGTGCAGTGAAGGTGTTTTCAGTAAAAAGTTACCCATAATCCTGGTGGGTCGTCGTTTATTGTGCCGAATGTCGAATCGTCTATCTCCTCAGCCAAGTCTGTTCCCCTACGATCGTTTGACAGGCTTGAGTGCCAAAGATCGTGGTGCGCATTAAAGTCACCTACTACCATACGGTTTTCACCTCTGAGGAGCGCACCTATATCAGGGTGATATCCTGCCGGGCAGCAGGTGACAGGGGGTATGTATATGTTAAATATTTCGAGCTCGACATCGCCTGACCGGATAGCGATGCCCTGACATTCTAGGGTGGTATCCCTGCGGTCGATGTCTGCTTCGATAAGACGATACTGTACGGTGTGGTGCGTGATGAACGCTAAGCCACCACCATTATCTCGCTCGCGATCTCGACGGTGCACGTTGTACCCGGCGCAATTCAACAAAGTTGAATTGCTGTGCAACTTCGTCTCTTGGACCGCAGCTATCAATATACCATGCCGACACCAGAAGACGGTTATCTCCTCAATCTTGCTCTGTAGCCCGTTGCAGTTAAATTGAAGGAGCTTCATGTGGTTCGGGAGACGTGTCGTGATGTGGGGAGTAAGGGATGTGTGTGTTCTTATCGCCGTTGGCTGTGTGCGCTGCTGTGATGGTTGCCGCCCTGTGGTGGTGGTGGGCGGCGTCGCAATTGACGGTTGCGACCGTGCAGCGCAGCACGGCCCCTCGAAGTTCCTCGTCCAATCTCGCGTGGTGCGCAGACCTGAACATGCCCTAAAGTGGCACCAGCCAAGGCAGGTGTTGCACTTGACTGATGTCACATTACGGAATATCCTGGTCTGACATACCGTGCAGATTGTAGGAGGAACCAGGAGTTGCTGACGGCGGCGTGTGGGTGGTGGTGCGGTTGAATGTGGTCTGTGGTCTGTCGTGGTTGTGTGGTCTATTGTGTTGTTGTGTTGTGGTGCTGTGGTGTTAGTATGGAGCTGCTCAGGAGGACTTATATTTGCCGTGGAGGCTGCTCTATTTGAGCAGCAGAGGGCCACGAGCGACGTGGTCCACTGCCGGTGTGTCCGTAGTCCTGAGCAGACTCTGAGGTGACTCCACCCTTATCAAGCATTACACTTGACTGAGGTGGAGTTGTGGTGTAGTCGTCTCTGGCATACACAGCAGGTATAGGTTTCTGGCCCTGCGTTTGACTCGATGCCAGCCCTGAGCAGAAGAATACGTAGCAAATGTAGCCCTATGGACGAACAGCTTCTGAGACACTTCGCCGACCTAAACGGGGTTAGATCGCCGAAACAACAGCCCTTGGTCGGGTAAAACCCGAGTCATTCCGATACGTAGAACCGGCTGTCGTGGGAATGAGCCTGCTGAGCTATTCAAGTACGGTGGCGAGGAGTTGCATCAACTCCTATGCAGAATATGGTCAGATGAACGCATGCCCGACGACTGGAATTTAAGTGTGCTCTGCCCAATCCACAACAAACGCGACCCCGCCATTCGCGCCAACTACCGTGGGATCAGCCTTCTAAGCATTGAGTATAAGGTCTTATCGAGTGTATTGTGCGAAAGACTGAAGCCCACCGCCAACGAACTGATTGAACCTTATCAGTGTGGCTTCAGACCTAGCAAATCCACCATAGACCAGGTATTTACAATACGTCAAATCTTGGAAAAGACCCTCGAGAAAAGGATCGACACTCACTACCTATTTGTCGACTTTAAAGCCGCTTTCGACAGCACTCAAAGGAGTTGCCTATACGCCGCTATGCCTGAATTTGGCATCCCCGCCAAACTGATACGGCTGTGTAAAATGATATAATAGTAATATTTTTATGAATGTAGTTATAAAAGTTAACAGAGGAAACGCCGGAAAACAATGTATTGGCAACGACATAAAATCTATGACAATTTAGATGTCAACAGAATAATAACTACGATAAAAAAGTGCGAGAAGTGTGCGAAGGAGATGAAATCTTTTCAATTTCAGCAAAAAAAGCTTTAAATGCCATTGTAAAACGGTCAACAAATTTCTTATAAAATATTTTGATTTTTGCTGGGTGTAATTGAAACTCAAGGTACATAAATACGGGTAGAAGCCATTTTGACGTTGCTCTCATGAGAAACAAACCTTTAAACTTCAACTTGTTTTCCTTTTATTTCCTATATTTTGTTACACTTTGAATGTCATGCCGTGTTTTTTTTTTTAATGTTCGTTAATAACAAATTTTAATTAACATTTGAATTTTTGTAATGTTGTGCGGTTTATACTTAGTGTATGTGTTAAAAATGCAACACCTGAAGCGTTGTTTTTTATCTGGTGTTAAATATAATGCAGATACCACTAATTTTTTTTAACGTGCCTTAATGTCCTTCGCGTAAATAGCGTTGTGAAAGCAGCTGTGGGGCAGAACTGCAGCGAAATGCCTTGCTGTGTGTTAAACATTTTAAATCAGCAGATTTCATACATGCACCGGGAGGTACAGGAAAGGCACGTTTGAAGCCAAGTGCTGTTCCTATGACCCTTAAGCAGAATATACACAAGCAGACATGTCTGTACTACACATCAAGTATGACGTACCGTCGCATCGTGGATAGGCGGGTGTGCATACCAAATTCTAGGTCTGCAGACATGTATAAAGAAAATTGAAATTTTTGAATTTTCTTGCTCGTTGTTGCGACAGGTATGAACGTTTATAGTACACAATGCAGACAGAACTTCATATTTGTATAGAAAAGTACAATCCCAGCAAACATTTGGAGTCACGAATAAGTCAATTTTATTTTTTAAACTGATTCACATTATATCTTTACAGAAGACTATAAGGATTAATCATTAAAATAATAAATTTTAATAGTTTAATTTTTTTATTAATACCTCGAATTACAACTTTTTATATCATTTTATAAAAAAAAATATTAGTCACGACTTTTTCCATTTTATTGACGTTGCTTGTTACGACTTTTTCCATTTCAGGTGACGATATGTATAATAAAGATACTAACACATACTTCCATATACATATGTATGACAGACACTTTCGGAAACTTTCGTTTACATGGTGTGCGCGGTGGGAGGAGCGGGAGAGGCACGGCTGCTCTTATACCCCGCTGTTTACAAAAATGCAACTCCCGGCGGCCTTACAAAAATGGAAGAAATCTAAATTTTCGCTTGGTTTGAGTAAATGAAGGCACTGACTTGAGCCTTTCCGTGTTGCCGGAGAAGAGAGGGCCCGCCCACGGTATATACCATGATACAAAAAAGAAGGTAGTTTCAATAAACAACTTTTGACGGATAATAAAATTTTTTGAAGTTTCATAAATTGTGAGTATTATCATCGGCCTTGCCACTTTGATAATATTAAAACAATAAATCGGAGTATTTTCCTTCCCATATTTATACCAATGTAATAATATTTCAAATCAAAAACCATTATCAGTGCTTGGTACTTTTTTTACTTACGTAGCTCGCACTATTTTTTATTCAAAATATATAAAATATAGACTACTAAAGAAGACTTATAATAAAAACCACGCGCGCATTATGCTGTTATTTTTTCGTTTTCTTATTTTGAATGCAATCATGCGATCTAAAAATCTAATTGTTAAGAATGTTCTTCCCAAATAAAACCTTTTTATATTTTGGTTTAAATTTACTTTTAATTTTCTCATCAGATTTTGCAACAAATTAGCTTTCACAAATTTTGAACTTAAAGTTTCTAATGTATGCAAAAAACCTGAAGTCGGCTTAAACAGACCGCCCTCCAATAAACAATTAACATATCGTGGTATAAAGTACAAAACCGCGTATCAACAAAATGCAAAACTTCGTATGTAAAGTTGCATAAATTATTTCCTAGAGAGTAAAAACACTCATATTTCAAAATTATTCTCTTTTTTATAAATCAATCGCATTTCTTGCTAGCATATTTCTGGACGGATGGATAAGGCTTGAGCCAAGAGCTTATGTGAGAAAATCCAAAGTTTGCCAAAAAATGTCAGTTACGCGGTTTTGCAGAACGACGATACGCGGTTTTGTACTTTAATACTACGTTCAAATTGACGAGCTAAACATGTTAAATGGGCTTGAACCAGTTAAATGAACAAAACATGTTCATAAACAATTTAAATCGCATGCAATTGTTGTTGGAAAATTTAACCGGTTAAATCTTTAACTCGTTTGAAAACCAGTTCAGCGCAGAGTTGTATCAGAAAGCTTTCTGCTCCGGCCAATCAGAAAGACCCAAAAGCTTTCATTTGACACGCCAACGTTCAAAAAATTTATATTCAGAAAATTATTAAAAATTATCAAAAAATATCAAAATTGTATACATGTCTGCCTGCCTAAAAAGAGGCCCAGGCGGTAATTAGTTATTTCCCATGAGGTCTCATCGTACGCAGAGATAAATAGTGCATACGAACTAAACATTTTGAAGTCTCTAAGTTATCCGTATGCGTTAATATCATGAAGCAGACATTCGCACAAAACAAATTGAAACACAAAGACTTGATTTTAAATATTTTTTTCGAAATTTTCTTGGTAATCAAACAACCGTCAAAGTTAACTCCAAATGTTCAATGTGGACGATTGTGTTTTCCAAAAAGCTCTTTTTCATTTAACAAGTTAAACGCGGCCAATTTGAACATAGTATAAACGACGATATGTAAGTATAATTTTGATCACTTTCCTCATGCGTTCTGAACCCTAGTCATCAACCCCATTTTCGAAATTATGTAGGCGGTATAATTTTAAAGTCCATCATATTCCACATCTTTGAATGTACTGATAAAATCTTCTGCTTTCAAAAAAATATTTTTTCTAGTGATCAGGTAGCATGAATTTGATGAAATGTCATAATTTTATTAAATGTCAAATGGTTAACAACAACAACGAATGTCATTAAATGGAACTACCTTCTTTTTTGTATCATGGTATATACCATTTCTAGTGCATAAAGGTAAAGGCGCCGGTGGCCTTTTTTTTAAGTTCCTTTTGCGGAGGCGGTCCTCGGCCGCGCTTAGGGATTAAACCCTTACTAAGTAGAATTCTCCTTTCTGTGTTGCCGGAGGAGAGGGGCGGTGGTTGTAAAGAAAGGCCCGAAACTTTTGGAAATTGTTTATTTAAAAAAAAACGGTATTAGTATATTCACCAAAAAACCTACAAATTTGACTCTATAACGAAACGTATGTGAGGGCAAGAAGAGTCCAGTATGAATGATTTGTGCCTATAAATACTTGCTGGGAAGACGTAGATCCGTATGCCGTTATGTTTGAACAACGTGTCGCATAGGTGTATACTGAACTGACAAGCGACCAAGTATGCATACAAGTCTGATTGTGTATATTCTGCTTTATGCCGGAAAGTCCCTCCAACAACACTGCAACTTATAAATCAAAAACAGAAAACAACATACAAATTAACCAATTTTAACTATAGAAAATAAATAAATAAAAATAAACTTCAAATTTACTCAAAAACATCAACCAGTGAAATGTAATTTTTTATTTTTTATTACACACGCCCATTTTTCTTTTTACTCTCCCGAAAACTTTGACTTTTGTAGGTTTGACGTCAAACTGGATTCTACCTTGTTTTTTTGTACCTTGATTGAAACTCAGTCAAATGAGTATTAAGGAAAAGAAAAATTTTAAAATAAAAAACAGAAAAAAGAGATGGGTGCACAAAAAGTTAAGTTAAATGTTATACCCAAATTCTTAAAAAAAACAAATCGATTTTTTTTAAATGTCGCTGTATAGAGCTCTTTAAATCTATTTTATTTTTTATGCATAAGGCCATAAGCATCTACCGTTTTTATAAATAAATCTTATAGCAAGATGCTATATATTTACGTATACACTTTTTGACTGGCGAAATATGTAATTTTTTCAACTTAATAAAAAAGTGTATTTAACCACATTAAAATTTTGTTTAATATCTTACAAACTTTTAAAATTTAAGTAAGAAAATGTTAAAAAAATTAGAATTAAATCGGATTTGTGACACCAAATTTCGAATCGAATAATCGAATGGTCGAATAATAATCGAATTTCGGAAAAAATCGAATTTCAACCCCCCACTACCTATCCCTAATCCCTTCCGCACATTGAAACTTCCTGTCTGTTATGCGAAAATTTTACCGGTGGTGCCTATTTACAATCGCGGTCAAAAATTGATGAATGGTGTTTCGTTTTTAACCGACATTCAAAAAAGGAGGAGGTTATCAGTTCGTCGGAATATGTTTTTTTTTGTTTTTTTTTTTTTATGTATGTTACCGCATAACTTTGGACCACGTGAACCGATTTCGAAAGGTAGTGTCTCAGACGTGGTCCCATACTAATCTGGTTTAGATCCGATATATATATATATTTTTTATAGGAGAATTGAAGTCGGTTTTTTTTGCTAAAAATTACTTGTTATAAAAAAAATATCAAAAAAAACATTAACAAGTAAAAAAGTCTAAGTTCGGGCGGAGCCGAACATTAGATACCCGGAGCAAGTAACAAATATAGTTTTTTTCACCTTTCCGAAAACTACCGCTACTTGAGAAGCAGGGGTGGATTTATCCCTATTTCAACATCTTCGATAAACCTATGTAGTTATATGTGGGCGGTATCACGCCCATTTTCCAAAATTCCATAATAATGATACCTCTTTGCAAGGGATCGTTGTTACTATCAATTCTGTGTAAATTAGCCTCCTTAAATTTCGAAATATCGAAGTTTTAATTAACCGTTATATAAAAAGTGGGCGTAATTTTAATCCGATTTCAATAATTTTCAGGGTTTTGCTTTTATGTTGCAAGCACAATAATCGTACCGAGTTTGGTACATATTGGCCGAACGGTTACAGAGGTACATAAGTGGGCGGTGCCACGCCCATTTTCCAAAATTTTATCACAAACGTATTTTGAGCTAAAGAATTGTTGCAAACATTAATGTTGAATAAATTAGCTTCGGTATTTACTGATTTATCGCAGATTTCGTATTTCTCTAAATTACCGTTATATGGGATGTAGGCGTGGTTATTGTCAGATTTTAAAAATTTTCAGCCATTTGGTATGCTGTACCAAGACCAACAACCGTGCCAAGTTTGGGAGAAATTGGTGGCGCGGTTCCCAAGATATACACGTGTAATCATAAGTGGGCCCATTTTCCAAAAATTTATATGTGACGTGGTCTACGGAAAGGGGGCTTAGGTGTCAAAAAATCAATTTTCACTTTTTGGTTGATTCGGATGGAAGATGAGATGCTTTTTCACGTGGTGAAAAGCAGAAAATCCTAACTTGCTTAGAAGTGTACTAAAAATGTAGAGAAAGAAGAGTAAAAATACGACAAAATATAATTTATTGGTAATGAACAAAATACATTGAATTATAAGCTATAAAGACATGATTATACACTAGAAAAACGTATTATGGGCCAAAAATAATAATGCTGAGTAGTTTATGTATTTTTCTTTGTTGTCGTTTTCCTTGAGATCTTTTTACGTGTTGATCCTGAGGAAGATGGACCTGGTTCCTCGTCTGGTTTGAGAAAATCTTCACTAGTTTTTGCCTTCCGTTTCTTCGATGGCAAATCTTTCGGCAATGGAGCCACAATATCTACTTTAGATATGTCCGAAACTAAGCTGCGAAGATTGTGATAGATGTACCACTGACGTTCCAAAGATAAACCGGCTGGTTGTATAACTTTCGGCATTTCAGGATCGATAGGTTTTAACAGAAGCTTAAAGGACTGCACTTCTTCACTGTCTGCGAATTTCTTTGTTTTTACACAATCTGTAGAGATTATGAAATGATGGAATTGCGTTATTCCAACAAGTGACTTGTACAGTGGTTTAAAATAGCTGTCCCATTCATACCAGACGACTTTTTCAGCCGATACAGCTTTATTATAACCCCCAGGTGATGATACGGTGAAGTAACGATCAGGCGCGAACTTAGTGTGCCCGGTAAGTAGAAAATTGAATAAAATAGTTTTGTTAAGACCCCGAGCCAAACACCATTGCAGATATGATAGTACAGTGTTATTCTTATTCTGCCCAACACAATTGTCACAGAAAAGAACGAGTGTTTCAATGTCTTTATAGTAGGTTTTCAGGTGATAATGCAGGATGCTCACAACACAGTTAGGTCCTTTACCAACGTCATCTTTTTCGTCTATCATGTAATTGTACTGTAAAAAAAAAAAATATAAGTAAGATCCTGTAAAGGCGAGCAATTTGAGTTCCTATGATTCAGTTTGAAATTCTAACCTGAACTTTTTGTTTTTCGTCTGTAATTCCGAAGACTCCGCACTTCTTGGTTGCTTTGAAGTATGCTGTACCAGGTTGTTGTGGACTGACAGGGTAGTGAACGGTTTGGGCAAAATCAAATGACAGAACGACTGCTGTAGGGTCAGTATTTCTACACCAACTTTGATAATATTCTCGTTGATTTCGGGCTCGGTGGAGGTGATCAAGAAATTGATTAAGCTTCTGTGCGCGTTCAATGTCAGTAACACCTTTGGCTTGCGCAATCGATATTGTGTTTCCTATTAAAAGAAAAAATACTGAATTTAATCTCAACGTTTGATACAACTATAAAATGAGAAAATAATGAGCTACTTACCACGGCAGACATCGCAGAGATCATCCGCTGGTTTCATAACTATAACATGGGGTATGTATTTGGACCATATCCGTCGAAAACTGCAATTACTCATCTTCAATTCGTCATCACTGAGTGAAGAAATGTATTTTCGATAAATTGAGGACTTCGTCTCGCTGGATGGCAGTTTCATTATCCGAAAATCCTTAAATTTTGGGAGTCGTCCGGGCAGTGGAAGAGCCATTAAATCGGCTATAGACTCGATGAATTTAACAGCTTTTTCGATGTCAGCCGGTTTAAATGACTTTGGATGTGTACTCGGTTTATTTGCCACTCCGTGTTGGCGCACTGTTACACCCTGTGCGTGAAAATTACGTACTAAATTTTCGTAACGCTTCGTCGTACAGGCATGTATAAAAAAGAAAAACGAACGACAAACAGGTACTCTGTAGAAGGTAAATTGAATTCTATGCCTCATAACTTCTGTATCCTGTCTCTGTCCATATTTCTTCCGCCCAGCAAGCTTTGCGTATACACTTTCTAGCTTTTCATTACTCACAATTCCAGCTTCGATGTGACTTAGTATCACTAAATCAAGTTCATTTTTCGACATCTCTAAACAATTGTTCCGCGTACTCTCGATCATTTCCCGTGGTATCAGTGTATGGCATTCATTATTACAACAATCTTTTGACAGAAATTTTGTTACCAGCTCCTCCTCCTTTACATCAACAACATACAGGTCCATCTTAACAAAAGTTTGTTCGGTATCATCTTCTGCCTGAGATACACATACTTCGCCTTCATCATCATCGCTCTCTTCATAGTTTTCATCATCGTTTTCATCATCCTTTTCATGGAAATATTGTCCGTATACGGCACTGAACTCCTCATCAACACTCATGTTTCATTTCATGCGAAATGCGAAGACGATAATCAACAGAAACAGTAAACGTCACTTCTGCAGTGTTACTTTTTTAAATTTCCACACTAGCAACTTACACGATGAACTATAATAATATTCCGACCAACAACAACACTTACTGGACGTCCGGCGCGGAGAACAATTAACGAGATAATGAGAAACTGACGAAACGAGTTGCTTACTTTTAACAGCTTTTTCACAGAAAACTAGTTTTCGCACGTAAGCTCCCTTTTCGTAGACCAGGTCACATATATTCTTATTTTTCGCATAAAAATGATTGTAAATGTCAATTTTGAGTGAACAATCTTCAGTAGTTACTAAAATATCGCAGTTTTCGTATTTCTGAAAACTACCGTTATAAGGGAGGTAGGCGTGGTTATTGTCCGATTTTTCCCAATTTCATTACCATCCGTCCTACACCGAAAAGAAGTATACATACCAAGTTTCGTTAAGATATCTCAATTTTTTACTGTGCACAGACGGATGGACGGACGGACGGACAGACAGTCACCGCTTAATCGATTTCTCTTTTCATTCTGATCATTTAGGTATACATTTGTCTATATCTATCTCGATTCGTTTTGCCTGTTACAAACAACCGTTATGTGAACAAAGTTATAATACCCTTGTGCACAAGTGCGCTCGGGTATAAAAAAATCGTTGCCGCTACTCCCCGCTGCCACTACTACACGTACACGACTCAGGAATAACCTGGCATTATGTGAACCTCGAGTTTTAAAACAATTCTTTGATGATATTCGTGGGTTATAATGACAATTGTTAGATATGAATGGTAATCATTTCTGCATAATTAACTCAAAAACTTGTTCACGACATTTTCGCAGTAATGGCCTGTATGCAGCTCTCAAGAAAAGTAAAAACTCCATATAAAATATCGTACAAGAAATGGGGAAGAAATTTTCTTGAGTCAAATTTTCTTAAGGCAGTACGCAGTTCTTCAGGAATTTGCTACGCTTTCTACTACGGTTTTCACAATTTTTGTGAAAAAAGAGCACAAGGCAACCCAGGTTTGCAACAGAAATATATGCCCGTTCCATTATTTCTTGAGGAAAGAGTGAGGCAACAGGCTGTGAAGTATCAAAAATGTCAAAATTCCTTGGACCCACACACGAAATAATGGCAATTTTTTCTTGACCGTTTTCTTGAGAGCTGCATACAGGGCATAAGGGGTGACATGTAGAAAAAAGACTTTGCCGTACCGTTTGAAGCAATATAACAAAATATTGCTTCGGAGCTTTTGAGTTAACTCACTTGTGACGAACGTGTGCGACTTGCACAGGCGGGCGGGGCAGTTCCAATAGACTTAATCCATTTTTCTATTCTCTTTAGTTAAAAATATATGTACAATGATTCCGTTAGGCTGTTACAAATACCAGCTTATTCGTTTGTAAATATACATATAAATGAATGGGAATTCATTACTATGCGCTTACCAAGTATGTGCACATGGTAATCTGTCCGTTGATCGATCATCACGATGTATTTGGAACCTCTGAATTCCGTTCATACCCTCTAGAGAACCGAAACCCTGCAGAGGTACTTTTGACGTTCCAGTAACAAATTGCAAGAACTTGGCTCGATCGGCTTGGTCAAAACTGCGCAAAGCCCTCCAAAACCATTGTATCTGCAAGTAAATATGTATACAGAAATTAATAGATGATGATATTCTCACAACAGAGCAAACTTAAGGAAGAGTGCAGAAACGTGATCTCCATTTTCTTTTCTTTTTTATTCTTACCTGCAATGATTTCGAAGTATATTTATGGTATTCTGTGTTTGCTCTGAGATCTTCAATGTCGATATCGGGCAAGCCAGATATTAGTAGCTCCAGCTCCTGCTCGTTGAATATTGAAATTAGATGTTTCGGTATAATATCATAAAAGCCTTCAAGGAACGCATCTAATCTGCAAAATTAATGGAATAATTTATATAGATAAACCGTGCATGTACATTTGTAGATGAACTCATTGATAACTACTGTTGACGAATTGATCCGCTCATTTTAAGTTGGCAAACTAACTGGACATAGTCGAATTTATTTTCTTCAGTTACAGCAATATTACGGCCATTCGGAATAAGGTCCCGCACCTGAGTAACTCCAAACTCCTGTATTTCAGTAGAAAATGTGAGCTCATAACCTAAAGTCGATATATCGTTCTTCATAAGATAATCTAATCCTTTATAAAATTCATAATCTTGTGACTCCATGTCTGTGTATTTAACTTGCTTTCCGAGGATGTGTTTATAAAATGACCGCGTAAAATAACACTCGAGTAATTTGTTGTCATGTATTGCCTTCGCTGTAATAAAATAGCAAAAATATGCACATACATATTAAAACTCAGTATCAAACATTTCAATTTACTTTGTACCTATTACGCGTCCAACAAACTTGAAGTAGCTCAGATGATTGGGATTCGCATGACTCGACGGATTTATCATATAAGTAACTCTATCGCCCGGTGAAACGCAAAACAAAGCGTACATGGGATTGAAAATCTCTCTTGAGATAATCACGTACCACTCTCTTAGCAGACCACCTGCATCTTGGCCTTCTTCATCTACGATTTCAATAGAAAAATAAAAAATTTAAAAATTTAAAAATTTAATTATAATTAATTAATTAATTAATCCCAACGGCTTTTTACCCTCCATTCCCGCCCAACCGACACGAGGGGCGCAGCCCGGATGACGTACGGACCCGTTTTTTTTTTTTT
>NW_023458556.1:103543809-103547625 GCF_013731165.1 Rhagoletis pomonella | reverse complement strand
CGGTGTTAGCTACCATCAAATTGCAACCCTAACGAATTGACGAAGAAGAGAGAATAGAATAAAGGCGATGGTTGATTTGAGCTAACGGCTCTAAAAATTATAAGTAGATTGCCGACCGCCAAACGCAGTAGATCGTATTTCTGTAAACGTAAAATTAAGTGAAATCAATGTAATTCAACCCAAGCTTTTATAAGTACGCCAATAAGCGTCTGTGACTGTTCATTTTTAACGAAGCAAAATATTAAATAAACTTGTGAAATCCCCACGCGGGAATTTAAAGCTGGAATTCTATTCAATTGGCTGGGCGAAGTCCTACAAGTGGTGCCAGAAGTGCGACGGCGTAGAAGAAACGCTTTACCTACGCAAAGTGAACAAGTGCAAAGGCAATTGGCTTGAATTCGTGCAAACACACATGGATGCACGCCATTTACGTACGGCCATTTAACATATCTTACCTGTGTGCACAAGCGGAGGCCTAGTTGGGGCGCTAAAGAGGCCAGCACGGCGAACTGTACCTCCTGGTAAAAGCCCGTTAGTCGTACCATACAAGAACGGAAGATTTTCCCGTTACCAGAGGGATTCTGGCAAAGCAGCGACATCAGCCGCAAAGCAGCGACAGCAAGTGCAAGCAGCGAAGGCTACTGCAAAGCAGCGACAGCAAGTGCAAGCAGCGATATTAACTGCAAAGCAGCGACAGCGACAGCAAGTACAAAGCAGCGAAAGTAACTGCAAGGCAGCGACAACCACAGTAGCAGCACAGAAGGAGCATCAGCAAAAGCAGCGGCGTCTGCACACAAAGCCATCCAGAAGCGACAGAGGTGACACAATTTGATTGTACGGTTTGTGTATTAACAGCGAGGTATGGCTTTATGATATATGTACTTTTTATGTATGATATGCACTTTCTATGTATGAACATTAAATTTTACACAGTGAAAAATCGTATGGTGATTAAATGTCTCAATTTTGTTAGTTGTCGAAAATAAGAAAAGAAAGTTAAAGCTAAATTGAAGCAAATCTAATAAATTTGACAAATACACATGTAATTAGAAGATCGATAAGACGGACTTTGCACAAATTAACATAGATTTTGTAATCCAATTTCTGCCTTAAGGCAAAAAGTCGAAGAGTAAGATTAACTTTGGAATTTTTTTTTTGTAAGTTAAGGAAGTTATTGTTTGTAAGCGTGAAACGGTCGACAATGGAAAGAAGCGCGATCTTGGATTTAAATGTTGTTGGCCTTAAGCAGAAATTGTCTGAGTTGGGTTTAGCTACCACCGGCCGGAAGGTGACGCTACAGGATCGTTTATTGGAACATTTCGGTCTAAATCCTGATAGCGAAGTTGATGATGATACCGGCGACGATGTAGGTTCCGTGTATGACAATGCAGGTTCGTCACCACCAAGTGCAACACCGCATAGTGCATACTCTCGTGCTCCCTTTACCTTACGTGACATAGAAGACTCGTTAACATCTTTTAGTGGTTCGGGTTCCCAACAGATCGAAGAATGGCTAGACGACTTTCAGCAAAATGCTAGTGCGGTTCAATGGAACGACCTACAAAAATTTATTTACGCGAAGCAACTCCTGAAAGGAGCTGCGAAGATTTTTATACGTAGCCAGCGCGATGTAACGAGTTGGGGTTCCTTGGTGCAGGCTTTAAAGGCTGAGTTCGGGGCTAGGGTGTCATCAATAGATGTGCATAGGGCATTGGCGGGTAGACGTAAGCGCGCCGAAGAAAGTTATCGCGAGTATTTATACTTACTGATGGAGATCGGGAAGCCTATACAGCTTGATGAGAGGAGCCTCATCGAGTACTTCATTGAAGGCATTCCCGACTCCAAACAGAATAAAACAAATTTATATTTGGCTAAGTCCATTGCGGAACTGAAAGAACAAATTCTAATCTACGAAAAGATTCGGTCTAGTCGCCAACAAGCAACTTACCAAAATCCGACCCGACCGAGCGCAGAGAACAAGAGTTCTACTAGTCAGGGTGCACGGAAAGAGGGAGGGAAGAAGTGTTTCAAGTGCGGAAGCACTTCTCACCTTGCAAAAGATTGTAGCGAACAATTTAAATGCTTCAAATGTGGTAAACCTGGTCATCGATCTGCCGAGTGTCCGAGTCGTCCAGCTGCGATTAAGATGGAAAGTCATAACGCTAACACCTTAGGCGATGAAGTATGTCGTGCGTTAGGTGTTGCGGGCAAATGTGTCTTTGTTGACGTGACGTGTGATATGGTGACATTCTCTGCATTGGTCGATACCGGATGCGACGTCTGCCTATTACGTTACGACACATTACTGAGGTTGGATGAGGATATCGAGCTGGACAAAGATCGGCGTAGGCTAGTCGGTGTAGGTCAAGGTGGGCTGACCACATTAGGCAGTTTTACCAAAGAAGTTACCGTAGATGGAATGGAGTTGGAGTTGAAGTTCCATGTGGTCAGAGAGCGGGACATGTCCTATGCCGCGGTTATTGGTAACGGCATCCTTAAGCAGGTGACCCTAGTTGTCAGCGAGGGCTCAGTGGAGTTCAAAGCAAAGTCGCAGAAGCAAGAAACAATGGTAACTACACCAGTGGAGGCCACTACCGCCGAATCGGATTTTCTAGGTGAATTCAAGGAGTTGTGTGTGGCAGTTGCGGTTGAAGCTAACGAGCGTGAGGTGGAGTTGTCGCATCTCAGCTGGGAGGAAGGGAACGTGGTGAGAGGGTTGGTGAATAACTACAAGCCGCGCAAGATGCAGAGATCTCCAGTGGATATGAAGATTTTGTTGACTGATGATCTACCCGTCTACGCAGGGCCGAGGCGCATGTCGTACGCGGATAGACGTATAGTGGAGGATCAGGTGGCATTATGGTTGAAGGAAGGAATTGTCCAGCGCAGCTCGTCGGAGTACGCATCGCCCATCGTACTGGTGTCTAAAAAGGATGGGGGTAAACGGCTCTGCTGCGACTATAGACGGTTGAATGAGAAGATCGTACGGGACAACTTCCCAATGCCCCTGATTGACGACGTAGTTGAAAGGCTGTACGCGGCAAAAGTTTTCACCACACTGGATCTCGTGAATGGTTTCTTTCACGTACCAGTCGAGCAGAGCTCTCGAAAGTTCACCTCATTTGTCACACACAACGACCAGTACGAGTTTTTGTTCGTGCCCTTCGGGATATCAAATTCTCCAGCAGTGTTTTCGCGTTTTATATTTGCCGTTTTTCGTGATTTGATACAAAACGGTACGGTGGTCGCATACATGGACGACCTTATCATTCCCACTAAGGATGTAGATGAGGGAGTCCAGAAGTTGAAGATGGTGTTGGAAAGAGCGGAGCAGTATAATCTACGGTTTAAATGGGAGAAGTGTCAATTTCTGCAGAAGTCCGTCGACTTTTTAGGGTATATAATAAGTGGCGGAACCATGCGCCCAAGTGAAGCCAAGACAAGAGCCGTCGAAAAGTTCCCTGTTCCAACCGACCGTAAAGCCGTGCAGCGCTTTCTGGGTCTCACGTCATATTTCAGACGCTTCATCGAAGGATACGCAGTGGTCGCTAAACCACTGTCGGATCTGCTAAGACGCGACGTACCATTCACCATGAAAGAGGAGCAGCTCTTGGCTTTCCAGCAACTAAAGGCCGCATTGGTTAAGGCGCCAGTATTGCGGTTATATAACCCTAAAGCGGTGACCGAGGTACACACGGATGCGTCGATGTATGGGTATGGAGCAGTCCTCCTACAAAAGGACGTCGACGATCAGCAGCTCCATCCCATACAGTACATGAGCAGGAAAACGACGGAGACCGAAGAGAAATACCACTC
>NW_023458556.1:103541069-103543709 GCF_013731165.1 Rhagoletis pomonella | reverse complement strand
AAAGAATGGCCACAACATAATACAGTAAATTAACATCATAAACTTATATTCAACAATTTTTATGAGCTCGAGGCCGTTTTCAGTGAAAACTTATTGTGGAAAAGCAACAATAATTTGAAAAAATGGTAGAAGTGATAGCTATTTCGGAAATCACCACATTTCCTCATCACACTTCTTTCAGTAGGATTCGAACCGACGATCACCACTGACTCAGCCAGTTGCCTACGCTCTGTGCTAAGTTGTCTTGTTAATTCTTGTTGCTTATTTTCCACTATTTCACTTTGCTAAGCCAACAACAATCAAGCGCAGCTATTCCGCTGCAATTCACTTGATCATGTTGTTGTTGGTTTTGTTGGTTTTTGTTAATATTTCTATTATTAGAATGTTTAACTTTTTAGGTGTGCTCGTCCTTAAGTTATTTGTTTTTGTTATTTTTATGGCCTTTATAACAATTATATTCAACAATTTTTATGAGCTCGAGGCCGTTTTCAGTGAAAACTTATTGTGGAAAAGCAACAATAATCTGAAAAAATGGTAGAAGTGATAGCTATTTCGGAAATCACCACATTTCCTCATCAGACTTCTTTCAGTAGGATTCGAACCGACGATCACCAGTGACTCAGCCAGTTGCCTACGCACTGTGCTAAGTTGACTTGTTAATTCTTGTTGCTTATTTTCCACTATTTCACTTTGCTAAGCCAACTACAATCAAGCGCAGCTATTCCGCTGCAATTCACTTGATCATGTGGTTGTTGGTTTTGTTGGTTTTTGTTAATATTTCTATTATTAGAATGTTTAACTTTTTAGGTGTGCTCGTCCTTAAGTTATTTGTTTTTGTTATTTTTATGGCCTTTATAACAATTATATTCAACAATTTTTATGAGCGCGAGGCCGTTTTCAGTGAAAACTTATTGTGGAAAAGCAACTGTTTAGGCCAGCGTCTTAAATACGCCATTTAAGAGCCACCCTAATATATAACATTTGAACATAAGACAACAGTTAACTGCTTTCTATTGTCGAACGCTAGCTATGTTAAAATTTCCCTCGCTTAAAAAGCCGTTCGAAAGGCTAACGTGATTAAAAAGAAAAAGAACGGATTTTACTTGCTTACCGAATATCCATTTGAGTAGACGTCTTGCAGCCACCAATTTTCATCGCCTCATCCAGCTACATATATATATATAAGGTAACCTGAAATACAATTGTACATATTAATATATTAAGCAATAAAACCATTTAAATTCTATTTGCTCATACAAACTTTCTTGTGTACTTTTTTTCTAATTAAAATACATCGGTGCGAACTTGAAACTGGGCCATTACCAATTTGCGGCACATCCGAAAACTGCGCTCTTAACCATCTTTGCCCGATGAACATGGTCCTCCGTCGCCGTGAGCACAAATTATAAGATATCAGCCAGAACAAAACGCTAATCAGCTAGATCAAGATCAGCCGAGAATCAATCCACCAGCACTATTGGATAGCATTTCGGCTAAAATTCCACAATCCAGCCTAGCAGCTAGCCAAGGAGTTCATACGTGGTCACCACACAGCAAAATTGAATTTTTATCAGCTACAACAAAACAACATAAAGCACATTAAAAAGGTACGTGGTTGTTTTGAAATATCACAGCACTTGGTTGTATTTTTTTTTGGTGAAAAATTTTTTTTGCGTTAATAAAAAGAAAAGTATGCGGGTGATTTTGTGAAAAATAAGAAGCGAAAAGACGTATTGAGTGCATATATTTACAGTCCACTAACACATTTGTCTGTCCACTACAGGCACAATAGCCCTACAACTAAAAGCGCGCGAAAATCGGTTCAAACACATTGCGGCTTAACCTCAAAATCGCTATATCTTTTATATTCACAAAGTCACTACCGCAAGGTATAGATTAACACCGATTTCAGAAAAAGTGTTATATATTTGCATCGGATACACATATATACGTGTTTATCAAAAATTATAAGATTACATTAAATCTAATTGTCGGGTGGCGACCAATCTAACCTACTGTATAATAGAAGCATATGTACATACACACACACGTACATATATATAGTACTAAATAAAGCGCTTATACATATATGTACATAGATACAAACAACAAGTTAAAATTTTGAACCTTTTCATTTACAAAGTTGTGGAGTTTGGGAGGCATATTTGTGTTTATTTTGCAAAGAGGGTGGCTATTTGGTGATATTTTCAACTGTGTCATTCACTATAGTGGGTGTTTTCTTTGAGTTGCTTATTCTGAGGAAGAATCTTGAGAGATCTTATTAGGTTGTGGTTAAAACTTTAAAAATGGAAACATACATTCGCTTAGCTGACTCGGTTATTGAATTCGATATCGAATTTCTTGGCACACCCACAAGTGAACACACCAAGCATTCGCTGAAAATTCAGCAAGAGGAGCTAAAGGTGATGTGGGAGAAAGCCAAAGCACTTTTTGATGACTTGCTGGCTACGGAATCAATTGGTGCTAAAGATCTAAGTTCGATACGTAAGAAAGGAAAAACGTGCTATGCAGCTTTTGTGCGATGTATGTCCAAAATAAACGCTTTGTCGGAAAAATTTGCAAAATCCGAAAAGGAAGATGAGGACATGTCAGCCACACAGCATAATTTACACCTACCGC
>NW_023458556.1:103535736-103540969 GCF_013731165.1 Rhagoletis pomonella | reverse complement strand
TGATGGTAGCTAACACCGACGGTTGGTGCTGCCACCCGATCCTACATTCGGCCCTCCTGACGGATCATTCGGCTCGGATGATGATGCACTAGGAGATTGGATGTCAGGTTCCCATTTTTTCATATGTTCGGCAACCGTTACTGTGTTACCCGGACTCTCGTGGTCCCCCACCTTACGGACCTCGTATCTATCGTGGTTCAGGACCCTGACGATCTTATAAGGACCCAAAAACTTTCCCCTCAACTTCAACCCCGCCCCGTATTGCGTGCGCTTAATGGCGACTAACTCATCCATCCGGTACTTTACCCCCTCTTTACGATTTTTATCAAACGACTTACGATTCTCCTGCTGTATTTTAATGATACTCTCCTGAGCTCTCCTGCGGGTTTCTTCTCGCTCGGCGTCCAACTCTTTTATGGCGGCCTCTTCCAGAAGCTTCTGCAACTCGGGGACGACACTTACCCTCATCTCGACGCCGGTCAACAGTCTAAACGGCGATACTGTCGTACTACGAGGTGGTGTGCTATTTAGGGTCTGCTGAACTTTCTCCAGGTGCTTATACCACTGACTAGAGTTCCCCGCGCATAACTTCGTCAACATGGGTACGATGATCTTGTGGACGCGTTCCACTTGCTCATTTCCGCGAGGGACACCGGTGGCTATCAAAAGATGTTGTATCCTCTCTCGTTCACAGTATTCCTTGAAGGCGTTGGAGGTGAACGCCGACCCTCGATCAGATATGATGCGCTTGGGGTTTCCGAACGTCGCCGCCTGCCACGTAAGTTGGTTTATGACAAACTCAGCCGCCGTACTTCTCGACGCATAGAGCCACACAAACTTTGAGAAAGCGTCAACTACAACAAAGATGTAGGTATAATGCTTCGACGTCAGTTCCATCGGTCCAAGGTGATCAACGTGGTAAGTTCCCAGGGGCCTATCTTCCTTATCGATCGGTGTCAAGAACCCTTCCTTCTTCCCTGATTTGGACTCCGCGACTATACACTCGACGCAGCTCTTTACGATTTTGGACGCCTTGGTGGGCAACTCGGGCACATAGAAAGTTCTTTCGACACCTTCCTGCGTTCGCTTCGCCGAGAAATGACCTTCATTGTGGGCGACTCTAATTACTTCGTCCTCCATCGACGTGGGCACAACAATAAGCTCCTTAATGGGATCTTTATGAAGCACCCCGTGCTGGACGTAGAAGTCCTCATAGTCGCCACTTTCCAGGATTTTCATGACCGCTTTAATCCAAGGGTCCATCAGCTGCGCTTGCTGTAATCGGTGCTGCAACGAGTCCTCCAACATCAGGCAAGAAACACGACTCAACGCATCCACGTGTCTCATCTTACTACCACTCCGGTGCTCAATCTCGTAGTTGAAGACCTGCAAGAATAGCGCCCAACGAGATACTCTTAGTGGGATATCTTGTTTACGCATCGTCATAGCGAAAGCATTACAGTCGGTTATTATCTTGAACTTCAACCCCAGTAGATAGACCCGCCACTTCTTAAGAGCCCCAACGATCGCTAGCACCTCTAGCTCATACGAGTGGTATTTCTCTTCGGTTTCCGTCTTTTCCTGCCCATGTACTGTATGGGATGGAGCTGCTGATCATCGACGTCCTTTTGTAGGAGGACTGCTCCATACCCATACATCGACGCATCCGTGTGTACCTCTGTCACCGCTTTAGGGTTATATAACCGCAATACTGGCGCTTTAACCAATGCGGCCTTTAGTTGCTGGAAAGCCAAGAGCTGCTCCTCTTTCATGGTGAATGGTACGTCGCGTCTTAGCAGATCCGACAGTGGTTTAGCGACCACTGCGTATCCTTCGATGAAGCGTCTGAAATATGACGTGAGACCCAGAAAGCGCTGCACGGCTTTACGGTCGGTTGGAACAGGGAACTTTTCGACGGCTCTTGTCTTGGCTTCACTTGGGCGCATGGTTCCGCCACTTATTATATACCCTAAAAAGTCGACGGACTTCTGCAGAAATTGACACTTCTCCCATTTAAACCGTAGATTATACTGCTCCGCTCTTTCAACACCATCTTCAACTTCTGGGCTCCCTCATCTACATCCTTAGTGGGAATGATAAGGTCGTCCATGTATGCGACCACCGTACCGTTTTGTATCAAATCACGAAAAACGGCAAATATAAAACGCGAAAACACTGCTGGAGAATTTGATATCCCGAAGGGCACGAACAAAAACTCGTACTGGTCGTTGTGTGTGACAAATGAGGTGAACTTTCGAGAGCTCTGCTCGACTGGTACGTGAAAGAAACCATTCATGAGATCCAGTGTGGAGAAAACTCTTGCCGCGTACAGCCTTTCAACTACGTCGTCAATCAGGGGCATTGGGAAGTTGTCCCGTACGATCTTCTCATTCAACCGTCTATAGTCGCAGCAGAGCCGTTTACCCCCATCCTTTTTAGACACCAGTACGATGGGCGATGCGTACTCCGACGAGCTGCGCTGGACAATTCCTTCCTTCAACCATAATGCCACCTGATCCTCCACTATACGTCTATCCGCGTACGACATGCGCCTCGGCCCTGCGTAGACGGGTAGATCATCAGTCAACAAAATCTTCATATCCACTGGAGATCTCTGCATCTTGCGCGGCTTGTAGTTATTCACCAACCCTCTCACCACGTTCCCTTCCTCCCAGCTGAGATGCGACAACTCCACCTCACGCTCGTTAGCTTTAACCGCAACTGCCACACACAACTCCTTGAATTCACCTAGAAAATCCGATTCGGCGGTAGTGGCCTCCACTGGTGTAGTTACCATTGTTTCTTGCTTCTGCGACTTTGCTTTGAACTCCACTGAGCCCTCGCTGACAACTAGGGTCTACTGCTTAAGGATGTCGTTACCAATAACCGCGGCATAGGACATGTCCCGCTCTCTGACCACATGGAACTTCAACTCCAACTCCATTCCATCTACGGTAACTGCTTTGGTAAAACTACCTAATGTTGTCAGCCCACCTTGACCTACACCGACTAGCCTACGCCGATCTTTGTCCAGCTCGATATCCTCATCCAACCTCAGTAATGTGTCGTAACGTAATAGGCAGACGTCGCATCCGGGTATCGACCAATGCAGAGAATGTCACCATATCACACGTCACGTCAACAAAGACACATTTGCCCGCAACACCTAACGCACGACATACTTCATCGCCTAAGGTGTTAGCGTTATGACTTTCCATCTTAATCGCAGCTGGACGACTCGGACACTCGGCAGATCGATGACCAGGCTTACCACATTTGAAGCATTTAAATTGTTCGCTACAATCTTTTGCAAGGTGAGAAGTGCTTCCGCACTTGAAACACTTCTTCCCTCCCTCTTTCCGTGCACCCTGACTAGTAGAACTCTTGTTCTCTGCGCTCGGTCGGGTCGGATTTTGGTAAGTTGCTTGTTGGCGACTAGACCGAATCTTTTCGTAGATTAGAATTTGTTCTTTCAGTTCCGCAATGGACTTAGCCAAATATAAATTTGTTTTATTCTGTTTGGAGTCGGGAATGCCTTCAATGAAGTACTCGATGAGGCTCCTCTCATCAAGCTGTATAGGCTTCCCGATCTCCATCAGTAAGTATAAATACTCGCGATAACTTTCTTCGGCGCGCTTACGTCTACCCGCCAATGCCCTATGCACATCTATTGATGACACCCTAGCCCCGAACTCAGCCTTTAAAGCCTGCACCAAGGAACCCCAACTCGTTACATCGCGCTGGCTACGTATAAAAATCTTCGCAGCTCCTTTCAGGAGTTGCTTCGCGTAAATAAATTTTTGTAGGTCGTTCCATTGAACCGCACTAGCATTTTGCTGAAAGTCGTCTAGCCATTCTTCGATCTGTTGGGAACCCGAACCACTAAAAGATGTTAACGAGTCTTCTATGTCACGTAAGGTAAAGGGAGCACGAGAGTATGCACTATGCGGTGTTGCACTTGGTGGTGACGAACCTGCATTGTCATACACGGAACCTACATCGTCGCCGGTATCATCATCAACTTCGCTATCAGGATTTAGACCGAAATGTTCCAATAAACGATCCTGTAGCGTCACCTTCCGGCCGGTGGTAGCTAAACCCAACTCAGACAATTTCTGCTTAATGCCAACAACATTTAAATCCAAGATCGCGCTTCTTTCCATTGTCGACCGTTTCACGCTTACAAACAATAACTTCCTTAACTTACAAAAAAAAATTCCAAAGTTAATCTTACTCTTCGACTTTTTGCCTTAAGGCAGAAATTGGATTACAAAATCTATGTTAATTTGTGCAAAGTCCGTCTTATCGATCTTCTAATTACATGTGTATTTGTCAAATTTATTAGATTTGCTTCAATTTAGCTTTAACTTTCTTTTCTTATTTTCGACAACTAACAAAATTGAGACATTTAATCACCATACGATTTTTCACTCGCTGTTAATACACAAACCGTACAATTAAATTGTGTCACCTCTGTCGCTTCTGGATGGCTTTATGTGCAGACGCCGCTGCTTTTGCTGATGCTCCTTCTGTGCTGCTACTGTGGTTGTCGCTGCCTTGCAGTTACTTTCGCTGCTTTGTACTTGCTGTCGCTGTCGCTGCTTTGCAGTTAATATCGCTGCTTGCATTTGCTGTCGCTGCTTTGCAGTTAATATCGCTGCTTGCATTTGCTGTCGCTGCTTTGCAGTAGCCTTCGCTGCTTGCACTTGCTGTCGCTGCTTTGCGGCTGATGTCGCTGCTTTGCCAGAATCCCTCTGGTAACGGGAAAATCTTTCGTTCTTGTATGGTACGACTAACGGGCTTTTACCAGGAGGTACAGTTCGCCGTTCTGGCCTCTTTAGCGCCCCAACTAGGCCTCCGCTTGTGCACACAGGTAAGATATGTTAAATGGCCGTACGTAAATGGCGTGCATCCATGTGTGTTTGCACGAATTCAAGCCAATTGCCTTTGCACTTGTTAACTTTGCGTAGGTAAAGCGTTTCTTCTACGCCGTCGCACTTCTGGCACCACTTGTAGGATTTCGCCTAGCCAATTGAATAAAATTCCAGCTTTAAATTCCCGCGTGGGGATTTCACAAGTTTATTTAGTATTTTGCTTCGTTAAAATAAACAGTCACAGGTGCTTATTGGCGTAGTTATAATAGCTGGCGTTAAATTACATTGATTTTAATGCGTCACGTTTCACTTAATTTTACGTTGTACAGAAATACGATCTACTGCGTTTGGCGGTCGGC
>NW_023458556.1:103525977-103535636 GCF_013731165.1 Rhagoletis pomonella | reverse complement strand
ACGAGGGGCGCAGCCCGGATGACGTACGGACCCGTTTTTTTTTTTTTTGGTGCCGAGTAGTGGAAACAGGAGTTTGTTAAGTGTCGAGATCTTAAAACTATTCAGCTACAGAATCAAATTCATCAGCTGATTAGATATGCTAAAGATAGTATTTCAATTATTGAGAGTGGAAATAATAGTTTTCTTTATAGTAAAAATCGAGTCCTATACGTCAAACGTGCTGGAATGACAGTTAAAGTAACGAGTACGGTCGAGTGCAGTTGCAGTCTTTGTTCCTGATAATTAAAATTAAAATATAAAAAGATATTGCACGTATATTGAATGCAAACGTGATATTTCATGCAGTGATATTTATTTCAAACTCGGAGCAATTGAAGTTTCCAGTGCGAGCCGCGTATTTGGCCAGAAATAACAAAGAAACCAAATATTATCTTACATTTAACATTTTTTATCAACGAGAACAACTATGGCGCCTAGCACAAGAAGGAATAAGAAACAACAACAAAACAAAGCAATTGTAACTAATTCAAGTGAATCGAGTGATGAAGAAACAAGTAGCACTAGCTTAACGACAATAATAGACGAATTACAAAAACAGTTTAAAGTGCAAGACAGAGCTATGAGCAAAATAAAAAGCTCACAGCAGCATATGAGTGATAGTTTCGACTCACTCAAAGCTGAGATAAGTAGACTTGCTGAAGAAAACAAACAAATAAAGAAAGAACTAAATGAGTTAAAAACAAAGAACGCAAATATGAAAACGAGTGTCAAAAAAATGGAAAGAGACATACTGACAATTAAACAGCAGGCAAATAAAAACAATGTAATGATCACAAACTTGCCGAAAATTGCAAAAGAAAACTTAAAAGATGTCATCGCCAGTATTGGGCAACAAGTAAATGTGGATGTAAATACGAACGAAATAATCGATATTTACCAAAATGAATATAAAAAGTTCAAAACATTTCCAATTATTGTTAAATTAAGTAATGGCGATTTTAAAAGAAAATGTATGGAGTTTAGAAAACTTGGAAATAATATTGATGTCAGTAAATTTATCCCCAACACCAACATGATGGGTAAAAATGTAAACTTCTATCACCTGTTGGAGAAGGATCTAAGTGAACTGATGAAGAAAACAAAACAATAAGCAATAAATAAGAAGTACCAATACGTATGGATGAGAGATGCCAGAATTTTAGTGAGAAAGGAGGAAAATTCAGCAATTATAGAAATAGATTCTATAGAAGATTTAAAAAAGTTAAAATAGAAAAACCCATAAAATTTTTATTTTTACATAGTCAGCTAATATTTGTTATTATCCATGGATTATTTTGATAATCAAATAAAAAATTGATGAAACTAACCTTAATATTCTTTATTTAAACATACAAAGTATACGAAATAAGCTTCAGGATTTAAAAACTTTGATTGAGGAAAATAAGAAAAAGAAAGGCATTGTTCATGTGGTAGCTTTAACTGAAGTATGGATCTACGAAAATGAAAATAAATATTATAATCTTCCCAATTACAATGCATATTTTGCCAATCGGGAACTAAACAGAGCCGGTGGTTGCATACTTTTTGTACACGAATCTATTTGCTCTTCACAAGTATCTTGTAAGGAATTTGAAAAAAGTAGTTTTTTAATAATCAAATTAATCAAACTTGATATTCATCTTGCTTGCGTATATAGAAATTGCTCCTCTGATATTCCGTCGTTTGTGAATGCCTTTGAAGGTGATGTATTGCAAATAAAAAGTTGTATTATTATGGGTGACTTCAACATAAACCTTCTTAATGTTACCAACGATACCATAAGTTATCTAAACAGTATATAGAGTAACGGGTTCTGTTGTCTAAATGAGCTTAGTCAGGATATGCATACAAGGAAGGGCAATAGTTCAAGTACCATAATTGATCATATTATAACTGACAAAGTAAACTACAAATATGTTTTTGCGTTGGAAGATCACCCTATATCTGATCATAGAATTATACATCTATCTGTAAGTTTAAATAAAAATATAAATCAGCCTAGTAGAAACAAATACATGAGTGTATTGGATTATAATGCTTTTGAGAGAAACGGTTATATCAATGACATTATGCGCAGTAGGACCTTCTCTGATTTTCACGCCTCTTTGTGCTCTAGCATAAACAAATCAACTAAATCTATTAAAAAGTCCAGTGAAAAATGTAATAGTCCGTGGATGAGTAGTGAACTTTTGAAACTAATTGGGAAAAGAAACAAGCTATACAAATTAAAAACCAAGTACAGAAATAATATTTACTTTGAAACGGAATTTAAAAGACTCAAAACTCAGGTCAGAAATTTAACACATTACCAAAAGAAAAATTACTTTGGGCAAAAAATCCAGCAAAACCTTTACTCTGCAAACAGAACTTGGTCTATTCTTAAGGAACTAATTTATGGCAAAATACCTGACAGTGTTACTGAAATCAGCCAGTTATCATACAAAGGAGAAATTGTAACAGACCCTATTAAAATAACAGACTGCTTTAATGAATATTTCACGACTGTTATAGATTCTCCCTCAAATATTCAGTACGTTGCAGAGCCAGCAACGAACATCAATACAAATTTTACCCTAAGCGAATGTGATCCATTAGAAATCGAGTTAGCCATAAAAAATTTAAACATAAAATCTGCGAACGGGCCTGATGGCATTTCAGCGCGTCTTATGAATAAATATAGAGAGTATTTTAGCCACACTTTATGCCAAATTATTAATGAGTGCTTCCGAAAAGGTGAGTATCCTAAAGAATTGAAAATAGGCGCAGTTGTGCCAGTACACAAATCTGGAAGTAAGGAAATCTGTGCAAACTACAGACCCATCACAAAATTAAGTACGATCGACAAGATTTTTTGAAAGTGTCTTGCTCAATAGGTTGAAATCCTTTCTCCTTGAAAATAAAATCATTGACAAAAATCAATTCGGTTTCATGGAAAATTCGAATACGCTGTCTGCATGCATATCGTGTACTGAATATATCTATGAAAACTTAGACAAGAAGAAATATGTAGCGTTACTGGCAATCGATCTTTCAAAAGCATTTGACTCGGTAAATTTATATATTATGATTAGAAAACTCGCTGAGTTAGGTTTAAACGATAAGGAACTCAAAATCTTTGAAAGTTTTTTATTAGATAGAGAGCAATATGTTGAGATAAACAATTTGAAAAGTGCGAAAAGGCAGGTAACGACGGGAGTTCCACAAGGTTCTAAGTTAGCAGCTACCTTGTTTCTCATTTATATAAACAATGCGCTAAAACTCAATCTTCACGGGACTCCGCAGTTTTATGCAGATGACGGTAGCTTTATGTATGCAGAAGAATCATTCGAAAATTTAATTACAAACATAAAACTAGACTTGGAAAAAATTAGTCAGTGGTTTGACAAAAACATGCTTAAAATTAACCTTTCGAAGACCAATTTTATTATTTTCAAAAATTTCAAACCTCTTCCGGACATTAATGAGTTTTCTGGGATAATGTTTAATAATGTAAAGATTTCTAGAGTAGAAAAGCTAAAGTACCTAGGTATCTGGTTCGACTCCAACTTAAATTGGAGCGAACAAATAAATAACATTAAACTGAAATTAATTCCTTTCAACTTTGCTCTATACAGAAATAGGGGCATCATTCCACGCAAACAATTGTGGCTTTTATATAACGCATATTTTATGTCCAAGATCAGCTATTTAAATCCAATTTGGAGTCGGTGTGCAGAATATAAAATAAACGAACTTCAGCGTTTGCAAAATAAAGTAATAAAGAATATTCTCTCGCTCCCATTACGAACTTCCACTACAAGTCTGTATGAAAATAGACTTGATATTAAAGAAATATGTATTCTGCAAACACTATTAGTAGTCTTCAAGATCAAAAATAATCTTATAAAGCATAACCTTAAGCTCAATACAATAGATCGTTCAGTATATAGTCTGCGTCAGGTAACGAGTATCAGAACCACGTTCTTTCGAACAGGAAAAAGTGCAAATTCCTTACGCAATTATGGTGTGAAACTGTTCAACAAACTACCAGAGTATGTTAAAACATCTCACAACATTATCACTTTTAAACGGGAAGTGATTCTGTTGTTACTTCAAAGATACGACTTCAGTAGCGACCAATATTCATAATACAATGCATTTAGTTAATTGTGCTAAAAATCCTTTCTTTCTCTTTCATCTTTAAATCAAACATTAAAAAAAAAAAAAAAAAAAACCTTATATTTTTTACTAACTCTACTGTTTTTATCATATTGTGCTGCATTTTTATATATCATTTAATATCTTTTTTTTCTCAACATATAATTGAATAGCGACTGCATGACTGTATGCGTAGAAATTGTTAATTATCTGAGCTAAATTCTCACACAAAAATTTATTTTTTTTGAGAATGCATATGTATTATTGTATACGTATACCCAATGAATAAAGGAAAAAAAAAAAAAATCTTGACATAAACCACGGAATGATTCGTTTAGTTCAAAATTAGT
Source organism: Rhagoletis pomonella (assembly GCF_013731165.1). Lineage (NCBI taxonomy): Eukaryota > Metazoa > Arthropoda > Insecta > Diptera > Tephritidae > Rhagoletis > Rhagoletis pomonella. The sequence goes on along the minus strand of NW_023458556.1, from coordinate 103,531,110 downwards.
TTTGCATGGGTTTAAAAATAGATGTCGAAAGTGTCTTGACACTCGAGAAGGAACATTAAAATTTACCTCAGCCAGGAGGGCCGGGCTATTATCCAAGCCTGTCATTCATTTTACGATAAATATTATACCCAGCATTTCTCTACGGCTTGCGAGTGTAGGCAAATTTATGAGCTTTAGACGACTTGTGTAAGGGGGGAGATTGTAATCTGAATCCCAGTTAAAATTACGCAATGCAAAAAGCAAGAATTGTTTTTGAATTGATTCAATCCTTTCTGAATGAACTTGGTAGCGGGGATTCCAAACAATAGATCCGTATTCTAGTATAGGTCTAACTAAACTGGTAAAAAGAGCTTTTGTAACATAAGGATCTTTGAACTCTTTTGACCATCGCCTTACAAATGCAAAAACGCCTTTGGCTTTATTGACTGTAACATTAATATGATGGTTGAAATTGAGTTTGGAATCCATTGTGATACCAAGATCGACAAAATTGGATACCTGGTCCAGATTATAATTTGATATTGAGTAAACAGCTGGCTGAACAGCCCTCCGAGAGAAACACATAACTTTACATTTTTGAAGGTTTAGTCGCATATAGTTTGTATTACACCAACTACCCACGTTGTTCAGATCCGCTTGTAACAAAGACCTTTCTTCGATAGAGGAAAATGTTTTAAAAAGTTTCACATCATCGGCATACATTAAAATTTTTGAATGTTTTATTATAGAAGAAATATCATTAATGAATATCAGGAACAGAATCGGACCAAGGTGGCTTCCCTGAGGAAGTCCTGAAGAAACTTTAATGATGTTGGAAGAACAATTATTAACAATAACTCTTTGTGTTCTATCAGAGAGGTAAGATGAGATCCATTGAAGAAGACTGGGCTGAAAGCCAATTAGATCGAGTTTACGGATGAGTAACGAGTGACATACTTTGTCAAAAGCTTTACTGAAATCGGTGTATATTACGTCGGTATGAGCATTTTCTCTAAAACCGTTTGAGACATGAGTTGTAAACTCCAATAAATTAGTCATAGTAGATTTTCCTTTAGAAAACCCGTGTTGAGATTGTGTAATTGAAGAAGATATAGAATATGTCAGCTGGTTAACAATAATTGCTTCGAATAATTTGGGGATAGCGGAGAGTTTCGCTATGCCTCGATAGTTTTCTATAGAGGACCTGCTGCCGTTTTTGTGAAGTGGTATTATGAAAGACTCCTTCCAGGCTGACGGAAAAACGCCATGTTTAAGTGACAAATTGAATAGAGTTGTTAAAGGCTCGCAGATGTTCTCAGCGCAGTTTTTAAGAAAACAGGTCGGCATATGATCAGGTCCAGGCTTAAATGACGCTTTTAAGGTTTTTAAATAGTGTAAAACTTCATCGGAAGATATTACTGGAATATAAGCAGAGTTGATTGGACAAAGCTCGTACGGATAGTCGCTATAGGGAAGTCTACAGAATAATTGGACTTAAAGAACCGAGCATACATGTTGGCAATGAGTTGGCTGTCGCTAGATACAGTGTTGCGATAATGCATAGCGGACGGAAAACCATGTGCCTTACGCTTTGAATTTACGAAACCATAAAATGGTTTAGGATTGTTAATTAAATTCTTCTTAATTTTACATAAATATGATTTATAACATTTCTTATTTAATGCAAAGTAGCTATGCCGCAAAACTGAGTACCTTAGGTAATCACTGTGTAAGCCCGTTTTTTTTATATAGTTTAAAAGAGTGCGACTTTTTATTTTTCAATTTTTTAAGCTCTTTAGGGAACCATAATTGTATTGGTTCTTCATGAACAATATTACGTTTTGGCACATACTTTCGAAACAAATTGAAAACAGTATCATTAAAGTGCTCAACGCTGCGCTCCACGTCATCTCTATATATTGGCCAAGATAACTTTGAAAGTTCTTTGTTAATTTTCCTGAAATTCGCTTTCGCAAAAACATATCTAGTACTTGAACTTGACTTATTATTATGTATTTCATTTATGATTTTGTAGCTTAACTCAAGAGCAGGATGGTATGCATCTTCCGGCAAAACTAGGGGATCACACCGATTAATAGAGGCCTTCGGAACATCATCAACGTAAACGAGATCCAAGACCTTTCCAAACTTATTTGGGCATATATTTATTTGTTTGAGGCAAAGTTCAGCCATTTCCTCCAGAAATACATTGTAACTATCTCTAGATGAAACTGGTACAACATCGGTGTCAATGATGTTCCATGAAATGTGTGGCAGATTTAAATCGCCCAAAACAATCATAGAATCGGATGCCGTAAGCATTGCATTTACGGTCTTAAGTAAAGAAACTAGCTGCATATATACTGATACGGCAGAATTAGGAGGGATGTAGCAAAGAGCTAAATAAATATAAGTCTTTCCAGCCTGTACACGTATACATTTAAATTCGGTATATTCAATGACAGGAAGACTAACTGCCTCGGATGGTATCGATGAATGCACCGCAAAAAGAACACCACCGCCGATTCTGCCCACGCGGTCACTCCTGTATATTTGATATTCATTTGGAAGAATTTCGGAATTAAAAATATGAGGTTTGAGCCATGTTTCGGTCAAGGAAATAATATTATAATTGCAGTCAAAACCTTTTAAATATAAGTCAGTTAATTTGGTATTCAAACCTCTAACATTTTGATAGTAAATACTTAAATTAGACTTGCGAGTTAGTTTTTTGAATCCAAATTAAGATTAGAAATTTTAGCTACGTTATTATTACTTTTATTAGGTTTATACTCAAACTCGCGAACAAACGCCCCGGTCGGCCAAAATAAACTATTTAGTATTGAATCAAAATCTTCGGAAGCTACATCAATTTTAAAAGATGAAATATCGCGATCGTATTTAAAATTAAATTTACGAATAAATACATCTTTAGTTCTAATTTTAGTCGATATGTATGACTTTATATCATCCGAAGAAGTATCTTTAGCAAGACAAAGATTGATCTTCTCGGAGGAATTACAACCAACTTTTTGGTAATGGTGTCTGATGTGCGGGGATCCGAATTATTCGGAGGAACTAAGTTAGACAGTGGAGCTTGAGATGTTGATGGCAACACTGTTAAATCAACGGTTTGACTATTTTTAGAAGTAGACCTAGTGGATATGGCTTTAGATATCGGAGGCTCCAATGCCTGAGGGCATGGAGAAGATAAATTAATCAGTTCCAAGGACTGGGATGGAGGATTTTTGTTTACTAGAATCCGTGGCTGTCTTTTTAGGTGGACTAATAACATGCCCACCTTTATTTTCTCGGCTATCCTCAGAGTGTGGAGGGTTGTCGAGACAAGTGAAAGACCTAAACATTTTTTCGTAATGCTTAAATTTCTCAACAAGCGCCGACAGATCCTTCCCGATCTCAGAAAAACCATTTCTGGACTGCCTGAAGAATTTAAATAAATCAACTTCGGTTGATCTACATTTTTGACAAGACCAACGAAGACCCTTACCCTCGTTAATAGCGTCTAATACTCTACCGCTCAAACCAGCACATTTTATATGGGCAATCCCATCGCAGAGCCAGCATGACACATAGGAGTCGCTTTTAACGTGGCAATTGGTGTAAATACACGACATGTTTAAAATTATATTTATTTTTAGGTTTTAGAAGCAAAAAAGCAAAAACGGTTTTGAAAACGATGTATTAATCAGTGAACCAATCAGCTGGTAAATATCAGGTGGAAAGCTATGTAGCGAACAGTTTTAAATGCACTGTATATTTTACACCTAATAAACACAACGCAAACAGCTGTGACAAAGATGAAACAGCAGAAATGACAAAAAGACAAAAAGAGCAAAATCAATGTGCACAAACAAAAACAATTGTACAACAATATATTATATGAAACAAAATACTCGGCACATGCAATTAAGAATATCAAGTTAAATTAATCAAATTTACGGGAAATTTTGATGTTTTACTTATCTTTAAATTGTGCACCAGAAGGTTTTTAACACTTTTAATTTTTAACTTTAATAAGCGTAAACAACTTTATAAAACACAAAATTTAAACAGATCACAGAAAAACACAGCTTCACAGCTTGACGTTTGTGCATATATGTATGTATATTAGACTGCATCACTCCCCATACAAAAAAAATAATCGGTAGTGTTTTTCAACTGGAATTATAAAATCTATGACATTTTAAGACTTCCACCAAAATATCTCGGAAAAATATTAAGATTTGCGTGAGCTGGACCGATTTGAAAATACCTAAAAAAATTTTGTTTTTTATTAATAAAAACAGTTAATTTGAGTATTTTTTTTTTTAAATCACCTCAGATGACCCAACAGTTTAAGCTTAAAAAAGCATAATAATATTTTTTAAAAATTTTCTACGGATTCATAATAATGAAATTTTTGATCCTGTTTTTGAACTTTTTTCAAAGACTGGTTTTTCAAAGACTGATGTGGCTTTAATTTCTTAAAGGATTTTTTTGGAAAAATGCCCCCAGATGACAAAACAGTTTAAGTTTAAAAAAGCGACATAAAAATATTTCTTTGCAAAAAAAGTGATTCACGTCCGAATTTTTTACCGACTTCGTAAAAAGGAGGAGGTTATCCGTTCGTCGGAATATTTTTTTTTTAGGTATGTTACCGCATAACTTTGGACCACGTCAACAGATTTCGATAATTCTTTTTGCATCGGAAAGGTAGTGTCCCATACTAATCTGGTTTAGGTCCGATCATTGGATCATGAAATATATATATTAGGGCGGGTCAATTTGTATGGATCGATTTTTTTCGACATTGTTCCTAGCATATTCGGATTCTTCATAAAATTCTAAGAAAAAAATTCCTCCAGACCATAGCTCTAAAGTCAATTTCGAGCCTGCGCATTTTTAAAAGAAGATATCTTATATATTAAAATGAATTGCTGTCCGTTATCCTCGCTAAGACTCGAAAACGGCTTGACCGATTTGAATATTTTTTTATTTTTTTTGGTTTGTTTTTTATAATATCCGGATGGTTAAAACCAGAAAAAAAAAGAGTTTCCACCTGTTCAAAAATTTCAGTATATGTAAGTTAATGACATAAATTAGATATTACAATATGGCTGTCAAAAGAAAGAGGTTATGAAGGCTTACAGTCGA
>NW_023458556.1:103523709-103525877 GCF_013731165.1 Rhagoletis pomonella | reverse complement strand
TACAATATGGCTGTCAAAAGAAAGAGGTTATGAAGGCTTACAGTCGAAAATATTTTTGAGGGGGGTTGCCACCTATTTCAAAATTTAATTGAATTAAATTGGTAAGACAAATTAAATGTTCCAATATGGGTATCAAATTAAAAAGGTTTAAGAAGGCTTACTACTAAAAATATTTTTGAGTCGAGTTGCCTCCAATTTCGAAAATTTAATTCAATTAAGTTAATAAGATAAAGTATGTATTATAATATAGGTGTCAAACAACAAGTATTTGAAAAATTATTGATTAAGAAATATTTTCTATAGGCCTGCCACTTACCTGAGCGGTAAAAACTAAAAGCCATACTCGCAAATATTATTCAAAGCTTTTGAGGCTCGCATCAATGTGGAATACTGTAACTCCGTCAAGTTAGTCTTTATTGATGGCAAACAAAGTACTATCATGTTTGGCAATGATATCACCCCATCGAACAATGCACTTAGCCTCGATATAAAAAGAGAACAAAAGCCGAAGTATTAGCCGAAGCAGTTCATACAAATGTTCCACAATTGAACTAACAAAAAAAAAATGGCCTACGACTCTTTCATAGAAGCTGTGTACACTGGAGTAAATTTTAAACAAAAAACAAAACCGACGTCAATTCTCATATACAAATTTAAGAGTACCGTTATTTTCTTCATGGCCCAATTATCGGATCTACACTCAATTAGTAGGAAATTACCTCTGAGGAACCACCTTTCCTTTAAAAAAGAATTATAGAAAACGGATAACGTAGTCCAAAGGTATGCGGTAACATACATAAAAAAAATATACCGACGAATTGATAAAATATGCAGATTAATATTTAATAAAGTGTTGCGGATATATTTTTTTAATACAAACCTGTGCTTGGGAGTTTATTGATACGAAAAATTAATTTCTGATATCTATTTTTTATTTAAAACCCCGCAAGATTGCACTACAAAGCAAATTACATATTTTTTACTCTTGTAACGGGAGAAGTTACTGTATATATTTTTTTATATGTACAGTGTTGAACAAAAGTTTTGGCACAGTAAATTTTCGCATTACATATATGCAAAGTTTTTAATTTATTTCCGATATTTTTTTATAAAAACATAGTTCTTACTACACCAAAACACATAAAAATCAAATGTGTAAACCTTGTGAAAAACTCATGAAAATTCAATAAATCTGCATACTAATTTGCAATTTTATATTCAGATTTTCAAGCAACTTTAAACTTGCACTTTGATAAACAAAAATTTAATGGATATTAGACTGCATACTTGGAATTTTTCTAAAAAATACTTTGCCTATATTGCGAAAAATTCACTGTGCCAATACTTTTGTTCGTTACTGGAAGTAAATAAAACTATAACTTTAAAAACCCAAAAAAAAAAAATACAAAAAGTTTTACAACATTTAAAAATAATTTTTCGAATCATAAATTTTTATATTATTAACATTATATTTTTTTTGGTTTTAGATCCTTTTTGCTTTCAACACGAGGTATCTTTTTTCTACTTTCTATTGTCATAGCCATAATTCCCTCTCTATTTTTATCAATCAATCAATCAATTTTATAATTTTTTCCGGCATTTTTCCTAATTACAAGCAGAGCTTTATAAAAATTGTATAACACCAAATGTTTATCAAGCTTAGGATATTGTGTTATCCGTGCAGGGTTATTAATTTAACCAGAGAATATATTTCGTTTATTAAGTTTACCCAGTGGTTAAAACTTGTTGAATTTTTATTTAAAATTTTCGGTAAGAAATAAGCGAGTGGATGAAAAATATATAACGGTAAGAACAGCCCATATATATGTATATGAAAGAATACACACATGCGACGACTCTAGCCATTGTGTGTCACTCCTTTAAATTATAGTTATTTTTTTCTTATTGTATTAAAAAATAACGTTCGCAACACTTTAGTAAATATTAATCCGTATATTAACTTAGTATATATTAAAGACTAGAAGATGACCCGGTGAACTTCATATCATCTATAATTTATTTGAATTTCACTTTGATCAATTATAACAAATCTTCAAAAAGCAATACATTGAGATCATTAATACTGCCTGCTGTTATAGCTGATAAATGATTCCACACCTATGAGATGTGTCACGCCCCTTTTTACAAACTCATTTATATACATATAT
>NW_023458556.1:103520805-103523609 GCF_013731165.1 Rhagoletis pomonella | reverse complement strand
CTCATGAAAGGTATGAAGCCTTCGGCATAGCCGAAGACAGCGCTGCTCTTACTTGTTTTTTTTTTTACAATTTGGTAATTTTTTTTCAGCGTAAGTCCTTTCTTTAAAATTTTTAATACTAACTTATTACTTGTAAAAATTTAGAACTTTGAACCTTCTTACAATTGCACAAAACAAAAAGATTGCATCTTAAGACGGCCAAAAATTTAAAGAGCTCTTTAACATAAAATTGTTTCTTGACAACACAGAACTTTTACACCCCTATTTTGCCACACTTTCATATTCGGATTTTGCTACGAATCGTAGAAATGGTATGCTGCAATCCGAATCGTATCTATCTTCGAACTTTCGAAATTCGTAACAATGGCAACAGTTTTGAACGAAAAAAATTCTGTGTCGGAAGCGAGATAAAAATTAAGCAAAAAGATGTAAATCGATGTGTTTGCAGTAAATATTAGTGGTGTTCTTTTTAACAGATAAATTTGCTTTTCGCATATACGTATATTTTTATCCACTGCATTTTATGAACGAACAAAAAATAATGTTTGTTGCCCCTTATCGAGAAACTTGGGTACGGTTTAGTTATTAGTGCAATGATTTTGGGTTGTTGTATCCAAACGCATCACCCAAATCTAAAAACTTCAACATACACGTGTTGTCAAAGGATTATACTTTAACTTAAAACAAAGGTTCCGAGCTCTAGTTTATAAATAAACTCGGTTTGAACCATGCACTTTTTTTGTAAATTTCGATGTGGGTTCTGCGCAAAGATAGAGTGGATGACGTAGCCGGAGTTACATATATGCACAATAAATGTTGTATGCTTCCGCCCTCTTCTCCGGCAATAAAAAAAAAAGAGAATTCTCATTAGTAAGGCTTGTAATCCCTAAGCGTGGCCGAAGGAAGAAGCAAGCGCGACTAGGTGGTGGACCTAACAAAGTGCATATTTTCAATGGCTTGGAAGAAACTGTCATTGCAGTAACTGGATTGAGAACCAGTTCTTCAGGAATAGGAGGAGTTATAGCTTGTGGCTCAACAATTCAACCAGAAGCTGACATAGATGAGTCCATGGTTACTATTTATTTTTTTTTAGAGTTTTGGTAAAAAATTCAAAATCTTTGTAGCAACACTGCCCACAATACAGCATTGGCAGCTAGCAGTAGTGCTCAGTTTAGCCCAAATCACTGCCTTCATCGCAGCAAACTTCGCATGTTGAATTTGACATAAATGAAACGCAACCAATTTCTGTTGATGTCACTGAAGCCTAAAAGGCAACAACATGTAAACAAACAAAAGGGAATGTCAAAAAAGCAGTCACTGACACTGCCAATATTAGCAGTAGCAGTTGATTTTAAAAGCTGTTACTGCCACTGCCACTGCTTTATTGTATTTTGGGCTTATGAAATAAAGGAAAAGCTGAAGATGAATGTATGTATGCCGCCAGTGTTGCCGCGAATCAGCCAAATTCCTTTAAAAAAAGGCCTAAAAAGAGCTAAAAAAGTCGTTGTGGCTAAAAATGGTAGCTAAAATTTATTAATTACATATACATATATAAGTATACATGCAAACACTTTCAATAAGTAAAGGTATAGAAAAACAATGAACTCTGGAAAAAAGCTAATATTTTATCCAACCAAAAAACTTTTTGTATAAAATAGGAAATATACGACACCAGATTGCTGGCTCCATCAAGTGATTGTACCATCAGGCTCGAAGCATATAACTTACTAGCAGGCTGGTACAATATTTATTTCTTTACAAATGAGGTCCAGGAAAGATCGAAATTAGAGCGGAAATTTCATAATTTTTCTACCATTTTGTTAAACATTATTTTATTTTTTTTAATTCACAACTACAATATCGTGAACTTAATCTTCCACAAACACGGCTTTGACTCATATAATGCAAGAAATTTTTAATTAGAAAAATGGGCTAATTTCACCACTCACGACACCAGCATGCTGGTACAATCATAAAATTTTCAAATAGTTTTTGAAGTCGCACCAGCAGCTGGTACAATCACACCAAAAGTGCATACGTTGTCAATCGAATTGATGGGCCATTTAACAAATTAAGCATATTAGCCCTAGAAAGACTACCATAATACAACTTACGTAAAAGATAACCATACGCTTCAGAAGCGCACGATTTTCTAGAGCGTATATTTTACCCTAATGTTGAATATGTATATAGATAATACAATCATTTTATAAGTTTGGAACAGTTTTAAAAATAAAATGCGTTTTTATTATAAATTTGAGCATTATAAACACTTTTAAACACAAATCACTAAATCAAATCATTAAAAATTTACAAAAATATGCTCATCGGGCAGGCGCCTCTGCGACGTAGGTTATCTTTCTAGAGTTAAGGGCCGTAAATTTATATATTTTAAACTATAGTTAAATCGTTAATAGATAATTTAACGGCCCTAACACTTTTACAGTATGTATGTATAAAAAGTAAGTAAGTTTAGTTAGTTTAAAAATTCATCTCTTACATATATGAAAAAATTAGATCCAATTAAGCATATACATATGTATTTACACCTTTTTCATGCCAAGTATGAATAAATTCTTCAAAGGGCTAAAAAGGGCTAGGGGCAATTTTAAATTTATGTGGCCAAAAAAAGTATGTGGTAGCTAAACCTAGCCACCAAAGGGCTAAAACGGCAACACTGTATGCCACACCAAGGAGCTTACAGTGAGCATGTGCCGATATCGCAGCAAGTAGCATTTTGAAGTAAAAACAAGTAAAAGCAGCGCTGTCTTCGGCTATGCCGAAGGCTTCATACCTTTCATGAG
>NW_023458556.1:103482105-103520705 GCF_013731165.1 Rhagoletis pomonella | reverse complement strand
ATGCGGATCCATCACTACTTTTTAAGAATACAATGCAGAAATTAAAATGTTAACTTAAAACCGTCACGATCTTTCTAGAGAGGGAAAATTTATTTAAAAGCAGCGTTAGAATATTCTGTTTCCGGTCAACAGTGAGCGTTCGCTGCGCAAGTTAGAAAAGTGAGGGCATAGATGTAATACTTCTATATTGGCAGTAAGCAAACATTTCAATGTGTAAGCATTCCGAAATCAAAGCGAGACAGTCTAGTACCGTTTTTGTCAAAGTATTGGCTGGCTTCCAAAACGTATCAATACAATGTTTGGAAACTGTTATACTGCGGTATTCAAACTGTTCGTATAAGCAGAGTTGCGACACATTGCAACCATATACATTGCATATTTTAAATATTCAATATACCAATGAACAATTTTTATGAATTTTCCATTTTTAAAACACCAATGGTAACCAATAACAAACGAAGCATCAACTTTGTTTCTGATGCTCTGATAGGGCCAGCGATGCGTTTCGATAAATTTTCGGATGCGTTTTGGAAAAGTATACATCGTCAACATTTTGTAGTTCGGCGTTATTGAACGTTTTACTTTGTACGTATGCAAAGCAATTGACGTTTTGGAAGTCAGCCATAGTGTACTAGAGAGCCGTTTTTGCATGGTTTATATATTAGAGGTTGCGCAATGCGCAGGTCCGTTATTCTTTTCTCGCAAAATTGGGCGACAACCACAGCGAAAACAACAAGCATCCTATTGTCTCTGCCAGCACCTAACTGTTTTTATACATGCACGTTAGGGCGGGTCGAAAATCAAATTTTTCTCAAATCCCTTGGTAATAGTGAAAATATATTGTCTCATGAAGTCAACAACAAGCCTGCAAAATATTAGTCTTTCATTTTAATTGTAAGAGCCCGCGCATCGACCGCCAAGTGACCCACAGCACGCTAGTCGAATAAGACCAATTCTTGTTAAAAATTCTGGGTTTAGCCAAAAATTTTGGTGCATATTATTAGATAATGAATCCTTTAACGCAAAAGATAAAGTCAAGTATCATTTCGCGCAGCCCTTTATCTTATCGTTAATCTCAAACTCATCTATTTTCAAGAAAATTTTAATTGTTCTCTTGATAATTGCACTGGTCTATAGTCAAAAGATGTAAAGAACAACATTAATATAGCTGGCGTACATTTAGATCGCTAGTTCCAAATATTCTAATCCTTTTATAATATTAGCTATAGTTTGCGAACTTTTGCAAAGTTAGAAACAATTTCGGTAACTCTAATAGAATAGCCACTATTTTCCATCATCGCGGAAAAATTTTGTTTATGCAAATTAGTATGGAAACACTGAACAGGCACAACTTCTAGACACACTAATAGGTTTACTTATGTTTAGGCATACAATATAAAAGTTGCAAATATAAGAAAATGATAAAAAATTTTGTTCAAGATTTTTTTTATTTTAAAATAATTTGTTTATAATCTGAACTATTTTAGTCATATTATTATCAAAAATCAGTAACATTAAATCTCGCCTCCAATTTGTTAATTATTACGCACCGATCGAGTAACATTTACCAAAGTTATATCGAAAAACTTAAGTGGATTTCCAGTTTTTTTTCTAAAAAAAATGTCTCTTCAATTGTATAAATAACCTTTAAATAAAAGAACCGGATTACAGAAAACTGTGCCAGCGAATGACTTTTTTCGTTCAAGCTGAATGCAAAGCAATATCGTCCAGTTGGAGAGTCCTCAAAAGGATTTCCCAGGATATGTTAAAGACTATTGCATTTACCTACAGACACTTTTTTACATAATGGAATTAACTAAAATATTTATGTATATCTAAACACTTATTGCACGTCCCCTACTATCATATAACGGCAAATTTAGAAACCGCGAAAAATGTGCTTCTGCGGCGACTAATGAAACCATTCTGCACCAGTTTTCAAGACTGCAAAAATGGACTTAAAATATGAGTTTCTCACCCTAATTGTAATGTATGTAAATACTTATATATTTGAAACTACTATTAACTTGTCGAACGATTCCTAATCTTTGACAATACATTCATTCACCACGATTTTGAAAACTCGGCGTGACCAAGTCCATGGTCATTTTAATATTATATAAACATCCGAAAACATTAAAAGGTTTGAAACAAATCTCGTCTCACTTTTTTGTATTTTTCACTTGGTTGCTGAAGTAATGAAGAATTGAAAATTCATAAGGGAAAATTATAGTTTTTGTAAGTTTTATCTTAATATCTTAAAAACGTGTAGACTTATTGAAAAATGATAAATGAACGTGAGGTACTAAATTTAATAGCCCTTAATTTGATATATCGTCCTGTTTATAACAATAGCGCATTCCATAGATATTACAAGCCAAAGTTTCATTTTCAAATTTCATACACTTTGATGCAATTGCGCGGGCTAAAGATAAGTTTTAAATTAATCTTACAATGCGGTCAAATGGCTTTTATTTTCCCCCATACAAAATCGACCCAGCCTAATGCACGTGTTTGCAAATTGATGACGATGTGATTTTGTATGGAAAAGCATTTATGCCCATATATTTGAATAAAATAAACATACTTAGAAGATGTCAACCAATACTTCCCATACACCAAACGAAAGGAAAACACCTGAATTTTTGATTAAAGAAAACAAAAACAAATTCATTCCAGCTGTTTTCGATCATTTTGGTATAAAAAAAAATGAGCAAATTCGTTCAACAATTTTTTGCCTTTAAATGCTCGATATTTGTTGAATTTGTGTAAAATTTTTACACGATAATATTTCTACTGCTCCAAAGAACCTATATCCCGAAAATGAAAGTTATATCTGCCAACCATAGAGCACTTTAAAAGCTTAAAATTGACCCCAAAATAAGCCAATATTTACCGTTGCTTCTACGACAGACACCGAATCGGTTACATTACATTACATTAATTTACATTAATTAACACTTTTGTTTGAGATCGCTTCACTAGTTCTCGTGCAATAAGCGTTTTCGTGAAGCTCTAAAAATTACAACTACAACATTAGAGCATAGCTTCCATATCGAAACGTAAGACGTATTCTACGTCAAAAATATTATTTAAAGGACTATGTTCTCTTCGAAGTACGTCAAAGGTCAAGTAGAAGTGGGAACTTGTATGACTGCCAATTGATAGCTCGGTTATATAGCTTAATAAATAATATATTTAAAGACATTTTTATCAAAGTTGATAAATATATCATTTGACCAGTTTTGTTACACGAATCCTCCACAATTTGTCATTTTGTTTGCCAGATATACGTTCCGGTGCACTTACACAAGATTCGCATTCGCAAAAGCTCCGCATTGATTAGTGCGAATGCGAAAGCAAATGCGAATGTCAAAATTAATGCGAAAGCTCCGCGGTTGCGAATGCGAATGCGAATATGCGCAACAACCCTGATACATACATACGAGCACGAATTAATTTCATTTAAAGAAATGGCGTGTCGTCCATTTCGCGAATATAGTTCATATTTTTAGGCGCAATATTTAACTACTTCCGGCAAGGCGACATTTACCTCTCGTGTCAATTGTATGGTCTTTGATATTATGCCTACCGACAGGGTTGATGTCTAGACTTTTTTATAAGATCTTTGCAAAGCAAAGGTATTATAGCTATAATAGGTGTCTGGACATACAACATTGTAAGTTGATAAAGTTGATGTTGTGTAAAAGTTTCATAGCAAGTATCGGACTAGAGCACAGAATGTATTAATTTTTGCTTTGAGAGTATATGTAAATTCAAAACTTTAAAGCCGTTTCACCCCCGAGTCTCACTTTTTTGAGTTATGACACTATTGAAGTAAATGAGCGATACGTATCTACATCACATTATTGCGAATAAAAAAAAAACTCAACAATTCAAAATGAACTCATTGGTTAAAATTTTACCTTCAAAAACAATGTAAAAACGATTTTTCCATTCTTCTGGTCCTAGACGATATAACACGCGAAACGAGTCTTCAAATACAGTGACGCGGCGTACACTAACGGTGTTTTCTTCACGACGAACACCTTCATCAATCCTCTCGAGCTCAGTCTGGAAATACTTTCTTTTCACATCAAAATCGAGAATTCGTGTATGATCCACCAAAACAGCAAACGGCCCATCCGACAAATGAATCGGAGATTGCCTTAGAATCTGATTAAGTACAGTTCGATGTTTTTCAGCAAAAAGCAAAAAGTTTTCCTTGTCTAAACGCTGTTGGACTTCTAGTGGATTTGCGCGGAAGACAGATTTTCGTAAATTTTCCGAAGATTCTGACGCTGCCGTTTCATTCACGTCTAAAAAGAAATTAATTACATAAATATTTAATAAGGTCGTGAAATCATTATTATGCGTAAGTATTTTTGTCAATATTTTACAACCAGAAATATCCGTTTATCTATGTATGTATGTTCTAGGAATGTTAATCCCGGGATCCCGGCCTTTTTAAAGTCCCAAAAATCCCGGGATTCTTAGCAAATAATCCTGGTATTTTCGGGATTTGTAATTTGCACTGATGGCAATAATAGAAACTCCTTTTCTTGAACAGTATTGGCTATATTTCTCTTTTTATTTAATAATTAATATTTTTATTCAACAATTTTTATTGAGCTTAAGGCCGTTTTTAATGAAAACTTATTGCGGAAAAGCAACAATAATTTGAAAAAATGGTAGAAGTGATAGCTATTTCAGAAATCAGCACATTTCCTCACCAGACTTCTTTCAGTAGGATTCGAACCGACGATCCCACTGACTCAGCCAGTTGCCTACGCACTGTGCTAAGTTCGCCTTGTAAATTATCGTTGCTTTTTCCCCACTTTTTCATTTGTTAAGCCAACACAATCAAGCGCAGCTATTCCGCTGCTATTCACACTTGATCATGTGGTTGTTGGTTTTTGTTAATAATTCTATTTTTAGAATGTTTAACTTTTAGGTGTGCTCGTCCTTAAGTTATTTGTTTTTTGTTATTTTATGGCCTTATAACAATTATATTCAACAATTTTTGTTGAGCTTGAGGCCGTTTTTAATGAAAACTTATTGCGGAAAAGCAACAATAATTTGAAAAAACGGTAGAAGTGATAGCTATTTCGGAAATCACCACATTTCCTCATCAGACTTCTTTCAGTAGGATTCGAACCGACGATCCCACTGACTCAGCCAGTTGCCTACGCACTGTGCTAAGTTCGCCTTGTAAATTATCGTTGCTTTTTTCCCACTTTTTCATTTGTTAAGCCAACTACAATCAAGCGCAGATATTCCAGTGCTATTTAAACTTGATCATGTGGCTGTTGGTTTTGTTGGTGTTTTAATCATTCAATTTGATGCAGTTGTATGGAAGATATGGCGCTTTATTGATCGGATACCGCGGCATGCTTAAAAAAAAACAATACTTCGATATATTGCAAATTTTCGCTTTCGCGGCTTTTTTTAAATCAATACTTTGATATATAGTGAAAATATGCACTAAAAAACCGTGCGTTTTCAATGTTTCCGTTTTCAGTTTGTATTTCGACATTTTTTGGTATGTGTGGCAGCACCAAAGTTTCAGTTCAATCGCTCTACAAAGGAAGAAGCGAGGTTGAATTTGACTTTTTTTGCAACTTTAACTACTAATTGCTTAAAAACTATAAGCCCGGAGGGAGTCACCTTCAGATTTAAAATCATCACCCTTTTTTTAAAGCCTGGTCCATTATTGGAAAATTTTCCCAAATATATTTTCATAGTCGATGTTCAGAGGAGGATGGTTCCGTGCGCAGAAGTGGAAAACTTTTGACTGCCATTCACCTGGGAGTGGCCAGAAGCGATTCTTGTGCGTACGGTTCAAATCGCAGCTCACAACGTCCGGATATTTATATCCACGTATCCTCTGGGTAGCAACCAAACACCCGTTTGGGAGCGAGCTAAAGTGAGAAGGCGTAAAACTTCGCGTGCGCTGGGTTTGGGTCCCGCCACGTTAAAACCCCGCCCAATGAAAAGAAAAAAACAGCCTCGGATGAGACCCCCTTTTTCTGATGACGACCACGGCAAACGTATAAAGGACTATGATTTAAGGGTATGCACCTGGAATATCCGGACCCTTAATGGGGAAGGTGCCTCTGCCCGGCTGGTTGATGTCCTCGGGAAGACAAAGGCTGACATCACCGCCATCCAAGAAATGCGATGGACGGGGCAAGGTAAAGTAAGCGTGAAGCCTTGCGACGTCTACTACAGTTGCCACGTAAAGGAGCGCAAATTCGGTGTTGGATTCGTGGTAGGAGAGAGACTCCGTCGCCGAGTACTGGCGTTCACCCCGGTGGACGAACGTCTAGCCACAATCCGCATCAAAGCTAGATTCTTCAACATCTCGCTCATCTGCGCCCATGCCCCGACGGAAGAGAAGGATGAGGCGTCCAAGGATCTCTTCTATGAGCGCTTGGAACGTACATATGAGCGCTGCCCCCGACACGATGTCAAAATCGTGCTTGGCGATTTTAATGCCAAGGTGGGCAAGGAAGGGATCTTTGGCGCCACTGTCGGAAAATTCAGCCTCCACGACGAAACGTCCGATAACGGACTGAGGCTGATCGACTTCGCCGGGGCCAGAAATATGGTAATATGTAGTACTAGGTTCCAGCATAAGAACATCCACCAAGCTACATGGCTGTCTCCAGATCGAAAAACGAGAAACCAAATCGATCATGTTGTGATAGACGGAAGGTATGCTTCAAGCGTTTTGGACGTACGTACACTCCGAGGGCCAAACATCGACTCGGACCACTATCTTGTTGTAGCCAAGATACGCACCCGCCTCTGTGCAGCAAAAAATGTGCGCCCAACAATGCAAGGAAAGCTTAACGTCGAAAAGCTGCAATCACAACAGACGGCCAATTTATTCGCCACTCGACTCACACACCTGCTCTCTGAGAGCACTCTTCAACAATCCAACGTACGCGAGCAGTGGAACCACATTTCCCGATCATTAAGTACCGCCGCCGAAGAAGTAGTTGGATTTCAGCGAGCCCGAAAGAACAACTGGTACGATAAGGAATGTCAAGAAGCCGCAGAGAAAAAAGATGCCGCCTACAGGGCCACGCTGCGATCGGGCGCAACGCGAGCCATGTGGGACCGTTATAGGGAACTGAAGATGGAAGCGAGACGTATTTACCGCAATAAGAAGAGAGAGGCCGAAATACGTGAGTGCGAAGAGCTTGAGATGCTGGCCGACAGGAAGAACGCCCGAAAATTCTACCAGAGGGTTAGGCGACTTACGGAAGGTTTCAAGACCGGGGCGAACTCCTGTAAGAACAACAATGGCGACCTAGTGACCGATGTCCAGAATATACTTAAATTGTGGAGGGAACACTTTTATAACCTACTGAATGGTAGCAGCGCTGAAAGTAGTGAGGAAGACGAACCCGAGTCCCCAGTCGATGATGATGGAGTAGATGTCCCACCGCCTGACTATGACGAGGTACGTATAGCGATTACGCGGTTGAAAAACAACAAAGCTGCTGGAGCTGACGGCCTGCCAGCCGAGCTATTCAAGTACGGCGGCGAGGAGCTGATGAGGTGCATGCATCAGCTCGTATGCAGAATATGGTCAGATGAACGCATGCCCGACGACTGGAATTTAAATGTGCTCTGCCCAATCCACAAGAAAGGCGACCCCGCCATATGCGCCAACTACCGCGGAATTAGCCTTCTAAGCATAGGTTACAAGGTCTTATCGAGCGTATTGTGCGAAAGACTGAAGCCCACCGTCAACGAGCTGATTGGACCTTATCAGTGTGGCTTTAGGCCTGGAAAATCCACCATAGATCAGGTATTCACAATACGCCAAATCTTGGAAAAGACCCGCGAGAATAGGATCGACACACACCATCTATTTGGCGATTTCAAAGCCGCTTTCGACAGCACGAAGAGAAGTTGCCTTTATGCCGCGATGTCTGAATTTGGTATCCCCGCGAAACTAATACGGCTGTGTAAAATGACGTTGAGCAATACCACCAGCTCCGTCAGAATAGGGAAGGACCTCTCCGAGCCGTTTGATACCAAACGAGGTTTCGGACAAGGGGACTCCCTTTCGTGTGATTTCTTTAATCTTATGTTGGAGAAGATAATAAGAGCCGCAGAACTGAACCGCTCAGGCACAATACTTTATAAGAGCGTACAATTGCTGGCGTATGCCGACGACATCGATATTATCGGTAAAAACAAGGGCTACGTCTGTTCTGCCTTCTTGGGATTGGATAGAGAAGCAAAGCGAATGGGTCTGGTGGTGAACGAGGACAAAACGAAGTATCTCCTGTCAGCACACAAACAGTCAGAGCATACGCGTCTTGGCACCCACGTCACTGTTGACAGTTACAAGTTTGAAAAAGTAGACGACTTCGTTTATTTGGGAACCAGCATTAACACCAATAATAATGTCAGCCTTGAAATCCAACGGAGAATCACTCTTGCCAACAAGTGCTACTTTGGGCTGAGTAGGCAATTGAGAAGTAAAGTCCTCTCTCGTCGTACAAAGATCACACTCTATAAGTCACTCATCATGCCTGTGCTGGTGTATGGCGCGGAGGCATGGACAATGAAAGCATCTGATGAGGCGGCTCTTGGAGTTTTCGAGAGAAAGATTCTGCGAAAGATTTACGGACCTTTACGCGTTGGTGATGGCGAAAATCGCAGACGATTTAACGATGAGCTGTATAAGCTTTACAACGATATAGACATAGTGCAGCGAATTAAATTTCAGCGGCTCCGCTGGCTTGGCCATGTCGTTCGGATGGACAGAAACGCTCCTGCTCTGAAAATATTCAACGCGGGCCGCGATGCTGGTAACAGAGGAAGAGGAAGGCCTCCTCTGCGTTGGAAAGACCAGGTGGAGAAGGACTTGGCTTCACTTGGCATTTTCAATTGGCGTCAGTTAGCACAGAAGAGAAATGACTGGCGTGCTGTTTTGGACTCGGCCAAAATCGCTTAGGCGGTTACAGAGCCAATTAAGAAGAAGAAGTCGATGTTCAGACACGGAAACATTTGTTGCGGCAACTCGAAGCTTGTAGGGGAGAGCGACGAGGAAAGGGAACGGGTACCAAGTTGCTCGTACTCGGGCAACACGCTTTGTTCTCTCCTTCGTTCACAGCTGACAACAACAATTGCATACAAAAGAGTTGCTGCGTGTGAATGCAAAGGGCAACACCAAAAGAGAAATCGCCGATAATAAGCAACTCGAGTTTCCGTGTCTGAACGCAGACATAGCAAGCGTCGCCAAAGCAAAGTAACGGGTCGCAAAATTTACAAGGGTTGAATGGAGAATGGTTGAGGAGCAGTGTATAACCAGGTTTCAAAATGATAATTTACCGGAACACAACGTGGATCAAACAATCGGCACTTCTGTTTGCAGTGATTTTGATCAAAAATCTAAGTAAGCTCACAAACGTTTTCTAGCGTCTGACATAGTCGAGTGTAATCTATATTCAAGAAGATTTATTGGAGAGCCATAGAGATCCGCCCGCGTGTTGGAAAGAGTGGGTAAAATAAGAATAAGCTTCAACAGCAGTTCAGTAGTTTGTATGCAATGTTTTCGATTGAAAACATTTTTACTAAAAAGAGTCACTATGAGTAAGAACATAAGATTAAAAATCATAAGATTTTTATCGGTTTTGGTATAAGGGATCTTTAACGGAATAATGTAAAAGTGTCAAGTATCGATCGATACTTGAAAGTATCGACAATTTACATCACTATCCAAGTTAGCGAAACAGTTGTTTAGAACTCCTATTAAGTCGTAATGAAATGTACCGCAAATTTCCCGTGTAACGTAGCCTTTCCAAAAGGATATATTATATATCGCATAAATAAGATCCAACCAATTATACACTTTCAGAGCCCTTTGCAGCTGCACCATCGGTCCCCGGCGACTTTAACGGTTTGAAAGAATTTATCGCCACATGGATCGTACAGAAGATCGGAGAACTACAGGACCTGAAGTACAAAATATCGCAAAGAAGTACATTTGACTGTACTTCGAAGTACGAAGTACAAGAGCGAAGAAAGAAGTACTGTACTTCCGAAAGAAGTACGGTTGGTCGCATTACGTATAAGTGAAATGCAATACGTATGAGGTGGCACTGAAAAAAATTAATTTTGGTTACCCCGTTACAATTGTTACCTAAACCATAAATTTAAATGAATAACACAGTGCAACACTCAAAAAGTGATGGGAATGAGACCAATTGCATTCAGTAAGAGGTCAAAATATGAATAAATACTAAAGGTCTGCATCGGAATTAGGGTTGCTTCACTGTAAAGTTTTCTTCAAATATGTAACTACTCATACTCTAACAAAAAGGGTATGGAAGGAAGAGAAGTAAAGATATTGAGAGCTGTATACATAAAAAAGGTACTCAAACAAATTATGTTCCGAAAAAACAGGAACATAAATCAGCAGTACCATGCTGTTAAACTTCCACAGAAAAGATGTTCCTTCACAAGTATTTTTTGATTATTTTTAGAAGTTTTCGTTTAATGCTACATAATGTTAATGTAAGAGCTGACATGGAGAAACAATGTAGGGCGCTCCGAATATTTAACCAACAACATATTTTTATAAAGAAAGTAGACTCATTTTATACAAAGAACCAATTTTTAATTTTACAATACGATATTTTCATTTCCCAATACCAGGCGTTCATACATATGAACCCTGCCAGCATTTTCTATTGTGGAAGTTACTAATTCGACACGACATTTCTGTGAAAGTCATCGCCGATGATATCGCTACTTTTTCGAATTCTTATCCGCTCTCGGGAAGAAATGTACCACCAAAACGTCACGTCTTTATGAAACGAAAGCGATACAGCAATTAGGAACTATTTCGATAGGAATGATAGTAACTTGTGCGATAAAGATTCTTGGGTTGGTTAAATTTTGGATAAAACGTAGTGGAAAATTTGGGATACCTTTGAGCTTGCAACCACAGCCGCAGAGTTATGCCATTTTCATCCTGCTTTCCGCTCAGATTTCTAGATCAAACACACCCATGTTTTATGGAATTCTAACCACATAAACCTTTTAAAAAGCAGTTCCAAAACTTCATGGTAAAAAGGCAACAAATAACGCCTCAGCTAAAATTAAAAAATATTATTATTTATTATTCGAATATGATCATGGTGAAACTATAAATAATAATAATAACAATATTATTGGTATAATTTCCCCATGGAATATGATTTCTTGCACCTTAATTCAAAAATCAAAAGAAACTGAGAAAACAAAATTATGTATAATTTTACTTGAATGAACTTCCAATATTTGCTTTGTTAATTTTCAAAACTTCAAAGAGTAAAAATCGTCCGGCCATCTTTAAGAAGATAGAAAAGCTTTGATAACTTCCAGTAGTGACGAAGAAGTAACATCGTGGCGGGGGCGATAAAATTCTCTCCCATTTGCTGGCAGGGAAGTACCGAGCATTCAATACGCTTACATTTGTTTGTAGCAAGGCATATTCAACAAGGTAGAAGTGACAATTCAGTCGAGCTCTCTCATACCTGACTGTAATGTCAAACAAGTAAGAAAGTCTAAGTTCGGGCGGAGCCGAACATTAAATACCCGGCGCAATTATTAAATATATGTTTTCCACCTTTCCGAAAGCTATCGCTACACGATAAGCAGGGGTGTATAAATTTTAAGTAAATTAGCGTCCTTAAATTTCGAAATATTGCAGTTTCAAGCATTTCTGAAATATACCGTTATATGAAAAGCGGTCGTAATTTTAGTCCGATTTCAATAATTTTCAACGCTTTGCTTTTATGTGGCAAGCACAATAACCATACCGAGTTTGGTTCAAATTGCTAGAACGGTTAGCGAGATACATATATGTGATCATAAGTGGGAGGTGCCACGCCCATTTTCCAAAATTGTATCATACGCGTATTTCTTGGTAAAAAGTTGTTGCAACCATCAATTTTGAATAAATTAGCTTTAATATTTACTGATTTATCGAGGATTTCGTATTTTTCTAAATTACCGTTATATGGGATGTGGGCGTGGTTATTGTCCGATTTTTAAAATTTTCGGCCATTTGGTATGTTGTAGCAGGACCAACAACTGTGCCAAGTTTGGAAGAAATTGGTGCAGCGGTTAACAAGATATACACATGTAACCATAAGTAGGCGTGGCTACGCCCATTTGCCAACATTTTTTAATATTCTTATTTTTCGTCTAAAACTCATTGTAAATATCAATTTTGAGTGAATTATCTTCAGTAGTTACTAAAATATCGCACCTTTCGTATTTCTGAAAATTACCGTTATATGGGAGGTAGGCGTGGTTATTGTCCG
This sequence comes from Rhagoletis pomonella, assembly GCF_013731165.1. Taxonomy (NCBI): domain Eukaryota; kingdom Metazoa; phylum Arthropoda; class Insecta; order Diptera; family Tephritidae; genus Rhagoletis; species Rhagoletis pomonella. The sequence goes on along the minus strand of NW_023458556.1, from coordinate 103,508,367 downwards.
ATTTCGACCATTTTCAATACCATCCGTCCTATGCCCAAAAGAAGTCCACGTACCAAGTTTCGTTAAGATATCTCAATTTTTACTCGAGTTATCGTGTGCACAGACGGACGGACGGACGGACGGACAGATAGTCACCGCTTAATCGATTTCTCTTTTCATTCTGATCATTTATGTATACATTTGTCTATATCTATCTCGATTCGTTTTGCCTGTTACAAACAACCGTTATGTGAATAAAGTTATAATACCCTTGTGCACAAGTGCGCTCGGGTATAAAAATGTAAACAAAGAAATTAACCCTTTGTTGTGCATTTACCATATTTGATAGAACTCAACATCTTTGAAATTAAAGTTTTTGTAAATATGAAAATATTTAAAATCTCATTATAATCAGCTTCATTTTATTTATTGAATTTTCTGTTTAATGTAAATGTGGAAATGCATACTTACACAAAATTACACACTAAATGAAACACACTCATTTATAAAATCGTTTTGACAATTTTCTTGCTTTTACTATCCCAATTGTTTTGAGCATTTATTTTTTATTCAAATACTTAATTCTAAAGTATATTAGACATTAACAAGTAAGAAAGTCTAAGTTCGGGTGGAACCGAACATTAAATACCCGGCGCAAGTATTAAATAAACGTTTTTTCACCTTTCCGAAAGCTACCGCTAGATGGCAAGCCGGGGTGTATCAATTTTGAGTAAATTAGCGTCCTTAAATTTCGAAATATTGCAGTTTCAAGCATTTCTGAAATTTACCGTAATTTTAGTCCGATTTCAATAATTGTCAACGTTTTGCTTTTATGTAGCAAAGCAAGCACAATAACCATACCGAGTTTGGTACAAATTGGTAGAACGGTGCCACGCCCATTTTCCAAAATTTTACCATAAACGTATTTCTTGGTAAAGAATTGTTGCAGGCATCAATTTTGAATAAATTAGCTTTAATATTTACTGATTTATCGAAGATTTTGTATTTCTCTAAATTACCGTTATATGGGATATGGGCGTGGTTATTGTCAGATTTTTTAAATTTTCGGCCATTTAGTATGCTGTACCAAGGCCAAGAACTGTGCCAAGTTTGGAAGAAATTGGTGCAGCGGTTACCAAGATATACATATGTAACCATAAGTGGGCGTGGCTACGCCCATTTTCCAAAAATTTATAATATTCTTATTTTTCGTCTAAAAATTGTTGTAAATATCAATTTTGAGTGAATAATCTTCAGTAGTTACTAAAATATAGCAGTTTTCGTATTTCCGAAAATTACCGTTATATGGGATGTGGGCGTGGTTATTGTCCGATTTTTTAAATTTTCGGCCATTTAGTATGCTGTATAGTATGCTGTATCAAGGCCAACAACTGTGCCAAGTTTGGTAGAAATTGGTGCAGCGGTTACCAAGATATACACATGTAACCATAAGTGGGCGTGGCTACGCCCATTTTTCAAAATTGTATAATATTCTTATTTTTCGTCTGAAAATTATTGTAAATATCAATTTTGAGTGAATTATCTTCAGTAGTTACTAAAATATCGCAGTTTTCGTATTTCTGGAAATTACCGTTATATGAGAAGTGGGCGTGGTTACAGTCCGATTTCGCCCATTTTCAATACCAACCTACCTTGGGTAAATGGAAACCTACATACCAAATTTCATTGAGATATCTCAATTTTTGCTCGAGTTATCGTGTACACGGACGGACGGACAGACGGACGGACAGACAGACATGGCTTAATCGATTTCTCTATTCATTCTGAGCATTTATGTATACATTTGTCTATATCTATCTCGATTTGTTTTGGCTGTTACAAACAACCGTTATGTGAACAAAATTAATATACCCTTGTGCACAAGTGCGCTCGGGTACAAAAAAAGTTTGATTCTTCTAAATTTACATCAGAACTTAACTTCAATAATTTAGCTATTAAATTTTTGCTATTCGAAATTTCGTTTCCATTAAATTTATTAAAAATTAACTTCAGTTTCTTTATGTCAACAAGGAATACTGGTTTAGGTTTTATCAGACCACTATTTGAAATTTGGCCTATCCATGTACATATGTATATGAAAGGGAGATTTTCTTTTCATATTCGGTATGATAAATCCTGCACCTGGGACCAAGCGCGTCCACTTAGAAATACTCGGCTGCGATAGACAACAAATAACGTGAAGAGTCTCCTAATGAAACATCGCAGCAATTTGCCCACCGTTGTCGCTTCACTTGACAATTCGAAGGTTTAAAATAACGCACAAGTTTGTTGTCCAGGCTCTTGACAAACACAACGCACCGCTCGCAATTCCTTTTCATTTTATTATGTATTTAAAATCAGTCGCACAGCTCACAATTGAAAATTTATATAAAAAAAAAATTTTTAATAGTATAGGGTTAAGAGTTGACATTTCAGTCGCAGTTCAAAAGAGGGAAATGTCGAAATCCCTTCTACCTTGTTATGCCTTGGTTTGTAGCACTTTTTAATTCGTTTGTAGAAGCCTTTGAAATTCACAAAGTTGATTTTTGGAAATTTAAAAATTTATACAAAACAATTTTCTGCTTAGAAATAGAAAACTTGTAACTTCACATGTATGAGCGCCTGGTATTGGGAAATGAAAATATCGATTTGACAATAAAAACTGGTCATAAAGAGAGAGAGGTCACGGGATGGACACACATTTTTGGTTATTTAAAAAATTTACAAAATAAGATCTGCTTCATTTGAAATTTGGCAGCACTATACATAGCATAACTTTGTTATCGACGACTCGATCAGCCGTTTATTTAGTGTGCTGATTTTGCTATCGTTGTTTTTTATTACAGTTAATTTTCATATGCGTAACCTTAAAAATAAGTGATGTGGAGAGCAAAGAACTTCAACAAAAAAAATTGATTTTGGACTAATTCATGCAAAATCCACACATCTCCCAATGTCGGTTAGTAAAATTGCTGAAAATTGGAAGGTCGACGGTACAAAATGTATTGTCAAATATCAAAAAAAATTGCAGCAGAAAGGCGGAATCTGGCGGAATATCAGGCACTGTAAATAAAATAGTGGAGAAGGATGTTCCAAGGACTATGAAAAGGAATCCGAATCTCTCTGAACGTGTTGTTGCACCTGGAGTGTTGTTCTGAGAGCCTGTATTGTTTTGGCCTGATTTGGCAACAAGCCATTCTGCAAAAAAAGCGCAAGAGTTTTATACACAAAATGGAATCAACATTGTACTAAAAGAGGCCAATTCTCCGAATTTCCCAGAGCTCCAAACGATCGAGCGTTATTGGGCCTATATGAAATAAAAATTAAAAAGAAACAAAATGCACACCTTCAAGAATAACGCACTTCCGCAGAATGTGGTGAAAACAGGCTCAATCGATCAATGAAAGGGATGTCCAAGTATTAATGGCGGGTGTCATCTCTAAAGTACGGGTATTTTGGCGTGGAAATTAATTCTAATAATATTTGTAAATTTTTCATCTCAATAGAAATAAAAGAAGGTTCTAAAAAAGTTTCTACTGAATTATTCATATTTAAATTAGTTTTTTTGTTACTTAATACCTGCCAGATTTCAACTGAAGCAGATCTTATGTATGTACATAAATCATTGATTAAATGACGAAAGCGGCTACCATTCGGTGGTTGTTATGTATGAACATTAGGGTGGTCCAAAAATGCATGTGAAAAAGTAAAGTCGGAATTTTTATGCTGTCACCCCCTAGGATTGTTCTACAATGCCGAAAAAAATATACCCCTATTTTTTTATTTTGAAATCAAAAAATATTTAGAGGTCGCTCAAAGCGCCCACAGTCCTCCAAGTATTTTATATGTGGGAAAAACAACTTTTCGTAGAAATGGTATAGAATTCTTAAAAATTTATATTTTTCTATCGGAAAACTCTGTTTATCTGCAGGACATTCCCAGTAATAATACCCAATTGTTTAGTTAACCATTTTTTCATCGCAATTATAATTTATATGTCGGCCAAAAGCAAAAAAAAAAACGAAAAATGCAATAGGGGGAAGAATAAAAAATCGTTAGTATTAAAAAATGGTTAAATAAACAATTGGGTATTATTATTTAAAGTCTCCTGAAGAGAACCAGGGTTTTCCGATCGAAAAATATTGATTTTCAAGAATTCTATACCATTTCTACGAAAAATTGTTTTTTTTTTTGCCATATAAAAATGCATGGGAAACTTTGAGCGACCTCTAAATATTCGCATTCGCAACCGCGGAGCTTCCGCATTAATTTTAACATTCGCATTCGCTTTCGCATTCGCAATAATCAATGCGGAGCTTTTGCGAATGCGAATGTTGCGCAAGTGCACCGATAAAACGTATATCTGGCAAACAAAATGACAAATTGTAGCCAATATTTTTTGTCTGTGGTCATGGGAATATTTGTGTAACAAAACTGGTCAAATGACATATTTATCAACTTTGATAATAATTTTTATAATATTTTTTTTTTGTTTTCTGTTTTGCATTGGTTTCTTTCTTTATTATGATTTTTTGGACCAATCTTTAAAAAAAAACTACTAGACATAAAAGAAGAAAGTGTGCCCTGTAATTTTAAACCAAATTTTCGTGATTTGCTTTTTATGTTAAAGGGTGAACACACCAAAACTGCGACACTTAGAGATTACTACCAGAAACAAGCTAGAAGGCTTTGAAATTATATGTTTTTTTATTATATAACTTGGAACTTTAGATGTTATTAAAATGTTAAAATATTAGTTATTATTTGCTCCATATGCAAGTGATCGATATTTTCATCGCACACGCTCCATCATCTTCTGCACGACTGCATCATCGACTTTACGCGATGCGCACAACTACTTTGTTTTGCACTCTTCAATATTTTTTACTGTTTTATTGTTTTTATTTTTCACCTGTTTTCTTCAAGATTCCTTTGAAAATTGACCAATATTCCCCAATAGGATGTAGCTCTGGGCTATTGGGTGGATTGCAGTCGTTAGGTACAAAATTGATGTTATTTGCATTATACCACGGCAATGTGTCCTTGGCATAGTGGCACCTTGCCATGTCCGCCTAGAACAGTGGCCTACTACCTTATCTGTTGATAAATGACAGAAGACGCCTTTTGAGGCACTCATCCCGATAAATTTGATCATTCATTGTCCCGGATGGGAAAAAAAGGGCTGCTCTTACGGCCACAGGAACAAATAGCTTGCCAAACCATGTTGTTTTTTTGAAATTTGGACTTCATTTTCAGCTTACAGCTTTCAGGGGTATCTTGACTTGCAGCAGTATAAAAATCTTGACCTGAAATATATTTTAAATTTTTAAAGCAGTAGGTTTCGTAGTCCATAACAATGCAGTTGTATTTTTAAATTTAGAATTCATAAAACTTCCGACTGCGGGATTTCGCTGTAACATTCTACTTTGCGCCTCGGTCTGGCGCTGTTTGAGCTGTAGAACATCTCAATGAAGCTTTCCGCTTTACCTTTTGTACGAAAAACTGCGATCCCCGTACGGATTTTGCAACATAGAGCGACAAAGCCTTCGGATCTCGCGAAAACGCACTGAGGACCTTCCGAGCACTGTTTTTATCACTTTGACCATGCTCTCTGGTTTTCTCGTAACTGCCAGGCCTTATTTTTACCGATTAAAACCCCGCAAACTGTCGAATAGTGCAATCTTTAATTTTTAGCAATTTTAGGGTGTACTTAAGGTCGGATCATGTATAAACTCGTGCAAAATGGTGTGTCTCCTTTCTAACTCGGTTGCCTTTTTTAACTCAACTAGGAATCAAATTCAAATGAAATATCTTATTTTGTATAGAAAATGATAGGAAGATTTCATGATTTTCGATTCGTACGAAAACTAGAATACGCCCCAATAATTTATGTTTCATATCCACCTATTTAACTCGCTATAAGCACACATTTTTCAAACCAGTCGCAGAAGAAAGTATTAAAAATGAATTACAAAAACTAAAATCGAAAAACGCTGATGACGTTACAGGTTCTGAAACAGCCAAAGGAATGCGAATGAAGAATTCTTTTTAAAAAGCTTTAGAAAACCTGACACATCTGGTTTGGCTTGTAAGCGCTGTTTAAACAACGATTATGCTAGATTCTTCAAGTGAAGATGAAAGTCAGGAGGATACATCCGACATTTTCAGCCCCGATGCAATTCTCATTACTTTTTATTAAATATAATGTTACCATTTTTGAATTCAAATACTAAATAAAATAAACATTATTAAAACTTACTAACTTTTTCATTTTTTATATATCTAAATAACTCAATTTACTTACCTAATTGTTAGCTGTTAGCTGTGTTAAATTCCACATTCGCAACATCCCTAATGTATACATATGTATATGCAAGATTCCAACTTTTTTGCAAACATTGAAGCGTCCGGCGAGAAATGTCGGCGTCGGCGCTTTTTAAATATATAACAATATTTTAAGTAAGTATTAGGGTGGTCCAAAAACAGCAAAGTCGGAATTGTAATGCTCTCACCACCTAGGATTGTTCTATATCAAAATTATATACTTTTATACCCCCATTTTTTTATTTTGAAATCAAAAAATATTTAGAGGTCGGTCAAAGCGCTCAATTATGTATTTTTATATGGGAAAAATAAAATGTTTCGTTGAAATGGTATAGAATTCTTGAAAATCAATATTTTTCGATCGGAAAACTCTGATTCTCTTCAAGAGACTTTCAATAATAATACCCAATTATTTATTTAACCATTTTTTAATACTAACGATTTTTTATTGGTCGCCCCATTGCATTTTTCGGGGTTTTTGGCGGACCTATAAATTATAGTTGCGATGAAAAAATGGTTAAATAAACTTGAGTATTATTATTGGGAATCTCCTGCAGATAAACAGAGTTCTCTGGTAGAAAAATATTGATTTTTAACTGTTCTATACCATTTCTACGAAAAGTTCTTTTTTCCCCATACAAAATTCATGGAAAACTTTGGGCGCTTTGAGCGACCTCTAAATAGTTTTTGATTTCAAAATAAAAAATAAGGGTATATTTTTTCGGTATAGAACAATCCTAGGGGGTGAGAGCATAAATATTCCGCTTTTGCTTTTTCACGTGCATTTTTGGACCACCCTATTAGGTATACATCTATATATATAAAAATGTTGTGTTCGTATGTTACGGTCGTCAAAACTCGAGAACGGCTGAACCGATTTGAATAGTTTTTTTTTTGTATTGTTCGGTATAATACCAGAATCTATGATATCGCAAAAATTTTGAGGGTTGCCAACAATTTGAACATTTTTAAACCCAATTATATTGATAAAATAAATGAATTATTACAATATCGGGATCAAATTAAAGAGGTTTAAGAAATATAACTGTTAGAAATATTTTTGAGGAGGGTTACCACCTATTTGAAAATTTTAACTCAGTCAAATTGTTAACATAAATGAAATATTGCCGTGAGGGTATAAAATTAAATAGGTTTAAGAAAGATATATGCTGGAAATAATTTTGAGGAGGGTTGCCACCTATTTGAAAATTTTAACTCAGTTAAATTGATAATGTAAATGAAATATTTCCCATGTGGATATCAAACTTTAGAGTTTTAAGAAGGCTTACAGCCGAAAATACGTTTGAAGAGGGTTGCCACCTGTTTGAAAATTTAACTAAATTTAAAGATAAAATTAATAACCTATTGCTAGAAAAGATGACTGTTGGAAATATTTTGAAGAAGGTTGTCACCTATTTGAAAATTTTAGTTCAGTTAAATTGATAAAATAAATGAAGTATTGCAGTATGCGTATCAAACTTTAAATTTTTAAGAAGGCTTACAGCCGAAAATATGTTGGAGGAAGGTTGTCATCTGTTTGAAAATTTAACTCAATTTAATTGATAGAATAAATAACTTATTATATAGCCATCAAATTAAAAGGGTTTAAGAAATGTCACTGTTGGAGACATTTTTTAAGAGGGTTGAAACCTATTTAAAAATTTTGATTCAGTTAAATTGATAAAATAAATGAAGTATTGTCATGTGGGTGTCAAACTAAAGAGTTTACAGCAGAAAATATGTTTGAGGAGGGTTACCAGCGTCTGAAAATCTAACTCAATTTAATTGATAAAATAAACGGCATATCTTCTATATATATAAAACAAAGTCGAGTTAGTTACACCATTTATAACTCAAGAACGGCTTGACCGATTTTTATGATATTTGTTTTTTGAATTTGTCTACCTTTCGAATAGCAGAATCAGAATCACGCTGGAGTCGAGTCATTAGTAAAACCCGTATTTATGGTCCGATTCGCCTCATATTTGAGATGTGTATTGACAATAGGGAAAACAATACCATTGCAAAAAAAGAGCCGCCAGGTAGCGTTGGAGTCGAGTTATTACTAAAAATCGTGTTTATGGTCCGATTATCCTCAGATTCAAAATATGTATTGATAACAGGAAAAAGAAGTCTTCCGTAAAAAATGTGCCGCCAGGTGGCGCTGAAATTAAATTACATATGTATATGTAACTAAAAATCGGAATCTAAAAAACCAGAGCACTTCCACATATCTCTGGAAGTGTTCATGGTAGAGTACTGGAACTTGCTATTGGCGCATATGAAATCGATCACATACCATTGGAGAAAAATTGGACCTATTTCAAAAGGGGGCGTGGCACCTCCCTTTCATACCGAATTTTCCATACTGCATATCTCTGGAAGAGTTTATGGTAAAGTATTGGAACTTGGTATGGAGATATATGAAATCCATGGCATACTCTTGGAAGAAAATTTGAGCTATTGAAAAAGGGGGAGGGGCATCTTCCATACAAACCGAATTTTTCATACAGCATATCTCTGGAAATGTTCATGGTAAAGTACTGGAACTTGGTGTAGAGATATATAAGATTAATCGCAAATGCTTGCAGAAAAATTGGAGCTATTGGAAGAGGGCGTCTCTATACAACCCGAATATTTCATACTGCATATTTCTGGAAGCGTTCGTGGTAAAATTTTTGAACTTGGTAGGAAAATACATGAAATCATTCATATATTCATGGAGAAAATTTGGAGTTATTGGAAAAGGAGCGTGGCACCTCATATACAACCGAATTTTTCACACTGTATATCTCTGGAAATGTTCACGGTAGAGTACTGGAACTTGGTATGGAGGTACTATGTATATGAAATCAATCGCATACTCTTGAGAAAAATTTAAGCTATTGTAAAAGCGCGTGGGCCCTCCCATACAATAAGAATTTTTCATCCTGCATTTCTCTGGAAGTGTTCATGGTACAGCACTGGAACTGGGAACGGAGATATATGAAATCAATCGCATACTCATGAAGAAAAATTCGGACTATTTGAAAAGGGAGCGTGGCACCTCCCATATAAACCGAATTTTTCATAATAAGTATCTCTGGAAGTGTTCATGCTAGAGTACCGGAACTTGGTATGGAGATACTATGTGTATGAAGTCAATCGCATACTCTTGAGAAAAATTGGAGAAATTTTTGAACTTGGTACGGAAATATATGAAATCAATCACATACTCATGGAGAAAATTGGAATTATTGGAAAAGGGGCGTAGCATCTCATATACAAACCGAATTTTTCATACTTCTTATCTCTGGAAATGGTCATGGTAGAGTACTGGAACTTGATAACGAGATATATGAAATCAATCGCATACTCATGAATAAAATTTCGGACTATATGAAAAGGGGGGCGTGGTACCTCCCATATAAACCGAATTTTTCATAATAAGTATCTCTGGAAGTGTTTATGGTAGAGTACTGGAACTTTATACCGGCGTGGCACCTCCCATGCAAGTCGATTTTTTCTTATTGCATATCTCTAGAATTGTTCTTGGTAGAGTACTGGAAATTGGTGTGGAGATATATGAAATTAATCGCAGTCATGGAGAAAATATGGAGCTTTGGAAAAGGGGCGTGGCACCTACCATACAAGCCGGATTTCACACTACATATCTCTGGAAGTGTTCATGGTACAGTACTGGAACTTCCCATACTCAAGGAGAAAAATGGGCTCTTTGAAAAGAGGGCATGGCAAAGTACAAACGTACTGACTTTTCCTTATCTTTGAATGTGTATATTTATAATTCTTATGTAGGTATATTTGTGAGTGAAATCCTAAACGGCTGGAGGGATTTCAAAAAAGTTTTGTGTGTGTGTTTGAGTGGGTCTCTGAATAGTTTACTTTCACAATTTAACCCGCCAGTTGGCGCTGGAGTTGAGTTATTACTAAACATCTTTTTTTATGATCCGATTTGACGAATATTCAATACATGTATTGGAAACGGTAAAGGCAGTCCAATTGCAAAAACTGCTGTGAGGTGATGCTGAGGTCGAGTTATTACTAAAAATTGACAAGTGAGAAAAGGTGCTGTGAATGTCAGAGTAAATCGACCTGTTGCACCATTGAGTATATCGAGCTCTCGTGTATTACGATTGGCCCAATGGATGTGATTTGCCAATATTCTTATGCTTTAAAGCTTCAACAGGCATACCAGGCTTGAGTTGTGCAGTGGTAAATCTCAAACCACCACCCGTCGAAATACCTTAAAAGCCAGTTTCATAAAAGCAATTTAATGAAAAATTATTTTCTTAATTGAATTTAATATAGAACCCGACAGAAAAAAAATAGTTTTTCAAATAAATTGCTTTCGTGAAACTGGCTTTTAAGGTATTTCATCTCAGTCTATGTACATATGTACATTGTATTTCTGTTGAACAAGGATACGCATCCATTTTGAAATTGCCACGAACTATAAGATAAAGTTTCTAGGGAAAATTCACTATAGATCCGGATTATTGTTGCCGCCAGGGAACTTCTTCATGAACATAACACTTTCGTTAGTTTATTTAAGGCGGCAAACGACCACCAAACCATAATCTTAGCCGATGAATGTGCCAATGGAAATCGTAAACGTGGACTGTTTTAGAAAATGTTGGACCAAAATGATTTAATTAAAAATCTAATTTTGGGCGGGACGAAGTTCGCCGGGTCTGCTAGTTAAAATATAAATATAAAATTAAAGAGAGAGAAGAGAGATGACTGTAGGAAATATTTTTGAGGAGTATTGCCATCTGTTTGAAAATTTTACTCAAGTTAATTGATAAAAGAAATAACTTATTATATCGGTATCAAATTAAAGAGGTTTAAGATATATGACTATTGGAGACATTTTTGAAGAGGGTTACAACCTATTTAAAAATGTTAACTCTGTTAAATTGATAAAATAAATGTCATATTGCAATGTGGGTATCAAATTAAATAAGTTTCAGAATATCACGTTGGAAATATTTTTGAGGAGGGTTGCCACCTATTTAAAAAATTTAACTCAGTTAAATTGATAAAGTAAATGAAATATTGCCATGTGGGTGTCAAACTAAAGAGTTTACAGCAGAAAATATGTTTGAGGAGGGTTACCAGCGTCTGAAAATCTAACTCAATTTAATTGATAAAATAAACGACATATCTTCTATATATATAAAACAAAGTAAATGAAATATTGCCATGTGGGTGTCAAATTAAATAGGTTTCAGAAAGATAACAGTTGGAAATATTTTTGAGGAAGGTTGCCACCTATTTGAAAATATTAGTTCACTTAAATTGATAAAATAAATGAAATATTGCAAAGTGGGTATCAAACCAAATAGGTTTCAGAAATATAATTGTTGGAAATATTGTTGAGGAGGGTTGCCACCTATTTGAAATATGTATTGCCATGTGTGTGTAAAACTAAAGAGTTTTAAGAAGGCTTACGGCAGAAAATATGTTTGAGAAGGGTTACCACCTTTTGGAAAATCTAACTCAATTTAAGTGATAAAATAAATGACATATTACAATATAGGTATCAAATTAAAAAGGTTTAAGAAAAATTACTGTAGGAAATAGTTTTGAGGAGGGCTGCCACCTATTTGAAAATTTTAACTCAATTAAATTGATAAAATAAATGAAATATTGCAATGTGGGTAACAAACTTTAGATTCTTAAGAAGGCTTACAGTCAAAAATATATTTGAGGAGGGTTGCCACCTGTTTGAAAAGTTAGCTCAATTTACATAATTGATAAAATAAATGACTTATTACAATATAGGTATCAAATTAAAGAGGTTTAAGAAAGACGACTGTTGGAAATATTTTTGAAAAGAGTTGGCACCTTTTTGAAAATTTGAACTCGAAAGCTCAGTATGTTGCCGTAAGTTGCCCCAATGTATTTTCAATATAAACCGATAAAATAAATAAACCAACGAAAAATTAGTCCTTTGTCAGATATGTTTGATTTATTATTATTTATATATGGATACTAGCTATACCTTGCCACGCTTTGCTGTGGTATATTCCAGTTACATTGATGATAAATGATTAACGAAACAAAGCATACGTTTCATATAAGTTTGACTTTGTAATAAGTACTTGTGTGCACAATATTTTTGTCTTTTCCATTCTCAGCATTGATTTCAAGGAACGGGAACACGCAACATCTGAGAAGTAATCTCTAAACCACACTCTAAAATCTAAACCACACTTTTCCAAAGGTTGACGCTGAGCATTATTGATTGTGAATGCCAGTCGAATTGGGAATTGCAATTTTTTAAATTGATCATGGGAATTCTTCACCTTTGAAAGGCCACGTTAAAATCTTTGCTTACACTACGTTCTTCATCAATTTCTTATCTGTGAGTCGCGTTCCGCTGCAGAGCTTTGGCTGTTTAATATTCCGAAACATGATAATTGGCATACCTTTTTTTCAACTTCAGTATGTGGGATCATCCCTGGAAGATCAATCGAGCCCAAAAATTTCGTTGGATAATTAACTGCTTCATCTGTTTCCACAACTATGTTTATCGACGTATATGTATTTCTTCACTTTGAATGCTGGATTGAATATTATTATTACTGAACATTAGTGGTATTCACCAAAGTGAGAAATTGGCCTGGCAGTCTGGTAAATGAGCAGACTAGCTCAAGCAACGACTGTTTTCAATACCACTATTATTTAGTTGATAGACATCCTTATTCTTCGCAGCAAGAATATCTCGTTCACTGAGCCAATCGTGATTCCTATAATAAATTTTTTTAATTAAGAAACATTCTTTCGATCAGTTCTCCTTTCGATGTTTCCGATGATGTCGATGCATCGGCACACGCCAGAAATTACACGCTCTTGTAAAAAATTTTTCAGTTCTGCAGCTCTTATTATTTTAACATTTGCATCATGCGATCGTAAATGCCCTTCTGTTTTTTACTTTAATTTGGGAATCTTTGATTGGGAATAGGAGTTCACAATAGGAATATTAATCATAATCATAGCCGTGTTTTATTTGTCCAGAAATTTAAGCTATTAGCTTATTTTGTATGGAGGACTTACCCAACATAATTATATTGGCTTATGAAAAGCTATCTTGGCTTGTATATTGAACAATAGGCATTGCCATTCAGCATCAGAAATTTTCTCCTTCAGCCAATCAGAAAGAAGCAAATACTTGCTTTGACACTATTTGCAGTCAAACAACTGTCAAAATTAGGCTAACATAGGAAATAAGCTAATTTCGTTTTATTTGACCAAGATTTAGCTATTAGCTTGTGATGGTTGAATAAAACATGCCTAATAATGTTATTAAAAATTTCTTTACTCGCAATGTACGTAGTATGCTATGGCGACCCCCAACGAAATTGTTTATGATTCAAAGTTAACTGATTTATAATGTTATATTACGTTCAAATTGGCCCCATTTAACTAGTTAAATGAAAAAGATCTTTTTGCAAAACACAATCGTCCACATTGAACATTCTGAGTTAACTTTTACGGTTGTTTGATTACCAATAAAAATTCGAAAAAAATATTCAAAATCAAGTTTTTGTGTTTCAGTTGGTTTTATTCGAATGTCTGCTTCATGATATTAATGCATACGGATTATTTAGATACTTCAAAATATTTAGTTCGTATGCCCTATTCATCTCTGCGTACGACGAGACCTAATGGGAAATAATTAATTACCGCCTTGGCCTATTTTTTGGCGGGCAGACATGCATACAATTTTGAAATTTTTTGATACTTTTTAATTTTTAATATTTTTCAGAATATAAATTTTTTGAACGTTGGCATGTCAAATGAAAGCTTTTGGGTCTTTCTGATTGGTCGGAGCAGAAAGCTTTCGGATACAACTCTGCGCTGAACTGGTTTTCAAACGAGTTAAATGATTTAACTGGTTCAATTTTCCAACAACAATTGCATGCGATTTAACTTGTTTATGAACATGTTTTGTTCATTTAACTGGTTCAAGCTCATTTAACATGTTTAGCTCGTCAATTTGAACGTAGTATTAGGGAATGGTGACAACAATTTTAAGTTTTCATTGAGTATTTTTTAAACAGCTTTCATGGGAGAGTTTTATGTTTTCGTTACTCTTTTATCATTTTGTTATTTGTATCAGTAGTTTTTAACCGACTTCAAAAAAAGGAGAAGGTTATCAATTAATTTGGTTTAGATCCGATCATTGGATCATGAAAAAATTAACGGTACTATTAAATTTTTTATGTGAGAATAGAAGTCGTTTCCCTGCAAACCATTTTTTCAGAGTATTCTACATTGTAAAGAAATTTTAAAGAATTCGTTAAGATTTAATTCGATTTTTTGCCGAATTTTCTAAAATGAAATAAATTACGCACACTTCCATTCTTTTACGAAATTTCGGAAGAAAATCTGTGAAGCAACGAAAATAATGGTGCTATGTGAAGAATATCTTTCAGAATTTTTCCAGAATTTTCTTTATTTTTCGTACAGAAATTTCTTTACGAGTTCGTGTCAACCGCTTCACATAATTTTCTTTGAAAATTCGTACAAAAATCGTTACAGAAATAAGATAATCCTAACGATTTCCTTAAGATTTCGGGAACTTTGGTTTGCAGGGTTGTGTTTTTTGTTCAAAAATTAATTGTTTATTTATTTTTTACATTGTGTACCAACTCTTGGTTGATAATATGATCACTTCGTTTGATAAGATATTGTACATCCTATCTTTATTTAACCCTCAAACCAGCAGCTTTGAAATGGTGATCCGAAATTGTTGCGAATTTTTTGCATAACTTGGGCATGATAAACTCAATGTCGTCGTCTATATACCATTTTGTCGCTTCGTTTGACTTTCAGGTGAGATAAAAGAAACAGTGCCTCCAGGCACTCTAATCCGTTAAAGCAAAAAGTTTAACTGAACAATGGAATCTAGAAACATGTATTACTTTTTTGTGTCATATTCCAAAAAGGAAAATTTTTGCCGCAGATCAGTTAAATGTAAATTGCATACTTCGCAAATATATTGAGTTTACGACTTTTTACAAAATTTGCCACTTTCTCGAGCCATTTAGGAAGTTGATTGTTACCGTTGAAACGAACGTTATCAACAGGATATACAGATTCTTTGCCAACACTCAGAGCAGCAGGTAACGATTCATCTTGTGGAGTAGAAGGTTGACTTGTTGAAGATGGGCGACCAACCGAACGCGTCTGAGTGTAGCTCACAAGACCTGCAGCGATCTGTTCTCAGAATTCAGGTATCAATGAAATGATAAAGAAGGCGGTCATTGCATCCATCTTCATCTCGGAACGACAGTAATTTTTTTATCGCTTCAAACCGTTTCAATGGCATTATTTTGCGAATGGGTTCGAATGCATTCTTGATCAAATAGCTCTCTAAATTCGGGTAGCGATAAACCGACATGTATAAATGAATGCCAATGTACAGGCAGATATCATCGACATTCACATTGAATCTTGAGTTTATATCCTGATTTAGAGCACACCGGTTCGTCTCTTGAACAATAGTTTAAATTACGTCTTTAGAGAAAAAATATAGAAATAATTGCGACGGCGTTGAGAGCGCTTCTATATGCTCAGGTAATAAAGCGGAGCCACGAAATGCCACCTCATTTATATGCAGTTTAAGGTTTGTTTTGCGCCAGATCACTTTGCTGAGTTCAGCAGAATCTTTGTTTATTGATTCAATGTCTGCAATATAAAATCCAAACGATCAGTACGTAAAATAAAATTTCAAAAGATGGGAGAGAAATTCTTACTTCCATTAAAACCGCCATTGGTTGGTACAACTGCTGGACCGGTAGCTTCGGCTATTGGTAATGGCGAACCGACTCTTGTTTTGAACTGGAGTGACAGTCAATGCCATGAAAGTCGATGGAATCACATCTGTCGATGAAATGATTTCTTCACCGACAGTGACAGTCTCTTTGACTGCAGAAGTGTTCAATGAATCGTTGGCTGCATCGGTGATAAACAATTCCAATCCCGAAGGCACTGCAATATGAAATGTTCGTCATCTGGACTTATTTCCTCTGGCTGGTAGTTTCGATAAATAGAGACATTTTCGTTGCTTGAATCTTCTTCTCTACTAGTCTCCACAGAATCAATAAATTCAAGGATTTCTTCTCCTGGTAACTTCGACAATTTCAGACGCGACATCATGAGACGATTTTCATATATTGTTATTTACACACTTTATGAAAAACAGGTAAAAAATTTATAAAAAGTATTTGCATTACCGGGAAAAAGCACCATAAATAAAACGCAATAGAAAAATAAAAATTCGCGCCGAACGACAAGAGTGCCATGAGGCACACTTAGGTTTGTCGCTATAGAACATAAAATCCAACTATTTTCAACACCGTAGTTATTAAATCATGCAGCCTATGACTTTACGGGAATTAAATTCTTGAGTTAAAAGAACGTCTCCAAAATACAAATTTTCGATGCTGAAAATCAGAAATATGATCAAGAGCGTTGAACTCACTTGCGTAATGAAAAATTATGTCTTCATATGCAAAATGTGATTTTTGTGATCCTTGCCTTAAGGCACTCTTACCGGTTAGAGGGTTACAATTGTTCGGATTTTGGAAAAGTGGAAATATTAAAAAAAAATTCTCTACTAAAGCTTTCGCAAACAATTTTCGTTTGGAACCAGTTATGTAATTTATTTTGTTAATTTATTTAATTTGTTAATTTATTTATTTATTATAATCAAACACACAACCATGAGTTATTTTACAGTGTTTGAACTTAATTTAATTATAAAAGCTTAAAAACTAACATTAAGGGAAACCGTAGGTTGTAAAAATGTGTAAGGAGGAGAAGAAGAACAAAGAAGTATTAGAAAAAAGAAAAATATATGTGTACGTGCATCTTAGCAATTTAGAGGGCAAAAATTATGTAAGAGCTCATTTTTAAAGTGCGATGTACTTCGGATAGTTTTGATCTTATATGGCAGAGCGTTCCAAAGACGAACAGCAAAAACAAAGAACTGACGTTCAGATACAAGGCAACTGTATGTCATACTAAGCAGGTTAAGTGATCGGGCCGATCTCGTGAATTGAATTCGTTCAACAAGGTATTTGGGCTCATGAGAGTTAATTACCTTGTGAAGCAGCATTAGGCATTTTACTTTTAATAAATCGTCGAACTTTATAGAAAATATTTTTAAGGCAAAAACAGATATGTGATCACGACGTTTTACACAATACACGTATCTGGCGATGTTGTTGAAGAGGATATTAAGTTTGCCACGACACAGACTATCACAATTGGCATACAGTTCACATCCATACAATAAGGTTGGTAACAGAAATGTTTTAGCTAAAAGCAGTCGAATTTTCTCTGGGGTAAAGTGCTGAATAGTCCATAATGAACGGAGCATGCCATAAACCTTGCCTATTGCACTATAAATGTGGGTATTCCACGATAGGGTTCTATTGAAAATTATCCCTAGGTTTCTTGCAGTGTCAACAAATTTTATAACAGAGTTGTTCAATTTCACTTCACTGTAGCCCTCAAGTTTGAAAGTCTTCTTGTAAATAACGATGCACTGTGATTTACTTGGATTTAAAAGTAACCCATTGTCACAGGCCCACTTGCTAACGTGATCTAAGTCAGTGTTGAGGTTACTAATACAATTATTAACGGATACAAAAGGGCAACTGACATATAGTTGAACATCATCTGCATATACATGAATATCACAATATTTTAACACACTTTGAAGATCGTTTACATATAACACAAACAATAGAGGACCGAGAGTCGAGCCTTGGGGAACGCCTTTAGTTACGGGTAAGCAGTTAGATATAATGTCACCGGCCCAAATAGCTTGTGCGACATATATTACTGCTCACGCAACACTTTTGGCAAACTCTCATGCACATATACACTCCCATATCCGGGCTGATCGATGTCAGAGAGTGTGAGAGATCTTTTACGGGACTTGCACAGGGCAGCAATTGATTTAAAGAGCTGTGTCCGGTCATGTGAAGAGCACAGTTTAACGATGATTGGTGCGTGGCTGTTATTATTTTGCGTTTTGCCTTTCGCACTTCGCAATCTAAACGCCTCACGCAGTGCCGGAGTTTTGTGGTGCGCTGCACTGCATAGCTTACCGAAGATGTCAGGCAAATTCTCATCAACAGTTTGAGGGATTCCGTTTATTACGATGTCTGTGGCGACGGCGTCGCTTTGCAGTTCAGTGAGCTGGGCACGAACAGCAACAAGTTCACCGTGCATATTATTAAATTTGACGCAAGAGTTCTCAACCTCAGTCACTCTCGTCTCAATAGCGGTTAAAGAAAATTTTAAGTTTGCTATTTCCCCAGCTAACTCACCAATTTTCTGCATGACTCTTTCCTCAGAGCTCTTAATTACAGTTGTCAGCTCTTGAATGATGGAGATTCTTTGCTCATCGAGTTTCATTACAGCCGATGTGGTGATTTGTGGAGTTTTTGGAGGTGTTGATGAAGCTTTGCGTTGTGGATTTTTACGTGTTGCTGACATCACGGAAAACAATCTCAGGTTCTGGTGGACAGGAAAAAAGTTGTTTCACACGCGCACGTTTATATGCCCGCAGTGGAAATTTTAAATAGCAAAAATACTCAAGTAAAATGTGAAAAACTCGGGAGCACAACAAAGCACGTCCTACTCGCACAAGAACATTTGTTCATAATGTAATCATGTAATCTTTGATTTAATTTCAATATTTTCAGTCTTTACTCTTAGATAGGTGATAATCCTATTGAAAATATTACCAAATCAAAATTTTTCAAATAAATCTCGTTTGGTACGCATATTGTATCTCATACAAATTTTCTACTGTAAGTTTTCTTAAAAGTCTTTAGTTCGATACCCACATTGCAATTATGTATTCATTTATTTAATCAATTTAACTGTGTTTGGGCCTGTAGACTAAACCAAACAATCCAAGACGGACCACCAGGAACGACCATCAGCCACCCACCCATCTTCACAGACACTTAAGGTAATATTCCGTATCCGCCTTACATTTGTACATATACATTAGGGTAGTCCTTAAAAATCAAATGAGCGATTTTTTTTCAGGCTCACCCCTTCAATCGATAATACCACCTTCACAGATGTCACATACAAATCTTGGTCCCGATTGGAGACGGTTAAGGCGTGTCGCACAGGGGCCAAAGTTCAGATTCCTCTATAGAGACTCAAAAAACTAAAATTATTTTTTTTTGTCACCTCAAACCCAAAATCGATACTACTAAAGTAGATATCATCTGAATTCTTACCCCTGTGTGCCACGCCTTAACCGACTCTAATCGGGGCCAAAATTTATATGTGATATTTTCGACTATAGTAGGGTCGATTTTGGGTATTAGATGAAAAAAAATTTTAATCATAGAGGAATCTGAATTTCGCGCCCTGTGCGACACGCCTTAACCTCCAATCGAGACCAAAATTTATATGCAGTTGAGGAAATATGATGTAAAAATTTGCTTCCTACATTTAAGGGCCCCCCTAATATCCATATATAAATAATAATAAATCAAACATATTTGACAAAGGACTAATTTTTCATTGGTTTATTTATTTTATCGGTTTATATTTTGAAAATACATTGGTGCAACTTACGGCAACATACTGAGCTCAAGTTTTCAAAAAGGTGGCAACTCTTCGCAAAAATATTTCCAACAGTCATCTTTCTTAAACCTCTTTAATTTGATACCTATATTGTAATAAGTCATTTATTTTATCAATTATGTAAATTGAGTTAACTTTTCAAACAGGTGGCAACCCTCCTCAAGTATCTTATCTCTATTCTTATCTTAATCTGGCAGTCCTCCTCAAAACTATTTCCTACAGTAACTTTTCTTAAACCTCTTTAATTTGATACCTATATTGTAATATGTCAATTATTTTATCAGTTAAATTGAGTTAGATTTTCCAAAAGGTGGTAACCCTTCTCAAACATGTTTTCTGCTGTAATCCTTCTTAAAACTCTTTAGTTTAATACTCACATTGCAATATTTCATTTATTTTATCAATTTAACTGATATACAATTTTTAAATAGGTGGTAACCCTCCTAAAAAATATTTCCAACGGTTATCTTTCTGAAACTTATTTAATTTGATACCCACATTGCAATATGGCATTTATTTTATCAATTTAACAGAGTTAACATTTCTAAATAGGTTGTAACCCTGTTCAAAAATGTCTCCAACAGTCATATATCTTAAACCTCTTTAATTTGATACCGATATAATAAGTTATTTCTTTTATCAATTAACATGAGTTAAATTTTCAAACAGATGGCAACCCTCCTCAAAAATATTTCCTACAGTCATCTTAAACCTCTTTAATTTTATACTTATATTGTAATATGTCGTTTATTTTATCAATTAAATTGAGTTAGATTTTCAGACAGGTGGTAACCCTCCTCAGACATATTTTCTGCTGTAAACTCTTTAGTTTGACACCCACATGGCAATACTTCATTTATTTTATCAATTTAACTGAATCAAATGCATGCAATGGGGTATAGTCGTTGCGCTGGGTATGCAGTTACAGTTGCATGGCTATACTCAATCCCGACTCGTTGCGTCCTCGTTCGCGCACTCTGGGCAACGTGAGCAACCCATGTGCGAGATGCGGTAACCAATCCGAGTGGAGCCTTGGGTCTCGGCAGAAAGAGAGGGAGCTTCGGTGGGGCTACTGAAGTCTGCAGCGTCTGTTCACCAGTAGGTGCGGCTGCAAGCGGGTGTCTGCTTGGAGCAAGCGCACAGTGGTTCGGATCGCAAATCTAGCTGGACGAAACTATTTAAACAAATACTCGTTCATGGATCTTTACACCACTTCTTACCCAGGGGATTTTTGGGTCGCTGATTACGAATCTGAAGTCACTTGTCAAAAATTCAAAATGGCGGATCCAATATGGCGGACGAAAATTAAAAAAAAATCGGTAGATTTCTATGAAACTGGGTATCTGGGGGTTTTCTGGGTCGCTGATTAGATATCTAAAGTCATTTACCAAAAATTCAAAATGGCGGATCCAATATGGCGGACGAAAATTAAAAAAAAAAATCGGTAGATTTCTATGTAACTGGGTATCTGGGAGTTTTCTAGGTTGCTGATTACGAATCTAAAGTCATTTACTTAATTTATTTTATTCACTTCGGAACGAGCATTTTCATCAGATATTTCTTTCAATTTAGTAATCACCAGGGAACGGATTTTTTGGAAATTGCCTTTTTTCTGCTAAAGAGATAGAGTATATTCGATTAAGAATGTCCACGATTTAGCTTTCCCTGATTCCATATATACACATTTGAAGTTGCCTTTTTTTGCCTTTTTTAAGATATTTGCCTTTTTTTTGCCTTTTTTAAGATATTTGCCTTTTTTTACCTTTTCTACCTTTACAAAAGTGATTATAGCATTTAAAATTTTTTTTTTAAGATTAAAAAATATTCACATGCCCATGCGGCTTATAGAAGCACAGGGACCTCTTGCCAAATTGGTGTTGAAAAAATTCAAAGCCGTTTTCTCAGCTAACATAGGCTTCAAGACAATAAGGGGTGTGGATAAAAATGTAACGGGCGAGGAAAGCGCCCTTATTTCTGATAATATGAACGTTTCAAACGTTCCATATTTAAATTGGGCTCCACTTGTATCAACTTACGTCGAGCGCACATTTAGTACATTCAAGGCTTTTCTTCGCGAAAATCGAATGAAAATGCTGCCAGAAAACTTCAAAATGCATCTTGTGGTTCAATGTTACTACAAGATTACAGATTAAAGTTTTATGAGTTAGAAACTCGAAAGGATAAAATAGTCAAAGATTCAAAGTACAAATTTTTCATATAATGAAACTATTCATAGTTTTTCTCTTTTTACTTGTAATATAAACATTTCTAAAATAAATGTATTTTTTGATTGTTCTTCGTATTTTCTGTCTTTTTTTAGTGCCTTATTTTGCAATACCTTTTTTTTGCCTTTTCCTGCCTTTTTCGCTATGTTGTTTTGCCTTTTTTTGCCTTTTTTGCAATACCTAGTGCCTTTTCCTGCCTTTCTCGCTATTTTATTTTGCCTTTTCCAGCCTATTTCGTTACTTTATTCTGCCTTTTTTATAGGTTTTTAGGTCCTAAAAATCCGTTCCCTGGTAATCACATAATCACGGACACCTTGTTGTCTTTTAGAAGTTTCAGCAACACTTCTCCAAATGTCAAACAATTCACTTCTTAAGATTTTCTTTACCATGACTAAATTTTAAGATCACAGCAAGAAACAAATATAAATTTCAGAAAAAAATGTATAACAGCGCTTAAAGATTTACATGCCTGTTGTATAATTTTTTAATTTCAGAAAGCAGAAAATTCGCGAGTTACTATTTTTTTAACTCTTACATAACCAAAGTTTTTATAACTCCAAGTATTTTTCTGTTTTAACACACAACCGCTCCCCCCCTCTCTTCACGGTGGATCCGCCACTGATCTTATATTTATATTCAGATACATTCCTGTTAATAATTACTTTTGAATTTTGAGATTTGACATTCTGTCACTAAAATGTAAATATCTAAGCCAATTGGTCAGACTTGGTTATCGAACTTACCCTCTGCATTTGCGAAGGTGTAAAGATTATAATGCAAGTGGTTTTATAGCGGCCTTCGGCGGCCTTTACTTTTCCTACGCTTTAATTTATCTTTTTAGTTAATCAAAACGACGATTTTTCAGAATAAATTTGCTTATACCAATGTGGACATAAATTATTAATTAATAATAATAATCCCAACGGTTTTTACCCTCCATTCCCGCCCATCCGCACGAGGGGCGCAGTCCGCATGACGTACGGAACCAATATTTTAAATTTTTGTGCCGAGTCACGATAGGCAGGAGTTTGTTAAGTGTCGAGATCTAAAACTGTTCAGCTACAGAACTAAATTCATCAGCTGATTTTATGTATTTATGTCCACAATTCACTTATTGAGAGAGGAGAGTATCGCTTTCTTAATGCTGAAAAGCGGATCTGATATATCAAACGTGCTGGAGTGAGAGTTAAAATCCTGCCATAAGCAACGGAGTGGGTCGTGCAATTCAAAATTGGTTTTACAAGCTTTCAGAAATATGGGACAAAAGTGTCTTGATACGCGTGAGGGAACATTAAAGCTAACATCAGCCAGAAGAGACGGACTTGAAATTGAGCCTGTCAGTAATTTAACCATAAAAATTATACCAAGCATTTCCCTGCGACTGGCAAGTGTAGGAAGGTTAATAAGTTTTAAGCGACTCGTATAAGGTGGAAGACTATATTGAGAATTCCATCGGAAATTTCTTAAAGCAAAAAGTAGGAATTGTTTTTGAATTGATTCTATCTTGTCTGAGTAAATTTGATACCTTGGATTCCAAACCACCGAGCCGTATTCCAGAATCGGCCTAACTAATGTTGTAAACAGGGTTTTAGTGATATAAGGGTCACTAAATTGTTTTGACCATCGTTTCACAAATGCAAGTACACCTTTAGCCTTGTTGACTGTCACATTAATGTGAAGATTAAAATTAAACTTAGGATCCATTGTTATTTTATTTTTATTTTTTTTTTATTTTTTGCGTTATGACCTCTGAATCTATAGAGGAATAAGTGTAATTTTTTGTTTATAAAGTCAATTTGCAATTATGCAAATATCTGTGAGTGCAATTAGCAATCTTTTAAGTTAAATTTCAGGTTTTAAAATAGAGTTCTCAAATAGGCGGCGTTGACTTACCTTTTTTTGTTTGTTTTCATATGTTAATGCTTTAATAAATGCAATTTCTATTTGAATGTATTGTCAGGAATGTATTCCAAGTACCATTAAGTATTTTAAAAACAAAAAAGTGTTGACTTTCGTCCAGCTAGATCTGCTATCCGAACCACTGTGAAGCGGCTCGCTATATAAACGTGTATTTGTTTTCTGACACCACCGCCATCCAAGAAATGCGTTGGACGGGGCAAGGCAAGAAATTTCTGAGGCCCTGCGACGTCTACTACAGCCGCCATGTAAAGGAGCGCAAATTCGGAGTTGGATTTGTGGTGGGCGAGAGACTCCGTCGCTCTCTGTCGTTCACCACGGTGGACGAGCTTCTAGCCACAACCCGCATCAAAGCGAGATTCTTCAACATCTCGCTCATCTGCGCCTATTCCCCGACGGAAGAGAAGGATGAGGCATGCAAGGATCTCTTCTATGAGCGCTTGGAGCGCACGTACGAGCGCTGCCCCCGTCATGATATCAAAATGATGCTTGGCGACTTCAATGCCAGGGTGCCACCCACCACCGTCGGAGAATTCAGCCTCCACGACGAAACGTCCGTCGACGGATTGAGGCTGATCGACTTCGCCGGGGCCCGAAACAAGGTAGTATGCAGTACTAGGTTCGAGCATAAAAAGATCCATCAAGCTACGTGGCTGTCTCCGGATCGAAAAACGAGAAACCAAATCGATCATGTTGTGATAGACGGAAGGCACGCTTCCAGTGTTTTAGACGTACGCACACTCCGAGGCTCAAACGCCGACTCGGACCACTATCTTGTTGCAGCCAAGATACGCACCCGCCTCTGTGCAGCAAAAAATGTGCGCCCAAAAATATGCAAGGAAAGCTTAACGTCGAAAAGCTGCAATCACAACAGACAGCCAGCGCTACTCGACTCTCACACCTTCTCTCAGAGAGCACTCTTCAACAAACCGACATATGCGAGCAGTGGAACCACATTTCCCGCTCATTAAGTACCGCCGCCGAAGAAGTAGTCGGATTTCAGCGAGCCCGAAAGAACAACTGGTACGATGAGGAGTGCCACGAAGCTGCAGAGAAAAAAGATGCCGCCTACAGGGCCACGCTGCGATCGGGAGCAACGCGCGCTATGTGGGGCCGCTATAGGGATCTGAAGAGGGAAGCGAGACGTATTTGCCGCAATAAGAAGAGAGACTCCGAAATACGTGAGTGCGAAGAGCTTGAAATGCTGGCCGACAGGAAGAATGCCCGAAAATTTTACCAGAGAGTTAGGCAATTTACGGAAGGTTTCAAGAGCAGGGCGTACTCCTGTAAGAACAACAATGGCGACCTAGTAACCAATGTCCAGAGCGTACTTAAGTTATGGAGTGAACACTTTTCCGCCCTACTAAATGGTAGCAGCACGGAAAGTTGTGGAGAAGAAGAACCCGAGCCCGCAGTCGATGATGACGGAGTCGACGTTCCACCGCCTGACTATGACGAGGTACGTATAGCAATAACGCGGCTGAAAAACAAGAAAGCTGCTGGAGCTGACAGCCTGCCAGCTGAGCTACTCAAGTACGGTGGCGAGGAGTTGCATCAACTCCTATGCATAATATGGTCAGATGAACGCATGCCCGACGACTGGAATTTAAGTGTGCTCTGCCCAATACACAAGAAACGCGACGCCGCCATTCGCGCCAACTACCGTGGGATCAGCCTTCTAAGCATAGGTTACAAGGTCTTATCGAGCGTATTGTGTGAAAGACTGAAGCCCACCGTCAATGAACTGATTGGACCTTATCAGTGTGCCTTTAGACCTGGAAAATCCACCATAGACCAGGTATTCACAATACGCCAAACCTTGGAAAAGAGCTGCGATAAAAGGATCGACACTCACCACCTATTTGTCGACTTTAAAGCCGCTTTTGACAGCACTAAAAGTAGTTGCCTATACGCCGCTATGTCTGAATTTGGCATCCCCCTCAAAACTCATACGGCTGTGTAAAATGACGTTGAGCAATACCACCAGCTCCGTCAGAATTGGGAAAGACCTCTCCGAGCCGTTCGCCACAAAACGGGGTTTCAGACAGGGCGACTCCCTTTCATGTGACTTCTTTAATCTGATGTTGGAGAAGATAATAAGAGCTGCAGAACTGAACCGCTCAGGAACAATTTACTATAAGAGCGTGCAATTGCTGGCTTATGCCGATGACATCGACATCATCGC
>NW_023458556.1:103415746-103477105 GCF_013731165.1 Rhagoletis pomonella | reverse complement strand
CTGCCAGAAAACTTCAAAATGCATCTTGTGGTTCAATGTTACTACAACTATACAGATTAAAGTTTTATGAGTTAGAAACTCGAAAGGATAAAATAGTCAAAGATTCAAAGTACAAATTTTTCATATAATGAAACTATTCATAGTTTTTCTCTTTTTACTTGTAATATAAACATTTCTAAAATAAATGTATTTTTTGATTGTTCTTCGTATTTTCTGTCTTTTTTTAGTGCCTTATTTTGCAATACCTTTTTTTTGCCTTTTCCTGCCTTTTTCGCTATGTTGTTTTGCCTTTTTTTGCCTTTTTTGCAATACCTAGTGCCTTTTCCTGCCTTTCTCGCTATTTTATTTTGCCTTTTCCAGCCTATTTCGTTACTTTATTCTGCCTTTTTTATAGGTTTTTAGGTCCTAAAAATCCGTTCCCTGGTAATCACATAATCACGGACACCTTGTTGTCTTTTAGAAGTTTCAGCAACACTTCTCCAAATGTCAAACAATTCACTTCTTAAGATTTTCTTTACCATGACTAAATTTTAAGATCACAGCAAGAAACAAATATAAATTTCAGAAAAAAATGTATAACAGCGCTTAAAGATTTACATGCCTGTTGTATAATTTTTTAATTTCA
The DNA here is from genome assembly GCF_013731165.1 of Rhagoletis pomonella. Classification (NCBI taxonomy): domain Eukaryota; kingdom Metazoa; phylum Arthropoda; class Insecta; order Diptera; family Tephritidae; genus Rhagoletis; species Rhagoletis pomonella. The sequence continues at coordinate 103,476,480 of NW_023458556.1, read as the reverse complement.
GAAAGCAGAAAATTCGCGAGTTACTATTTTTTTAACTCTTACATAACCAAAGTTTTTATAACTCCAAGTATTTTTCTGTTTTAACACACAACCGCTCCCCCCCTCTCTTCACGGTGGATCCGCCACTGATCTTATATTTATATTCAGATACATTCCTGTTAATAATTACTTTTGAATTTTGAGATTTGACATACTGTCACTAAAATGTAAATATCTAAGCCAATTGGTCAGACTTGGTTATCGAACTTACCCTCATCATTTGCGAAGGTGTAAAGATTATAATGCAAGTGGTTTTATAGCGGCCTTCGGCGGCCTTTACTTTTCCTACGCTTTAATTTATCTTTTTAGTTAATCAAAACGACGATTTTTCAGAATAAATTTGCTTATACCAATGTGGACATAAATTATTAATTAATAATAATAATCCCAACGGTTTTTACCCTCCATTCCCGCCCATCCGCACGAGGGGCGCAGTCCGCATGACGTACGGAACCAATATTTTAAATTTTTGTGCCGAGTCACGATAGGCAGGAGTTTGTTAAGTGTCGAGATCTAAAACTGTTCAGCTACAGAACTAAATTCATCAGCTGATTTTATGTATTTATGTCCACAATTCACTTATTGAGAGAGGAGAGTATCGCTTTCTTAATGCTGAAAAGCGGATCTGATATATCAAACGTGCTGGAATGAGAGTTAAAATCCTGGCATAAGCAACGGAGTGGGTCGTGCAATTCAAAATTGGTTTTACAAGCTTTCAGAAATATGGGACAAAAGTGTCTTGATACGCGTGAGGGAACATTAAAGCTAACATCAGCCAGAAGAGACGGACTTGAAATTGAGCCTGTCAGTAATTTAACCATAAAAAATTATACCAAGCATTTCCCTGCGACTGGCAAGTGTAGGAAGGTTAATAAGTTTTAAGCGACTCGTATAAGGTGGAAGACTATATTGAGAATCCCATCGGAAATTTCTTAAAGCAAAAAGTAGGAATTGTTTTTGAATTGATTCTATCTTGTCTGAGTAAATTTGATACCTTGGATTCCAAACCACCGAGCCGTATTCCAGAATCGGCCTAACTAATGTTGTAAACAGGGTTTTAGTGATATAAGGGTCACTAAATTGTTTTGACCATCGTTTCACAAATGCAAGTACACCTTTAGCCTTGTTGACTGTCACATTAATGTGAAGATTAAAATTAAACTTAGGATCCATTGTTATTTTATTTTTATTTTTTTTTTTATTTTTTGCGTTATGACCTCTGAATCTATAGAGGAATAAGTGTAATTTTTTGTTTATAAAGTCAATTTGCAATTATGCAAATATCTGTGAGTGCAATTAGCAATCTTTTAAGTTAAATTTCAGGTTTTAAAATAGAGTTCTCAAATAGGCGGCGTTGACTTACCTTTTTTTGTTTGTTTTCATATGTTAATGCTTTAATAAATGCAATTTCTATTTGAATGTATTGTCAGGAATGTATTCCAAGTACCATTAAGTATTTTAAAAACAAAAAAGTGTTGACTTTCGTCCAGCTAGATCTGCTATCCGAACCACTGTGAAGCGGCTCGCTATATAAACGTGTATTTGTTTTCTGACACCACCGCCATCCAAGAAATGCGTTGGACGGGGCAAGGCAAGAAATTTCTGAGGCCCTGCGACGTCTACTACAGCCGCCATGTAAAGGAGCGCAAATTCGGAGTTGGATTTGTGGTGGGCGAGAGACTCCGTCGCTCTCTGTCGTTCACCACGGTGGACGAGCTTCTAGCCACAACCCGCATCAAAGCGAGATTCTTCAACATCTCGCTCATCTGCGCCTATTCCCCGACGGAAGAGAAGGATGAGGCATGCAAGGATCTCTTCAATGAGCGCTTGGAGCGCACGTACGAGCGCTGCCCCCGTCATGATATCAAAATGATGCTTGGCGACTTCAATGCCAGGGTGCCACCCACCACCGTCGGAGAATTCAGCCTCCACGACGAAACGTCCGTCGACGGATTGAGGCTGATCGACTTCGCCGGGGCCCGAAACAAGGTAGTATGCAGTACTAGGTTCGAGCATAAAAAGATCCATCAAGCTACGTGGCTGTCTCCGGATCGAAAAACGAGAAACCAAATCGATCATGTTGTGATAGACGGAAGGCACGCCTCCAGTGTTTTAGACGTACGCACACTCCGAGGCTCAAACGCCGACTCGGACCACTATCTTGTTGCAGCCAAGATACGCACCCGCCTCTGTGCAGCAAAAAATGTGCGCCCAAAAATATGCAAGGAAAGCTTAACGTCGAAAAGCTGCAATCACAACAGACAGCCAGCGCTACTCGACTCTCACACCTTCTCTCAGAGAGCACTCTTCAACAAACCGACATATGCGAGCAGTGGAACCACATTTCCCGCTCATTAAGTACCGCCGCCGAAGAAGTAGTCGGATTTCAGCGAGCCCGAAAGAACAACTGGTACGATGAGGAGTGCCACGAAGCTGCAGAGAAAAAAGATGCCGCCTACAGGGCCACGCTGCGATCGGGAGCAACGCGCGCTATGTGGGGCCGCTATAGGGATCTGAAGAGGGAAGCGAGACGTATTTGCCGCAATAAGAAGAGAGACTCCGAAATACGTGAGTGCGAAGAGCTTGAAATGCTGGCCGACAGGAAGAATGCCCGAAAATTTTACCAGAGAGTTAGGCAATTTACGGAAGGTTTCAAGAGCAGGGCGTACTCCTGTAAGAACAACAATGGCGACCTAGTAACCAATGTCCAGAGCGTACTTAAGTTATGGAGTGAACACTTTTCCGCCCTACTAAATGGTAGCAGCACGGAAAGTTGTGGAGAAGAAGAACCCGAGCCCGCAGTCGATGATGACGGAGTCGACGTTCCACCGCCTGACTATGACGAGGTACGTATAGCAATAACGCGGCTGAAAAACAAGAAAGCTGCTGGAGCTGACAGCCTGCCAGCTGAGCTACTCAAGTACGGTGGCGAGGAGTTGCATCAACTCCTATGCATAATATGGTCAGATGAACGCATGCCCGACGACTGGAATTTAAGTGTGCTCTGCCCAATACACAAGAAACGCGACGCCGCCATTCGCGCCAACTACCGTGGGATCAGCCTTCTAAGCATAGGTTACAAGGTCTTATCGAGCGTATTGTGTGAAAGACTGAAGCCCACCGTCAATGAACTGATTGGACCTTATCAGTGTGCCTTTAGACCTGGAAAATCCACCATAGACCAGGTATTCACAATACGCCAAACCTTGGAAAAGAGCTGCGATAAAAGGATCGACACTCACCACCTATTTGTCGACTTTAAAGCCGCTTTTGACAGCACTAAAAGTAGTTGCCTATACGCCGCTATGTCTGAATTTGGCATCCCCCTCAAAACTCATACGGCTATGTAAAATGACGTTGAGCAATACCACCAGCTCCGTCAGAATTGGGAAAGACCTCTCCGAGCCGTTCGCCACCAAACGGGGTTTCAGACAGGGCGACTCCCTTTCATGTGACTTCTTTCATCTGATGTTGGAGAAGATAATAAGAGCTGCAGAACCGAACCGCTCAGGAACAATTTACTACAAGAGCGTGCAATTGCTGGCTTATGCCGATGACATCGACATCATCGCTAACAAAAACCGCGAAGTCTGTTCTGCCTTTTCCAAGTTGGATAAGGAAGCAAAGCGAATGGGTCTGGTGGTAAACGAGGACAAGACGAAGTATCTCCTGTCATCAAACAAACAGTCAGCACATTCGCGGCTTGGCACCCACGTCACTGATGACAGTTACAATTTCGAGAAAGTAGAGAATCTCGTTTACTTGGGAACCAGCATTAACACCGATAATAATGTCAGCTTTGAAATCCAAAGCAGAATCACTCTTGCCAACAAGTGCTACTTTGGACTGAGTAGGCAATTCAGGAGTAAAGTCCTCTCTCGACGTACGAAAACCACGCTCTATAAGTCTCTCATCATGCCCGTGCTGGTATATGGCGCAGAAGCATGGAAAATGACAACATCCGCTGAGGCGGCTCTTGGAGTGTTAGAGAGAAAGATTTTGCGGAAGATTTAAGGGCCTTTACGCGTTGGCGACGGCGAGTACCGCAGATGATGGAACGATGAGCTGTATGAGCTTTACAACGACATGGACACCGACGCTCCAGCTCTGAAAGTATTCAACTCGGAACCCGCTGGTGGTAGCAGAGGAAGAGGGAGGCCCCCACTGCGTTGGAAAGATCAGGTGGAGAAGGACTTGGCTTCACTTGGCATTTCCAATTGGCGTCAGTTGGCACAAAAGAGAAACGAATGGCGTGCTTTGCTGAACTCGGCCAAAATCGCTTAGGCGGTCACAGCGCCAAAAAATTAGAAGAAGAACTGAATCAAAATTTTTAAATAGGTGGCAACCCTCTTTAAAAATGTCTCCAACAGTCACATTTCTTAAACCCTTTTAATTTGATACCTATATAATAAGTCATTTATTTTATCAATTAAATTGAGTTAAATTTTCAAACAGATGACAACCGTCCTCAAACATATTTTCGGCTGTAAGCCTTCTTAAAAATGTAAAGTTTGATACCCATATTGCAATACTTCATTTATTTTATCAGAACTAAAATTTTCAAAAAGGTGGCAACCCTCCTCAAAATATTTCCAACAGTCATCTTTTCTAGTAATAGGTCATTCATTTTATCTTTAAATTTAGTTAAATTTTCAGGATCCTACTATTTGACTTTAAATTACAAAAGAAGGGGAACAGTTTTAACGTAACATCTCCACAGGCAAAAGATATTGGCTACAATTTGTCATTTTGTTTGTCAGATATACGTTTTATCAGTGCACTTGCACAATATTCGCATTCGCAAAAGCTCCGCATTGATTACTGCGAATGCGAAAGCGAATGCGTATGTTAAAATTAATGCGGAAGCTCCGCGGTTGCGAATGCGAATGCGAATATTCGCAACAACCATTCTACATATTACCAATATTACCATGTTTCGGGCCCCGGCGAAGTCGATCAACCTCAATCCGTTATCGGACGTTTCGTCTTGGAGGCTGAATTTTCCGACAGTGGCGCCAAAGATCCCTGATGTCAGCCTTGTGTCTTCCCGCGGTCATCAACCAGCCGGGCAGAGGCACCTTCCCCATTAAGGGTCCGGGTATTCCAGGTGCATACCCTCAAATAATAGTTCTTTATACGTTTGTGGTAGTCATCATCAAAAAAAAGGGGGTCTCATCCGAGGTTTTCTGAACTTTTTCATTGGGCGGGATTTTAACGTGGGGGCCCAACCCCAGCGCACTTGAAGTTTTACGCCTTCTCACTTTAGCTCGCAAAAAAACGCGTACGCATAAGAATCACTTCTGGCCACTCCCAGGTGAATGGCATTCAAAAGTTTTCCACTTCTACGCACGGAACCATCCTGTGTAATAACATTAGAAGCCCATATTTCAAGTTCAGTTAGAAATCTATTCAAAAGTTTTGAAGAAAATACTTCTTTTTGCTATTTTCTGAAATTTTCTGACTACATTATACGAGGTAAAGCGACGATATGTAGAAACCATGATAAAAAAATAGGAAGGTAGAACCGCTGAGAGGAATTTTTCAAATTCTTGACGTTTGCAAGCAATTTAATTTTAAAATTTTACACACAAACTCACACACAGATTCTCATTTTCAATCTCAAACAACAACAACTTTGAACAATTCCTTTTTTTTACTCTCAATTTTATACGATTTTAAAATGTTGGCAAACTTCAAAAAAAAAAATCATGGCCGACGCATTGAGAGAACGGTTTTACCTTACTATGCTTTTATCATGGTAGAAACAATATAAACAAAAGTTATTTGAAGCATTCGACCGTTCCGATTTTCAATATATAATCCTATAGCTTTCCGAAAAAAATTTTATGCGACTGGCATGAGTAACCAAAACGAGCTTTTGTATTAAACTCTTGGCAAATAAAGTAAACATTACGACTATTTTTTACATGTAAACTATATTTTGCGTCCGAACGTTTGAAAAAAGCACCATTTGTAATTTTACTTTAGACCGTTCCCAAAATATTTTTACGTTGTTTTTTTTTGTGAGGCTTACGGAACATAAGCTATACTAAATTTTGTATAGAATTCCAATTCTTTTTAATCGTGTACCACAATTATGACGGATTTGTGGAAGGTACGGTTTCTACGAAAAAAAATTTAAAAGGGTGGTTGGAAAATCGCAAATATTTTGAAAGGGAATTGACCAATTAACCCAATATTTTGGTGGATGAAAGACAAAATATGTAGTAATCGATTGCCATCTATAAGCATTGTCCAGGCAAAATTTGATTTTCTTGCTCTTGGTTGACACTTTCCAGGAAATACCCATATATACATATATTTTTTTAAACCAAATAGTTCGCGCTTTTGAGGGTTAATGAATGATGTTAAAACTGTTAAGCATTCAACATCGCCTTTATAACTTAAACCAGCAAATTTAAATTTATTTAATCGACTTCTTTCCTAAGGACAAATTCACATTCTGTGAAATAGGCCCTAATGCTCAAACTACTTTACAATTCGTAAAAATAAAGTTAAGGAAAAAATTATTTTCAACAATTTTAAGTTTTTCATTAAAAAACGGTCTCAAGCTCAATAAAAATTATTGAATATAATTGTTATAAGGCCATAAAATAACAAAAACAATTAACTTAAGGACGAGCACACCTAAAAGTTAAACATTCTAATAATAGAAATATTAACAAAAACCAACAACCACATGATCATGTTTAAATAGCACTGGAACAGCTGCGATTGATTGTAGTTAGCTTAACTGAAAATGAAATGAAATAGTGTAAAAAAGCAACAAGAATTCACAAGGCGAACTTAGCACAGTGCGTAGGCAACTGGCTGAGTCAGTGGGATCGTCGGTTCGAATCCTACTGAAAGAAATCTGATGAGGAAATGTGGTGATTTCCGGAATAGCTATCACTTCTACCATTTTTTCCAATTATTGTTGCTTTTCCACAATAAGTTTTTCATTAAAAAAACGGCCTCAAGCTCAATAAAAATTGTTGAATATGAATGTAAAAAATTATATTTCAGCCCAAAAAAAATATTGAGGTGTAAATATTGTATGGAATGACCCATATACAAGAATATCTCGTTTAAAGTAATAATATTATAAGACTATTATATAAATACATACATATGGTATTTATTCATAAATTTTGGTAAATCACTGTCCTTTTAAAACATCATGTAAGTAAAATACATTGGACTAAATTGATATATGTAAGTCAATAATTTGTCTCAACTATCTATTTTGAAAGTGGCATAAGTCACTTTACCGTAATGAAAAGTGGTGATTTTTCCATGACCATACTAAATCATTTATACTGAGAGAAATATAGGTATCTTAAGACAACTACAAGTAAATCTTTTCGAAAGTTATCATCAATATTGCAATACGTGCTAAAACGCAAACCCTTACATATATCGATTTAAAAACCAAGGGGCATATGCCACTTTCAAAATAAACGGCTCATTTGTGATCGGAAAAATAAAAATCACCTCATAATTATTTTCGGTGAGCGAAAAAAATAAAACTCAATTATAATTATTATTTTTAAGCGAAAAAAATAAAAATCATAAAATAATTATTAAATGCTGATTTAAATTATTTTACTCATAATGATTACTGTCCCTGGCTTTTTTGCTATTTATGGCCTAATAGCAATTATATTCAACTATTTTATTGAGATTGAGGCTTGAAGTTTGAAGTTTCTAAAAAAATCGCATTGATTTTTGGCACTTTCTTTTCACGCAGTTTCTTCCATACAAAGTATGTTCGCCATTGTTTTTTTGTATGAAAGAAAATAATAACACCTTGCAAAAAATCTGAATAGAAAGTTGCAAATTAGTATGCAAATTTATTAAATTTTCCTGAGCTGTGGTGCAGTATGAACTCTGTGCCAATACTTTTGTTCGTCACTGTACATATACATATGTATGTATGTATGTTGGGAGTGGTTCATAAAAATACTCTTTTTGGAAATTCATAAACGCTACATCAGAATATTGTTATTTGTGATAAAAAAGAGACGAGTTTTTTTATTTGGAAAAAAGTTTTCTTAGAGGTCGCGCTGGTCGGTTTTTTATAAAAACGCTGATGCTCTCGATTTTTTATTTTCTTGACATGTTAAAATGCAGCTAAAAATGTGGTTTTTACATATAATTACTCTGGTATTATTGGGGAACATTCCCTTAATTACATACCTGTCTTGGACAGTTAGACTGGGCCTAGTTCCCGAAAATATGCTCTCGGAAAGACACTAGTAAAATTAAACCTGAAGTCAATTTTTTTTTATTCAAAATGGTGCGTAGGTAGGTTTTTGCCCAGATTAGCATATAGGAAATTTTTTTCCCGGGAAGTGGACCAGGGACCGATCTATTCGAAAAAATCGTAGTTTTGGTCCGATTTGCTTAAAATTTGGTACGTAGTTAGCTTTTTGCCTAGATTAGCATATAAGATTCTTTTTTTCCAGGTAGTTTCACTTCTTCTTCTTATCCGCCATGTTAGCTATCTGACAGAAAACGTGTTTCGTATTTTTTGTTGTAAACTAAAAAAATTTTAAAAAAAGGCCAGCTTTTGACGTTGGAAAAATAAAACAAAGGAAAGCCAAACATATAAGTAGAGAATTTGTCTCATATTTTTAAATCATTTTCTTTATAACTGCTGCTTCCGTGGTTATTGCAACACACGGAATAGATGTAATAATGCAGCTATAGGGCCACCTCATACCACAGAATTTATCGGCCGCCTATTTAAATAGTAAGGCTCGCTTGAAATATGTACATGAAGATGTATGGAGGTGCGCACACTACACCAACTTAAGCGCTTCGACCAATTAGTTGTGGTGCAATGGAAAGACTAGCAAGCCCAACTAAATCGGCGGCCGACAAAGTCCGTGGTATGCGATGGATCTAAAACATTTTAAACAAGAAATATTGCAGTCACATTTTCGTTTTTAGGATTTTTATTCATGTGATTAGCAGTGGCAAGAATGTATGCATTAAATACGTAAATGTATATTAAAAATTAAGTGATCAGTTATCTATATATATAAAAATGGTGTGAAAAATATAGAATATAGTAATTCATCAATTGAGAACGGTTGGGCCGATTTGACAACATTTATTTTTAGTTGTTCGCAATTGCCAGAAGGTTTTTACGAAAGAAAGTTTTGGGAAAACCTTCCGGGAAAGTCTGGAAATTGGAAAAATCGAAAATTGATTTTTTTTTTGTATGGAATTTTTTGGGCAATTCCTTCGGAATGGCTTTCGAATGGAAAAATAGAAAATTCTAAGTGGAAAACTCGGATAAATCCGGAAGAACGCGAAAAATTTGAATTTTTTCGACGGAATTTTGCATTTTATCGCATGATTTGATGATTTTGGACGATGTAAAGGTGGAAAATTCGTTGTGAAGCTTGGGAAATTTCGAATAATTGTGAAATTCATAGTGAGCATGAATCAATTGGGAACAATTTTCTCCCATTTTTCCTAACCGATTCGAATGGTTGCTGTTTTTTTGGAAAGCTGTTTAGTAGGAGGAGTAAAAAACTGTATTTGGTATGTAGGTAGTCTTTTGCCTAGATTAGTATATAGGATCCATTTTTTCCGTTAAGTTGGCCAGGGACCGATCTATTCGAAAAAAGTCTTATTTATGGTCCGATTTGCTTGAAATTTGGCACGTAGGTAGCTTATTGCCAAGATTAACATATTGGATACTCTTTTTCTGATAGTTGGACCAGGGACCGATCTATTCCAAAAAAAATATAGTTTAAAAAACTAAAACCTCCCTATTATAATTACCATTCGTACTGTCATCAGGTATGTAACTTGAGAATAGAAATCGCAGCATCTTTTAGGCGCATCAATATTACATAGTTACATCCCGAGCTAATAAAAGGAAGGTAAAAATCTCATTTATGGTCCGATTTGCTGGAAATTCGATACCTGTATTATACATATGCGTACAATAGCATTGAGTCATTGTTTTACAGCTCGAAAGGAGTTCGAAGGCGCCGGAAACATGTGGGTATTGACTATTTAACAATACTTATTACACAGGCCAACAACAATAGGAAAAAAAATTATGCAGCAAATGTTAACGCTATTTTTGACATAAGCATCAAGTTTCCATCAACTCCAGATTTTAAGAAAAACGAGGTCAAAGTGTCAAAAAATCGCGTTTTTTGCAATATTTGAGAAGCTCTAGCAAAGAAACAAAGGGTGGTAGAACCTCTCACTTAGGCGTAGATTAAAGCAAGAAATCTCGACCACTATCCCTGCAAATTCCTGCACCTTTGCTTGATGGTCACTTATCGTCATTTGTTGAACAGAAAAAACTGATTTTGGGAAGTTTGAGTACCTACAGTTGTCCACAAAATAATAGGAGTGCGATATTTTGACCAGTTTTTGCTATTTGTCTTTTGTTTATTTAATGTCTATTATTTTTTTATAAAAGCCTAGCTGGCTATACAACAAACACCATATAAATTCAGATTTTAAACTTTGTATAAAAATTATAAAAATTTTGCAATTTTTCACCCAAATTTCAAACTTTTTAATCAGAATCTTTAGAAAACATTCTGGTATGCAGTTTTGTAGCACATTCAATTCTAGTCTGAAGAAGTGCAAGTTTCAAGCGGCTAAAAAATTCCGTTGATTTTTGAGAATTTTTTTGGTTAAAGGTGTTTCAGGTTTTTTCCATACAAAGTATGTCGACAATTTTCTTTTATATGGAGGACACTGCCAGCAAAAAAATTGCCAAAAATCAACGGAATTTTTTAGCCGCTTGAAACCTGCTTTTCTTCAGACTAGAATTGAATGTGCTACAAAACTGCATACCAGAATTTTTTCTAAAGATTCTGATTAAAAAGTTTGAAATTTGGGTGAAAAATTGCAAAATTTTTATAATTTTTATACAAAGTTTAAAATCTGAATTTATATGGTGTTTGTTGTATAGCCAGCTAGGCTTTTATAAAAAAATAATAAACATTAAATAAACAAAAAGACAAATAGCCAAAACTGGTCAAAATATCGCACTCCTATTATTTTGTGGACAACTGTACCTCAATTAAGCAAAAGGTGTTAGAACCTTCCACTTAGGCTTATATTAAGGCTTGGACCTCTGACTTCAATCCCTGAAAATACCATTCCTGCACCTTAACTCTAACAGTGATTGTTGGGCGATAAAAAGTAAATGAGTCACCTATACTCAGGGCAAGGTTTCAGGGATAGTAGTCTGCAGTTCTAGCTTAAATTTAAGCTTAAGTGGATGGTTCTATCACCTTTTGTTTCCTTGCTAGATCTTCTCAAATATTGCAAAAAACGCGATTTTTTTCACTTTCACCACGTTTTTCTCAAAATTTGGAGCTGATGGAAACTTTATACTTACGAATTCGTAATCAGCACAAAAAAGTCTATCAAACACAGCTTTAACATTTGCGCGTCGAAATCGGTGTTGCCCTGTGTTACCGACACTAATTACATAAAGAGAAGCTCCTTCTTTTTATAAGAGGTGATGTCGTCAAAGGCTGTACCGAAATTTAGACACCTACTGCAGACTTTCTATATATTAAGGGAGAGTGATATCACCCATACATATCGAATTTTTCATAGCGTATATCTCGGAAATATTTGTAGGTGTCCTGGAAATTGGTATAGTGATTTTGGGGCTACTGGAAAAGGGGGCGTGGAGCTTCCCAAACATATTGAAACTTTTATCTATCCGTAAATATATGTATACACCCAGAATACAGTGTTTTTTTTTCTTTTTCGTAATATCTTTTTTTGTTTCTTTTTTATAGAAATATAGTTCATTTTACATCATTTTGCATTTTGGGTAAGCAGTTTTGTAGTTCACCCAATTTTGTATCATAAAGTGCAAGTTACCGTTGATTTTTAAGATTTTTTTCGCTGATGATGTTGCGCATTTTCTCCGTATAACGAATGCGTAAGAGTTTTTTTGTATGGGAAAAATGCCGAAGACTGTCAGTATGAAAAAGACTTATTCTGGTGGGTGGACTCCTCCTAAACGACCGAAACGATTTTAATGGCATCTTTTATGTGTTTGAGTAGGTCCACGTATAGTTTAAGTTACAACTTAAAACGCCAGGTGGCGCTGGAGTCGAGTTATTACTCAAAATCCTATTTGTGATCCGATTTGACTCATATTCTAGACATATATGTATTGGTAACGATAGGGGCAATACTATTGCAAAAAAAGATGCGCAAGGTGGCGCTGGAGCCGAGTTATTGCTAAAAATCGTCATTTCGGAGTATCAGAGATCAAAGTCAAATTACCCGCGTTAAATCAACCATCAGAACCATTGCGGTCCTTGCTTTACGTTGACTAAACAGAATGTGGACCAATGATACTCAGCAGTTTGGAAATTGCCCACAACTATAATATACAGATTCAAGGACGATTCACCATCGAGCCGCAAGGCCTTCTTCCCGGTATAACGCTTTCGTCAGATTATTTAAGACGGCAATGGAGGATATGCCTTCTGTCGACCACAAAACCAAACGTGAAAGTGAATTGCTGGCGAACGTTGGTCCAAAGTTTTCATTAAAAAAATTAATTTTGGGCGGGACGAAGTTCGCCGGGTCTGCTAGTTTAAAAAAAAATTTATAACTCTTTGGATCCGCCATTTTGAATTTTGTAAAACTGACTTCAGATTCCTAATTAGCAACCCCAGAAACCCCCTGGTAACAAGTTTCAACACATGACAATGCATAAATCGTTCAGTATCAACGTTTTAATTTTACTAGTCTCTTTTCGAGAGCATATTTTCGGGCACTAGGCCCATTCTAACTGCCCAAGACAGGTATGTAATTAAGTAAATGTTCCCTAATAATACCAGAGTATTTATATGTAAAAACTACATTTTTAGCAGCATTTTAACATGTCAAGATAATAAAAAATTGAGAACATCAGCGTTTTTATAAAAAACCGACCAGCGCGACCTCTGAAACTTTTTTTTTCAAAATAAAAAAAAAACACGTGTCTCTTTTTTTTTTCACAAATAACAATAATTTGAGGTAGCGTTTATGAATTTCCAAAAAAATTTTTTGAACCACTCTAATGTATGTATAAGAAATGCTTTCACTTACTTGTATTATCGCCGCTGCTTTCAGTCAAAATGGCTGGGCTGGTGTTGGTTTCATCTATTGCATCCAAAGTCGAAGTTTGTGATTCGAGATTAGATCCTACTTTACTTTCATTTTTCTTAGTTGCATGGATCAAGAAAAATGCTTCCACCGTTGGCTGCAATACCAGAACTGCATATTCATCCTTAGACTCTTCCAAAGCAACTAAACATTCGCTCAGAGTGTTCCAGAGATCTTGCAGTGATATTATTTGACTAAGGGTTGGCTTTTTGTTCGTGGATTCCATGACTGATGAGTCTTCGGCGTAGAAAATCTCACGTACTTGTATAAATATCTTAAGCGTTTTCAAAAAATATAGTTGGGCCGACGAAGGGGAAAGCAATTTTTTTATCGATGGCAGTTGTAGCTCACATGAAGGTTTAAAATTGCTAGGGGCTGAAATAATAACATTTTCCGACGTAAACCGGTCTTGCATAACTCCCTCGAGTACGACTTTATTTTGAGGAGCTGTACCACATTTCGCGTCTTTGTCGAGTTTATTGTGAACTTTGTAGGATCGAATTTCATCTAGCAAGTTTTGTATCGCCAAACGGACTTCTTTCGCTAATCCAAATACTGCAGAGGATAAGTACTCGAGGAATATAGCATTCGATGCGTGAGAACACTGACTCAAGTTAACAATCAGTTTTGAAATGTTATCCAATCCGTCAACGGTTCCACATTGATGTGTTAGCACTTCAGTTACCAACTGTAGTTGTGAAAAGTTCTTCGAATATAATTTGTTTTTAATACGATAGCCAGCATTGTATTGGTTGGCTTCGGAACTGATGGTGGATTCTTCCTTAAGCTTTACTTCATTGCTGTTGAAACTTTCGTCAGCATCGGAGACTTTATTTATCAACTTGCTTTCTTCTAAATCACTTTCTTTTGGAAGTTCAGCACTAAGCGACGCTAGCAATTTGACAAGCATGTCTGTCAGTTGCGGAGAACGGCATATCACTTTGTACGGTAGCATTTCTAGTAATTTTGAAAGTGGTGTGTCATTGAATGTTTGAAAATCCTGATTCTGTTCCTCCCACTCCCATCGAGGGTGAGATATGAGTGGGAAGTCCTGCATATTTGTAAGTCGCTGTGGAGTATGCAAGTCTATCTTCAAAAGAACATCCCAAAACTCTTTGCTGTTGGTGTTATAAGAAATTTTCTTGGCATTTTTACTCTTTGCCCCGGTTGAGCTACTTTTTTGTCCACGACTAGCCGCTGCCTTTGACGTTGACGGCCCTTCATCTAGTCTGAAATCAGAAGACTTTTGGGTGACTTTACTAACGTTCGAAGTACTATTGGCTACATCTCTCTCCACTTCAGAGAAATTTACGGCACTAAGCCCACTAGGGGAATTTCTGCTGCTATCGCTAGATTCCATGGCCGAGTCACATCGTTTCTTTTGGTCGTGCTTAAACGGTACGAAACTTCTTGGGAAATGTCTGGCTAATACAAACAGCAAATCCAAGCAATTTTTGACCACCATTTGTGCTGCCTGCGGATTAATATTTATGTTATAGTTGCAAGGCGAACTGTGATCAAGGTTCATGTGTTGCGTTTCATTGATTATAAAAACATTCGATTTGTAACCAAAAGCTGCATCCACTCTGAGTTTAAGCCAATGTGGTTTAACGATAGACCGCTCAGAATCACTTGCTTTTTCCTGGTTTGTTTTTTGAATGATACTTATCAAAGCTTGAATAATCCAAGTTCTTGTAGGAGCATGATAGCACAAATTTCGTATGACGCGATGGAATCGAGTGTAATTAATTTTAGTGTCCTCGGTAAATAAAAATAGTAGTATTGTGGCTAAACAATCCGGGTCAAGCATATTGTTGTCATCCTCCATGAAAAGCAATGCAATAGGCTTGCCATGTATTTGTTGCTGATGTTGATGAACTATTGTTGTATGCTGGTGATGTTGTGATTGTTGATTACCGTGCGCTTCATACCATATCGAGTTGGAATGCCATCTCGAATCATCGGTGAGGTTTTGTAAAGAGGATGGGAAACGTCGGAGTACATGAGGCGTATCAACACTAGGTCCATTTCGACTTTCCCAATCGCGTCGTAAATACTGGGCTTCTGCTGCGAGATCGGGAGGTAAACTGGCAATCTGTGATTCTTCCATGTCAGTGAGAATGGCTTGTCGCAAGGATTCCGGCAAGTTTTGGAAGAAAGCGGCCGTATCAACAGGATCATCAGGATTTGCTGCCGAAGCAGCTTGACGTTGTTGTTCTATTCTTTGTTGCATTAGAACCTCTGTTTGTATGTTTGGCGGTAAAGCAGCTAAAAACTCTGGATTAACTTCAATTAAAGAATCGTGAGCAACTTGAATTGCGTTCTGTTGTGCCCTTTGACGTATGCGTTGCATCCTTAGGTGCTCGTTTATAACTTCTTCGCGCATTTCTGCTGGCAATGCAGCTAAAAATGACGGATCCACCCCCTCTGGCACTTGCAAATCTCCCAATGCTGCACGGACTTCAGCATTCATGACGGGAGGAGGAGTTGTGTCAGTCGTCGGATTAAGGGCTTCACCCGTGGGCTGTTCTTCGACGGACGGAACATCGAGCTCACGATTTGAAACAGTGGCAGCGCCTTCTTCTATGTCTTCTAATACAATATTATTCGAAGATATATCCACTGATTCGATTGCAGAAAATAGTTCAGATGCTTGAGATACTACATTGTCCATATCTCCCGAAGGTGGCTCTTCTATATCGGCTCGCATATCATTGCCAAGTTGAATAGGGTTGATTTCCTCTCTCATAAAACCGACATTTAAATCGGCATTACCTTCATCTACATCCAGTCCGTCGTCAAAATCGTCTTCAACATCCTGAATGTTTTCGTCCTCATTTGTTACCAAAATGGCTGGGTTTTCTTCTTCACTCGAGAACTCCAATTCCCCAACATCATCGTTTAATATTTGGTCCTGATGGTCTTGTGTGTCCTCGGATAAAGCAATGCTCTCGTTCCTCTCTGAGGTGGTTTCGTTAGTAGAAATATTAGTGGAACCACTATTTGAACTGGTGGATTGTTGAATAAATACCGGAATGGCACTCCGGCGATTAGGGGAGTTGAAAGTGGTGGTTGAAACCGGTTGTTCTGTTGATTTGGTTTTTTGGCCCTCCTTGAACACTCTTAGCAAAAACGGTATCAGAAGATGTGCAACATATAAGCACGCATCTGTTTGAGACTCCAAATCCAGGTGTTTTGCTTCTTCAAGCCACCAATGTAAGCTGTCTTGATTGAATATATCAAGTTGTCCTTCTTCAGTTGGATTATTGAATGATGGCATGAGCGTGCAGTATTGCTGATCTAGCAAAATTAGGCGTCTCGTAGACTCCCGCCTTTGAATGAAATTACCTATAGATGTGGTTTGGCTG
Source organism: Rhagoletis pomonella (assembly GCF_013731165.1). Taxonomy (NCBI): domain Eukaryota; kingdom Metazoa; phylum Arthropoda; class Insecta; order Diptera; family Tephritidae; genus Rhagoletis; species Rhagoletis pomonella. The sequence continues at coordinate 103,459,909 of NW_023458556.1, read as the reverse complement.
ACGTTGTTTGCTGAGCCAACATATACCGTAGTGTTTTGATTGCGCTCCTGATTGGTTGTAGAAGTGTTTCCAGAATCTATATTTGTGGCGTAATTCACATCTCCCCGCGTTGAGCCGAGTCTTGGTGTCACCCAAACAGATGAGGGATTGGTGCGAACTGAGCTTTCTTCCCTGTTTGTTACATTGCTTTCAGCAAACGACGAAGTAACCAAATTGTTTGCCGTATTATCAGAGGATTGGCCACCGCCTCGAGAAACGGGTTCTGATAGCAGCAAAATATCATTTCGATCTTCTGTGCGTTCCTCGCGCACATTTCTATTCTCGACATTGATATTGCTGCCAGCATTAACAACTTGATCCCTGCTTCTGCCATTAACTTCCGATGTTTCGTCATCTGCATCAGATCCGTTTACCACTTGTTCGCCACTTCTACCACTTACCTCCGAGGCTTCATCGTCGGCATCATTTGAAGCGGTTTCAGAAGACTCTGGCTCATAAATGTGGTCGAAAACTTCAATGAACTGTCGTGTTTCTTCGTCTGCATCTGTTTCGCTATGATCCTCCACGTCTTCTTCATTGCCATCTTCGTCGTCGTCATCATCTTCATCCTCGTCGTTACGCTCGTTTTCTGTGGAGGCGTTTGAATCGGATTCAGATTCGCTTGTGCTCACTTCTCCCAGCAAAGACGTCGAGTTGTCTACAACGGCCGCAACAAGTTCGGATGAAGTGGACGCCCCATCGCTGCCGCCACTAACTCCACCCTCGGCGTTTGCCTGATTGGCATCAGATCGGTTATTTCTTGTCTCCATTCTACTACCATCACCAGGTCCATTATTTGAATCAGAGCTACGACCCAAAAATGCTACGTTACCATTTTGCAAAAGATCGTCCCATAGTTGATCAAAGTTGATTTGAGGTCGCAAGTTTGTTGAAGTCAGAAGATGTGATTCACGCTCATTTTCTTCAGTCTCATCATTGCCGGTTGCCATAGAGTTGGAAGGATCTTCTGAGTCCAAAAATATATCTTCGCCATTTAAAATGAAGTCGAAGGCTTGCCTGCGATCGGAAAGGACGTTTCGGATTATATCACGAAGGACATGCTCACTGCCGACCGAACCAGAGCTCTCGTTAGTGGATCGCGATGTTAATCTTGGATATAGCCTGCGATTCACAACCGCGTTGCTTCCATTAGGCGGTGTTCCAAAAAATATTCTCCTTGAAGACAAAGTGCCAGGAGTTATGGTAAGCCTCAGCAATATTTCCATTGGACGTAATGTTGCATGAATTGTAGTAAGTGTGTTTGAATTAGACAAGTCTTTATATTGGGCAAGTTTAGCTAAATCAGTCATCACACCCTGGCGCAACAAAATTCTGTACATGTTATTGCGTTGTAAATGCATTTTGTTAGAAAGCATCGGGCTTTCAATCATTATGGGAATCAAACCAATCAAAACTTGTAAGCGAACATGCTCTTCCGTGTAATTTGGTTCGGTCAGTGTACGCACCAGTGCTTCGTGGACTTCCTCGACCAATTTGGATTGAACTGTTTGTTGGCTCACACAGTCTGACAGAGACGACAGAAGAACTCTTGACATCATGCTTACTTCCGGATCCTGTTGTCGCTTTGTGATAGGTAGAAAATGATCAAGAATAAATGAAATACATGACTGCGGTTTTGTTATCAATGGGCTATCAGTTGGTGTATATGTATAATCCATTATAAGTTTTGGAACTAAACACTGATATGACCGCACAGCATCAGCTAATATCTTTAGTAAAGTCGATCGCGGAAGTATTGGTTTTTGATGCGTATGACTTGTAGATGGAATATGCCAGCTACAGCAACAGGGATTTATATCGACATTTTCCGTACATTTTTTTGATGACGAGGCTTTCAGCTGAGATTTGTCTAATTGTTCTGGTGGCGACTCCTCCATTCTTGCCAAGCCGTCATCAATATCTGCTGTTACTGGTACGCCTCCATAATGAATGCAAGGTTGGACGATTGCTCTCAGTAACTCCTTCACGGTTTCTTCTGAGGCGTCGTCAGTTTTCGAAAAAGTGTTGGAAGCCGTATCGCTCGCCTTATTTGCTTGAGCTTTTACAAGAAACCTTGAGTCGTCTACAGGGAAGTTCGAGCTCATTGCATTATCCGCTTGCAATGACTGTTTGGCGGCCATGAGGAATACAGTAGGATGTCTTGCCACAGCCGAAGATACTTGTGTGAACAGATACACAAGATCTCGATGACCCACTGGGACTGTAGACGATGAACGCGCAGTCAAAATTCTCTCAATAGCCTCCTGCAAAACTGATGGAGCTTCAAGAACATGTCGAATTATAACAATGGCGTATGTGGGGAATCCCATCGTGCCGCAAGTTTGACGCATCTTTAGTAACAGAGAAATTCCCCCGTTTTTGTAGAAGGCTTTCGCATTTTCGTAATCTTTTGTTAAACGAGCGCAAAGTTTCATAATCGACAGTTTGGTTTCGAAATCTACCAATAATTCTGGGCGGAGTAAATGAACAAGACAAGCAACAATGTCAATGCAATTTTCTCGAGCTAACCCAACAAGTTCTTCGTGTAATATGATCTTTTTGCTGTGTTTCGAAAACCCTGCCAAGCTCTTTTTCGAAGACAATTTTGTAGTATTTTTTAATTTAATTTTCTTTTCTCCCAATGGAACGCCCTCTTCAGAAAGCGGTGCACCCACTTGCTGGGAATCGGTTTCATTGGTAACGTCAACATTTTTTTCAGCTTCAGAATCTTTTTTGCCAAATGACAGGCTAGTTAGAGAACGAAGACAAACCAATTCATCTTTGAATATGATACCTTCACCGCCTGGCTTGGTCCTTATAGAGCGCGTAAGAATGCTCTCTGTTTTCGTATTGGTATTTCCGTTTCTTCCATGGTTAAGCAAGCATAAAGCTTCTGATATTTTCAAATCTGGTAATACAGGCCTATGACTTCCCGATGCTTCGCTTACTTGTGTCATACAGTTAAAATTCACAGTATATCGTTGGCGACCGATATTGATCACTTGGGATTTTTCGCCCATTGCAAAAGCATTTTTAATTAAATTGTTATTCGATTCTGTATAGGAATTCCATTTACCTGTTGATACGTCGTACCATCTCCATTTATCACTGCATACAGCACGCATATTTTCCCTTCGCTGTAGGATTATGCACACATTGTCGATCGCATCAACAAATTCTATGAAGTTTTGTAACCATAGAGGAGCTTGGGGTTTGACCCCAATCAATGTTTGTTCCTTCAGTAAAGCTTCAGTCTCGTATAACAGATTAACCATGGTATGCATAGATTTTTCTTGCGAAACGATAGCGCAGAATTCTTTCCTAATATCGCTGTAATTTTCATCGAGTAGTATTGTAGACACTTTAAGCCGTATTAAGAGTTTTGTCGAAGTTTCGCCAAAGAAAATATTTTCCAATTGAGATGGGTTTGTGATCTTCTCAGCTTTTATGATGTCAATTATTTGATCCATACACTCGGTAACGCCCCTAACAAGATTCATCATAAACTCCCGTTTATTTTGCTGATTATTTTGCCGATACAGTACAGATAGCAACTCTGTGCCGGTGTTTACGCTTTCGGGCAAATACTCCATAAAGGCAAACACCCTCTCAAATACTTCGTTGCAAAACTGATTGAATATATCAATTGGTAACAGCTCGACATCGTGAACAATGCCGCATTGTTTATATTTTGAATTTACGTTTGTTTCACTGGTTCTGTTAGAATTGGATGTAGAGGTTGAGGCCGTTTCAACGTCAACATCCATATCGTTAGAAGGGGACTGAGATTGTGGTACTGAAGTACTTTCGTTAGTTTGGATATCAGTGTTGGTTGCCTCCGGGTGATTCAGCAGAAACTCAGTGGCCTGCTCCAGCGAGCGTGTGCTTCTCAAAGCATCTAAGACGTGTTGTTGGCCGAATCCCATATCGGTCAGTACTTTGAAATAATTGGCATTTAGGTATGCTTCATCGGTACTTTTTGTAGATTTTTTACGTTGTTCAACCAATTTTTCAGCGTTTTGGATTTCATCTAATCGCGCTTTATATCTACTACAAATCGTATTGTGGGACTTGATAATATGCTTTAATATGGCCATTATAGTTTCCGTTATAGATACGCCATAATTAGGAATAGGTTTACGCTTCCAAATCCGCCTAACAACATGCATAGCCAGGTGATGCATGTGTATCAAATAGAATATAGGCTCAAAATCAATTGATTCTGTAGTGGGGCCACCTTTTGCGGACAAAGTGTAGGGCGAGTCGAGAATTCCGCGCGGATTAACCATCTTTTCAAGTAACTGCAACCATGCATCTATGAACTCTCCAGTCCCTACGGGATACTCGTTTGTGTCACTGGCGACATTTTGCAAAATATTTTCCAATTTCAAGCATTGATCAAATCCAAATGTGTTTGGACTGTTGTCTAGTGATAGTGCCCAATAAAACATATCAAAAAATGCTTTGAGACCATTTTCTTCACAAAATTGGGATATCATTAAATGGAAGCAACTGCGTTTGTCGTCAAACAGCATTGGGCCCGTAAAACCAACAGAACATATAAGAAAGGTAAGCTTCAACTTTGGCGCTGGTTTCGATACGTTGTCCTCATGGCTGAACCCATTAACGAGAATTGAGCTAAGCACACGAGCGATTTCCTTCGCGTCAGCAGTGGGAATCTTGTTTGCATTGCTTGCGGAATAGTCATTGCTTCTTCTCTGTCGGGCTTGTGGTGTACCTACGGACAATTTCACCAAGGTTCCAAACAGCTCTGCCAGAGCCCGACCTAAGCGCGAAGAGGCTGCTAGCAATGATTTTATATACCGCAATTGATCATCTGCTTTTATTTTTGATTTAATCGAGCTTAATTTTTCCATTTTGGGGGTTGAGTCCTCAATTTCAGCATCTACAGCCTGCTCAGTTAGCGGTGTTTCATACAATCCAGACTCAGATATCTCATCTGAGCAAAGGCTTAACAGAATAGTACTTTCCCATACCAGAGATATATAAAGTCGAACTAAGCTTTGCAATAATTGTAAGCCAGTCCCAGAATTGGTGCCCCAACGACTTAGTAACGTTAGCCGCATATCACTCGAAGCATTTCGACACAAATGTACCAAGAGCACTACGTATCCATGAACGGAACTCATATTGTGTAAGAGTGGGGTATATTCCGCTGTCGAAAAGCCATCATCTAGTTTCGGACAAGCAATTAGTTCTTGCAAAAGTATGCTTCCTCCGGGAAAATTGAAATTCAATATGAGCGGTTTTAGATTATCAATTATTTTCGACAACTCTTCTAGAGCTATATCAATTACTGTCGTCTCGTGCGCCAAATTTAATATCGATTTGCACACATTGGCAACAGCCTGTGCTGTTGTGGATACTGGCGAGTCAATTGGCAAATTCGGCAAAGAAAGCAGCCGAAGCAGAGGCTGCAACCCACCATGCATTACAAATTCTCGACAGTGATCGCCGTTTGAGCTGTTACTAAATATTGCATCAATAAATTTCATCACATTTAATATATAGTCGATTAAAGGTATGGCTTCTCGCTCCTGATTTGACCGGACTTGCACTTGTTCTATTGCTGCTCTATTCTGTCTTTGCTGCGAGGCAGACGACATTTCATCGTCGTCTTCATCATCTTCACCGCTGCTATCATTCTCATTGCATCTTATTTCGAGTGTGCTTTCTGTGTTTGTGCTTTGTTGGGTGTTCGGATTGAATGTGTTCGCAACAGAATTACTATTATCTTTATGAGCCCTCCAACAAATGTAATTGGAATCAGATCCAAATCGAACCAATTCATGAAGTAAACGTACTATAGCCTCTATTGCGTCTGTGCGCAAATAAGGATGGTGTTTCATTAGATCGTCCATTGCATTACCCAAATTCGTAGAGGTATCACCCAACGGATCTGATGATCGGCGCCTACGCATAGCTATTAAATAGTCTGGCGAAAGTAATACTCTCAAGAACTTATCAAAAGGATCATAGGACATGAATTCCATTAGTCCACGTTCATTAAGGCATAGAGCTGAAAATATGTTTGGCAATGAACCCAATATCTCCCTTGTAGCTGGTACTTCCTTTTGTAGCAACGAACGGAGAATTACATTTGTTAAGCCAGTTTCTTGTAAGGACGACAACAATGACGGTTCATTGAAAACATAGACTGTTACAACATCTGTAGCTAACAAGAATAAAGAAGGACCGTAATACTCCGCATTCGATATTATATGCTGCAATGATTTCGGCAGGGAACTCTCCATTATATTCCGCATTCCGTTGAAATGTGCATGATCCTGAATAGACTTTTTAAGGAAGTTCAGCATTGACTTCAGTAAAGCTGCCCTTTGAGTCACACAAGCCAACTTTTTGCCATCCTGGTCATTTACAGATGACTGGGACGCAGATTTTTCATTTGTCGTTCTATTATAGGTTTTTGGTCCCCGTTGCAGTTCGCTTCTTCTCATACAAGCCGCGTTATCTTCGAATGTTTCCGCTTGTGCATTATCCCCATTTCCTTGTTCGGTAACTACATCTATAAAATCAAAAATAATTATAATCAATAATCAATATTAGAACTGTTTATTTAAGTAGCAAAAAGCTTAGCTTAATTTTAATAACTGTACAAACTACGAGAACTACGCGACAAACAAAATTCTACGCCGAAAATGTGACAGAAAAAAATAGTCAGTATCCTAAAACTATTATGTTAACTCTTACCAGGACTGTAAAAATTTGCAATCAATTTTTTTAGCAATCAATGATTGTGCTTACTAATACGACTACAATCAAAATTTATTGCTTTTTTCTGATTGAAAAAACTACAATCAATACAATTGTAAGCGTATTTGATTTCAATGATTTTGATTGCAATCAAATCACTGATTCAAACGTGCTGGAATGAGAGTTAAAATCTTGACATAAACAATGGAATGATTCGTTTAATTCAAAATTAGTTTTGCATGGCTTCAAAAACAGAGGTTGAACGTGTCTTGACACTCGAGAGGGAACATTCAATTTTGCCTCAGCCAGAAGGGCCGGGCTATTAATTAAGCCTGTCATTAATTTTACGATAAATATTATACCTAGCATTTCTCTACGACAGTTAAAATCACGCAATGCAAAAAGCAAGAACTGTTTTGGAATTGATTCAATCCTTTCTGAATAACTTGGTAGCGGGGATTCCAAACAATAGATCCGTATTCTAATATAGGTCTAACTAAAGTGGTAAAAAAAGCTTTTGTTACATAAGGATCTTTGAACTCTTTTGACCATCGCTTTAAAAATGCAACTACGCCTTTGGCTTTATTGGCATGAAGGTTGAAATTGAGTTCGGAATCCATTGTGACACCAAGTACGACAAAATTGGATACCTGCTCCGGATAATAATTTGATATTGAATAAACAGCTGGATGAACTGCCCTTCGAGAGAAACATATAACTTTACAATTTTTAAGGTTTAGTGGCATATAGTTTGCATTACATCAACTAACCACGTTGCAAAGACGTTTCTTCGATAGAGGACAATGTTTTAAAAAGTTTCACATCATCGGCACATATAAAAATTGTTTAATATTTTATTATACATAGAACTATCATTAATGAATATCAGGAACAGAATCGGACCAAGGTGGCTTCCCTGAGGAAGTCCTGAAGAAACTTTAATGATGTTGGAAGAACAGTTTTTAGAAATAACACTTTGCGTTCTATCAGAGAGGTAAGAAGAGATCCATTGAAGAAGACTGGGCTGAAAGCCAATTAGGTCGCGTTTACGGATGAGTAACGAGTGGCATACTTTGTCAAAAGTAAGTAAGTAAGTTCGCGCTGAGCAGTTGTGTTTCTCTTCGCTCTCCAATTTTCTTTGATTAAAATCCATAGTTTTTATTTGCAATTTATTGGCATGGCATGTATCTTACATTCCACTTAATAGTTCCGATAGTTTATATAATGATCACGTAGAAAATATTGTTAGCCTCTGTGATTGTAATGATAAATGTAATTTTTGTATTCTAGGGGATTTTAATCTATCAGACATTAGCTGGTCTGATCTACAACATAAAGGTATCTTGGAGCTTCTTTCGCTCCAAAAAAGGTTGTTCAAACATACCAACATGCATGAATTTTAATAGCAATAGTTCTCAATCTTTAGCTGATACAGTCGACCTTTTCGCGGATTTCTTCAAATCCAATTTCTGTGATGATATACCTGTTAGTACATTCCCTCCTATCTGTCCAGCTCAACGGCTAGACTTTGGAGCGCTCTCCATATCGGAGCTTGACATTATAAATGCAATTTCTTCCATAAAGTCGTCCCTTAAATGTCACAATGATGGTCTTTGTGCATATTTCTTGAAACAGTGCAGGTCTTCCATCTGTGTTCCTTTATGTAAAATCTTTAATCTCTCTCTTTCTACAGGTGTTTTTATCAGTCGGTGGAAGGTGGCATCCATCACTCCGATATTTAAATCGGGATGCCGAAATGATGTATCTAATTATAGACCTATTTCCAAACTAACGGTCTCCTCTAAGCTGTTTGAAAAAGTGGTTACGGATAAACTTTCTTTCGTTTGTAAAAGTATAGTGGAGCCCCAGCAACATCGTTTCGTTTGTGGTCGTTCCACAGTCACTAACTTAGCGGTATTTTCGGAATACTGTGTCTCAGCATTTAAAAGCGGTTGTCAGGTCGATACTATTTACACTGACTTTTCGAAAGCGTTTGATAAAGTTTCACATGCTTTCTTGCTAAGTAAGCTGCAGTGTATGGGCTTTCATTCTGTTTTCCTGTCATGGTTGAAATCTTACCTTACAGAGCAAACTCTTTTTGTAGAAATTGAAAATTATAAATCCAAGTTCTTTGTTGCTTCGTCAGGTGTTCCTCAGGGTAGCATCCTAGGCCCTCTTTTATTTATTCTGTTTATTAATGATATCGGTACTTGCTTCAAACATTGCAGATATCTTCTTTACGCCGATGATCTCAAATTGTTTCGTAAAATAACTTGGCCGTCCGATGTCCTCTATCTGCAGCATGATTTGGATAATTTAGTCAGTTGGAGTATAATTAATAAGCTATCGCTCAATATAAAAAAATGCTTCCATATGTCAATTTCTAGATACCCTTGTAAATTGGCTTCGTGTTACTCAATTTTAAATCAGAAGCTCACTTTGCTCAATGATTTTGTTGATCTGGGTGTAGTCTTTGATTCGGGTTTTACTTTTGTAAACCATGTATGCTACTTGCTCCCAAAGGCGTATAGTAACTTAGCTTTTTTACGTCGATATGCGAGGGACTTTAAGGACCCTTACACTAGGAAAATTCTCTTTAACTCGTTAGTACGTTCAAAATTAGAATATGCGTCAGTCATTTGGAGTCCTATTTATAGCTGTCACTCTATGAGAATCGAACGGGTTCAAAGAAAGTTCCTTCGATTTGCTCTTCAACCACTTAATTTTTCCGACCCGCTTCCGCCCTATGCGGCCCCCTGTCAGCTAAATTAAATAGTGTCGACATTTTCGATAGTATCGATACTATCGTTGGTTGTGACTATCGACTATCGAAACTCCAGCTCTATTGGCAATGAGTTGGCTGTCGCTAGACACAGTGTTGCGATAATGCATAGCGGACGGAAAACCATGTAGCTTACGCTTTGAATTTACGAAACCATAAAATGATTTAGGATTGTTAATTAAATTCTTTTTAATTTTACATAAATATGACATATAGCATTTCTTATTTAATGCGAAGTGGCTATGCCGTAAAATGGAGTACTTTATGTAATCACTGTGTATACAGTATAAAAGAATGTATCTTACTATTTTTCAATTTTCTTTTTTAGTGAACCATAATTGTGTTGGTTCTTCATGAGCAATATTACGTTTTGGTACATGCTTTCGAAACAAATCTAAAACAGTATCATTAAAGTGCTCAACGTTATAGGGAATTTCCACCAAGCCTTAACTGCAGTTTATGCCCATTGGAAAAAACGAGATTATCACTCGAACGGGGTAATTGGTCATATTAAGTGCAAGCAAACGAAAGTATAAAAGAAAAAAGTAATCTTCTTCTTCTTATTTGGCACTACAACCGTTTGCCGGTTTGGGCCGAGACCAAAAAGCTTCTCCAATTGCATCTCTCCTGCGCGAATTTGCGCCAGTTGGTTATCCCGAGCGCAGACAGGTCCTTCTGCACTTGGTCCTTCCATTGCGTTCGTGGGCGCCCTTGCTTTCGTTGTCCACCCATGGGTGCGGAGTCGAAGGATCTTTTCACCGGAGAGTCGTCATCCATGCGTACAACATGTCCAAGCCAACGCAAACGTTGTATTTTTATGCGCTTAACTATGTCCATGTCGTTAAAAAGCTCATACAGTTCGTCATTCCATCTTCTCCGATATCCGCCATCCACGAAAACAGGGCCGTAGATTTTGCGTAGAATAGTTCTTTCGAAAGCCCCCAAAGCCTTCTCATCTTTGTTCGACATCGTCCAAGATTCTGCGCCATATAAAAGGACGGGCATGATGAGAGATTTGTAGAGCGTGAGTTTCGTTCGTCGAGAGAGGGCTCTGCTTTTCAATTGCCTACCGAGCCCAAAGTAGCACCTGTTGGCAAGGGTTATTCTTCGCTTGATCTCCAGGCTGACGTTGTTGGTGGTGTTTATGCTCTATCCTAGGTAGACAAAGTCCTTCACTACTTCAAAGTTATATCTGCCAACAGTGACGTGTGTCCCGTAGCGCGTGGACTCTTTATATGATGCCAGGAGATACTTTGTCTTTTCCTCGTTCACCAACCAACCTCTTTAGCTTCTTTTTCTAAACTGGAAAATGCTGCGGTTACGTCCCTTTGTTTCAGACCTACGATATCGATATCATCTGCATACGCCAGCAGCATCGTTCTTTTGCTATATATGGTGACGCTGCGATTCAGATTGGCAGCTCTTAGTACGCTTTCCAGCATCAGATTGAAAAATCGCACGAGAGTGAGTCGCCTTGTCTAAAACCTCGTTTGGTCGCAAACGGTGCGGAGAGGTCCTTCCCAATTTGGACGGAGCTGAAGGTTGTGCTCAACGTCACTCTACATAGCCGCATTAGTTTTGCGGGGATCCCACATTTGGACATGGCGTCGTACAGGCAGCTCCTCTTCGTGCTATCAAAAGCAGCTTTAAAGTCAACAAAAAGATGGTGTGTGTCGATTTGCTTATCTAATGTCTTCTCCAGGATTTGACGTGCTGTGAAAATCTGGTCAATGGTGGACTTACCAGGTCTGAAGCCACACTGATAAGGTCCAATCAGCTGGTTCGTGAACGGCTTCAGTCTTTCACACAGTATCGTCGACAGGACCTTGTATGCAATATTAAGAAGGCTTATTCCGCGATAATTGGCGCAAACGGCGGGAGATCCCTTGTGGATTCTTGTGGATTGGGCAAAGTACACTGAGATTCCATTCTTCGGGCATGTATTCATCAGACCAAATTCTGCTTAAAAGCTGGTACATACGCCCCACCAACTCTTCTCCACCGGCTTTGAATAGCTCAGCCGGTATACCGTCGGCTCCGGGGGCTTTGTTGTTTTTAAGCCGCTTTGGCCCTTATTATGAGCTGCATTCGTTTTTCGATCTTCGCTGGCTATCGAAGATCGAAGATCGAAAGTGAAATTCGTATTATGAGCTATGCAGGCGTGTCGAAATTTTCGTTGAGTATCAAATTTTCTGTCGAACAGAATTTTACTTTCGATGGTGTAACGAAGTGTTAGAAAATTGTGAAAAATGTATGATTTTGTATATGTTTTCTTACATTTTGGCGGCTAGACACCAATTTTTATTAATTTCATGCAGCTCTAACATCGTGAATACTAAACACAAGCTCGAAAGGCTGGTTTTACTTGTGAAAGAAAATCCCAATGCTCTGTTGGCTCGATCTCTGAGAACAAAATCGTAGCGCTGTTGATAGTTTTAAAATATTTTAAATAGATTTGGCTCACAAACGCCTCTTTAGATGGTCGGAACTTTTTAATGAATCTGTAGACAAATTTCTGAAATATATTTTATATCAAAATATATTCGAAAGACTAATAAACTTAAATGTTTAAGAGAGCATTTGCTACTCCTGGCCAGTTTACTAAGCTCTCATCCTCTGACGAATCGTTGAACCAGAACTCGTTGTACTCATTTTACCACGTTTTTATAAAATTGCTTTCTTTTTTACTTCATTTTAATTAGAACAAATTTGCATAAATATGTATAAGTACACTATTTAGTTTGCTCGATTTGTAAACAAAGCTTCTCAGCGGTGAAAAATATACTATTGTGAACAACCTAAACGAGCGAAATTCACAATAGCGCTATTCTTCATCCAATGAGCGCCATAATACCAAATGAAAATTCGTTCGCTCAGCACTTTCGACCACAGTCGAAAATCGAATGCAACTCATAATAGGGGCCTTTATTGCTGTTCTCACCTCGTCTTGGTCCAGTTTAGGGACGTGAGCTTCGTCCCTATACATTGGTTCGGGTTCTCCTTCATCAAACGCGCCATCTGTTTCGCCATTTAAAAGCAATGAAAAGTGTTCCCTCCATATCTCAGTGTACTATGGACATCTGTTACCAGGTTTCCATCTTCATCTTTGCAGGAGCTAGCCCCGGTCTTAAAACCATTTGATTGCTGCCTTATTTTCTGTCTGCCAGCATCTCAAGCTCCGTTGACTGCAGCTTTGCGATGTCGAACTTTCGTCGCGTTTCCTGCCGCACGTTTTTTATTGCACAGAGGCGCATGCGGACCTTAGCTGCAACAAGGTAGTGATCCGAGTAGATGTTGGCACCTCGGATAGAGCGCACGTCAAGAACGCTCGAAGCGTATCTTCCATCTATCACAACATGATCAATCTGGTTCTTTGTTCTTTGATCAGGGGACACCCAAGTTGCTTTGTGGATGTTTCGATGCTGGTGTCTGGTACTACTGACTACCATGTTCCGTGCCGCGGCGAAGTCGATCAGCCTCTCTCCGTTGTCGGAGGTGTTGTCATGAAGGCCGAATTTTCCGGCTGTTGGACCAAATATGCCTTCTTTGCCCACCCTGGCGTTAAAGTCGCCCAGAACGATTTTAATATCATGGCGGGGGCAGCGCTCATACGCTTCTCCTAGACGCTCATAGAAAAGCTCCTTAGTCTCGTCGTCCTTCTCTTCCGTCGGGGCGTGCACACAAATTAGGCTGATGTTGTTAAATTTCGCCTTTATGCGGATTGTGGCGATTCGCTCACTGATGGGCGTGAACCGGGAGACAAGGTGTCGGAGTCTCCGCCCAACCACAAATCCGACACCGAATTTGTGCGCCGTCTCATGGCAGCTGTAGTAGATGTCACATGCTGCAAATTTTTTGCAGCCATGCGCCGTCCATCGCATTTCCTGAACTGCGGTGATGTCAGCCTGGTATTTTGTTAGTAAATCCAGCAGTTGGATAGAGGCACCTTCCCTTTAGAGGGTCCGGACATTCCAGGTGCATATCCGTAATTCATAGTCCTTGTTCCGTTTGCGGCGGTCGTCAACGTGCGGGGATGCAGTTATCCGAGGCTTTTTTGGTCTTTTCATTGGCAATATTTTTTTACGTGGCGGGTCCCAAACCCAGCGCACAACCATTACTGGGGTGGATAGTATTCAACCGGATACACATTTGTATAGCGGGCCGCTTGCTCCAAGACAGACGCCCGCTTGCAGCCGCACCTCCTGGTGAGCAGGCGCTGCAGACTTCAGTGAGCCCTTAAACCGAATAAGTCGGAGTGGCCCCACCAAAGCTCCCTCTCTTTCTGCCGTGACCCAAGGCTCCACTCGGGTTGGTTGCCGCATCTTGCACATGGGTTGCTCACGTTGCCCAGAGTGCGCGAACGAGGACGCAAGAGTCGGGATTGAGTATAGCCGTGCGACTGTAACTGCATACCCAGCACAACGACTATACCCCATTTCACTCTTGCAAAAAGTAATAACCCCATGTTAAAATAATTGGTACTTATCTGAGCTCTTAACTGCAGTTAAGCTTTTGGTGGAAATAGGCTATTATGCTCCACGTCATCTATATATATTGGCCAAGATAACTTTAAAAGTTCTTTGTTAATTTTTCTGAGCTTTCGCAAAAACATATCTAGTACTTGCACTAACTATATAACTTATTATTCTGTATTTCATTTATGATTCCGTAGCTTAACTCAAGAGCGGGATGGTATGCATCGTCTGTCAAAACTAGGGGATCACACCGATTAATAGCGCACTTAGGAACATCATCAACGTAAACCAGATCCAAGACCACCTGGACGAAGGAGGTTAGACTGCAATTGGGTATTCACGTCGACGGCGTAACAATATCGACGGTGAATAACCCGAAAATCCTCGGAGTTACCTTCGACAGTCTGCTCTCCTTCTCGGCGCATACAACCGCAATTGTCAACAAAGTACAGAGCCGCAACAATGTCCTCAAGTCGCTGGCCGGCAGCACGTGGGGCAAATATAAAGAAACGTTGTTGGCAACATACAAGGCAATTGGCCGGCCGGTTCTAAACTATGCAGCGCCCGTGTGGTCGCTGGGGACTAGCAGGACGCAGTGGATGAAGCTACCGACCTGTCAAAACACGGCATTACGAACAGCGACCGGATGCCTCCTGATGACGCCCCATCACCACCTACATGACGAGGCCCAGGTGCTCCCAGTCAAGGAGCATAACATAATGTTGTGCAAGCAGTTCCTTGCTGGGAGCCACAGACGTGGCCATCCCAACGGACAACTGCTCGCGGAAGAGCCCTCGCCAAGGCACGTCAGGAGGCATCTTTACGAACTGACGGACGAAGTCCAGAGGTTTAACAAACAACCTCTGGACCCGTCAACCTACCGACAGGCCCTGAACGGCATTCACAGGGAATCAGTCTCAAGTTATGTAGACTCCCGCCCTGTGAATGCCGTTCTAGGCACACAACCACCGGACGTGGACGGGACAGAACTTTGTCTGCCTCGGGAGACCCGCACTACAATAGCCCAACTTCGCTCTAGCTATTGCAGCATGCTAAACTCTTACTTGAGTAGAATCAATGAGGATGTGCCTAACCAATGCCCGGCATGTGGAGAGTCGCCACATGACTCCCGGCACCTCTTCACATGCCCTGAGAACCCCACTCAGCTGACGCCCCTGTCCCTATGGACAGCTCCTGTGGAAGTCGCACACTTCCTGGGCCTCCCCCTAGCTGAAATTGACGACAACGTTGACGTGATGAACCGACCCGAACGGGGCTTAGTAGCCGCTACAACAACAACAACCAGATCCAAGACCTTTCCAAACTTATTTCGACAAAAATATTTATTTGTTTTAGGCAAAGTTCAGCTATTTCCTCCAGAAATACATTGCACCTATCTCTAGATGGATCTGGTACAACATCGGTGTCAATAATGTTCCAGAAATGTGTGGCAGATTAAAATCACCCAAAACAATCATAGTCGGAAGGCGTAAGCATTGCATTTACGGACTCATGTAAAGAAACTAGTTGTGTATATACTGATATGGCAGAATCAGGAGGGATGTAGCAAAGAGATAAATAAACATAACTCTTACCAGCCTGTGCACGTACACATTTAAATTCGGTATATTCAATGACAGGAACACTAACTTCCTCGGATGGTATCGACGAATCCACCTCAAAAAGAACACCACCGCCGATTCTGTCCTCGCGGTCGCTCCTGTATATTTGATATCCATTTGGAAGAATTTCGGAATTAAAAATATGAGGTTTGAGCCATGTTTCGGTCAAGGAAATAATATTATAATTGCAGTCAAAGCCTTTTAAATATAAGTCAGTTAATTTGGTATTCAAACTTCTAACGTTTTGATAGTAAATACTTAAATTAGACTTGTGAGTTAGTTTTTTGAATCAGAATTAAGATTAGAAATTTTAGCTACGTTGTTATTACTAGTATTAGGTTTATACTCAAACTCGTATTATTTAGTAGTGAATCAAAATCATCGGCAGCTACATCAATTTTAAAAGATGAAATATCACGATCGTATTTAAAATTAAATTTACGAATAAATACATCTTTAGTTTTAATCTTAGTCGATATGTACGACTTTATATCATCCGAAGAAGTGTCTTTAGCAAATCTAGAGACAAAGATTAATCTTCTCGGCGGAATTACAACCAACTTTTTGGTAGTGACTTCAGATATGCGGGATTGCGAGTTATTCGGACCACCTATGATAGATAGGGCAGCTTTAGAAGCCGATGGCAATACTGTTAGATCAACACTTTGATTGTCGTTATTATTTTTAGGCGTAGACCTAGTGGATATGGCTTTAGATAGCGGAGGGTTCAATGCCTGAGGGCATGGAGAAGAAAGATTGATTAGATCTAAGGGCTGAGATGGAGGATTTTTCTGTGTAGATTCAGTGACTATCTTTTTAGGTGGACTACTAACATACCTGCGTTTATTTTCTCGACTCTCCTCGGAGTTTGGATGGTTGTCGAGGCATGTGAAAGACTTTAAACATTTTTTCATAATGCTCTAATTTTCCAACAAGCGCCGACAGATCCTTCCCGATTTCAGAAAAAGCATTTCTCGACTGTCTAAAGAATTTAAATAAATCGACTTCGGTTGATCGGCATTTTTGACAAGACCAAGCATGACACATAGGCGTCGCTCATAGCGTGGCATCTTTTAGGCAAAAAAAGAGTGTTCACCAATTAAGAAATGTTCTACAATTGCAAATTTTCAGGGCATACACAAATTATTCTACTAGAATAAATATCGTTTTGCAGCCCTGTAATACATCCTCACAAAGCCAATGTACTCTTTTAGTTCATTAATTTTTTCGATATCCTTGGGAGAAATCCTGCCCTCCTATTAAAAATTTAAAGATGAGTATTTATTAGAAATGCGTTCAAATATGGGAAACATATCGAGTTTTTCGCATTTCCAAAGTTTGCATGGACGATTTCGTAGCCTTAATTCAAGCCATTAACTAAAACTTCAACTGAAATTCGGCAAGG
Source organism: Rhagoletis pomonella (assembly GCF_013731165.1). NCBI lineage: Eukaryota > Metazoa > Arthropoda > Insecta > Diptera > Tephritidae > Rhagoletis > Rhagoletis pomonella. The sequence continues at coordinate 103,442,851 of NW_023458556.1, read as the reverse complement.
GTTTTCGTTATCCTACAGCCATAAAAATTCATATATACCTTTGTTGTTTAGCTAAAAAGCACAAATATAGAGGGTATGCATATCAAAATTTGCAAACAATTTTTGTCCATATATTTTTGGGACAGTCTAATGTAAATATCGATGGCTGAGTGGAAGATCGGCCTATCTCGGCCAGCCAGTTCGAAAACGCCCCATTTCAGAAAATTTTTCAACAACGCCCTATTTCAGAATTTGGTTAAGAACGCCCTATTTTAGAATTTGATTGAAAAACGCCCTATCTCAACTGCCGGTTCTAAAACGCCCTATCGCAGCACATTTTCCATGTATTTTCGTTTGAGATAGGGCGTTTTGGCACCAAATTCTGAGATGAGCCTTCTTCATATTTTCCATTTTTAGTCCATTTTTAGAAACGTAGTACATTAAAAAAATATATATATTTCTACTTTTTAGTCTTGTCTGTATAAAATTTTGCTATAGACATTAAAATAATTCAGCGATATGCTGATATGTATTGTATTTTACCAAACTTAGTATTCAGCTTGAGTATAATAATTTGGCCATACTCTATATGGGGTCGTTCTATACCAAAATGGACGGGGTTTACACTTCATTTGTTCGATTTGTTTCAAATTTTTACGGTTGATGGATAAACATAAATATTAAATAAATGTGAAATTTTAGCTTAATTAATACATTTTTAAAAACTTTACAGCACAAAAACAAAAACAAATCGATTTAATAGTTTTCCAAATATCTCGAGAACGGGGCGAGGAACAAATTTGAAAAAATCACACATACACACATCAAAATTCTCAATGTAAAGATCCACCATGCAAAACATGAGAATAGGCACCAATCGCCAATGGCGACATATTGGCGACTTGCCGATTTATTGAAGTGGTGAGAAATCGACAACATAATATCTTTCCTGTCATTTTAGGAATATGTTATCATTATTACTCCCAAACTGATGAATCTTGCGTCAACAGGATTCTCCAAAAGCATCGAATTTACGCCAAAGGAGGAGTGAAAAAATACGAAGCGCCATGGCGAGAGAAATAATTAATTTCGTTTTTAAGTCACAGTTTTGTATAAAAAAAGTGAATGAAGTATTAAAAAGAATAAAATTATTGCAAATATCGCCCGTAGGAATAATAAAGCGATATGAAAACGACTCATTCAGGTAATAAGAAAGCGACTCGCCCAGGCGGGCGTTTTAGAGCGACTGGTAATAAGAAATCGAAACGATGGAGATAAATTTGTTCCCGAGGACGTTTTCTTATTGCCGGCAACAAAAATTGGTTTGGTGGGAAAATATTTTTTAAATTTTTTTCTTGAAAAATTTTTCACATGCAAATTTTTTGATAAAAAAAAGTTTTTGAAAATATGCCGTCTCAATAAAATTTAAAAAAAATCACAATAGTATCTCTGAGTATTGCGCAATATTTAAGTATTGTATTACGGGGTGCACTCTACAATAATTGGAGTTATGATTTTTTTTTTAAACCGAAGTTGAGTAAAATGACTACATTACAAACTTACAAATTTAGTTTAGAATTTTTTCGAGTATGCAGTTTTGTAGCCCATTAAATTTTAGTATACTAAAGCGCAAGTTTCAATCGATTGCAAAACTGGCCTTATTGTTTTTTTATTTTCTTTGAAAACGGTCTTGCGCATTTTCTTCCATAAGAAAAAGTGCAAAAAGCTGTCAGCATAAATATTAAAAATCAACGCAATTTTGCAGTAGCTTAAAACTTGCACTTTATTATACTAAAATTTAATGGGCTACAACTGCATCCTCAAAAAAATCCTAAAAAAATTAAAAAAGTTTGTAAATTTGTAATGTACTCATTTTATCCAACTTCGGTGTAAAAAAAATGCATAACTCAAATTATTGGAGAGTGCACCTCGTAATACTATACTTAAATATTGCGCATTTTGATTTCTTTTCCATTTTTTTTTTGAGATGGCATATTTTTAAAAACAATTTTTTTAAAAAAAAATTTGTATGTGAAAAATTTTTCAAGAAAAAAAATTTTAAAACTTTTTTTCATACAGAATTTTGATGTGTGTATGTGTGATTTTTTTCCTCGCCCCATTCTCGAGATATTTGGAAAACTATTAAATCGATTTGTTTTTGTTTTTGTGCTGTAAAGTTTTTAAAAATGTATTAATCAGGTACAAATTTTATATTTATTTATTATTTATGTTTATCCATCAACCCTAAAAATTTTAAACAAATCAAACACATGAAGTGTGGACCCCTTCCATTTTGGTATGGAACGCCCCATATACATATGTATCTATGACGTTTAATAATACAACTACAATCTATCAGAAAATATTACTCATTTGCTGAAAAAGTATCCAAACTTAATGTTTTGTATACAAATATTTATATTCTCGTGACGCGAGTGCGTTCTTTTTTGCATTGTTTAATATTGTGTATGTTTTGATGACGACTCTTTTCCAGCAAGTGCGCGGCATATTTTTTAGAATGCTAAAAAGTTTACAATTTGAACTTAATAAAAATATTACCATTTGTCATTTGCTCCATACTGTCCACCGAATCGTCATTTCTTTCCAAATTGGCAAGAGCATCCCTGCAACAATTGATTTCCTTCTCCATGCGATCAATAAAAATATTTAAGCCATTGCTTTGGTGAAATTTGCTTATGTCAATATTTGTTATTAAGTCTATAACTCGAACAGCTCGCGTAACAAAAGTAATGTGCTCTAAATCGACTCCAGGCCAATTAATGACTTCCAGCAATGATTTCATCATACCACTTTTGACCAAAGCATGGCCGCCTGCTTCATAACTGGCTAAATGATAAAGAAGACTGAACAAGGAAGTTGCTAAAACCAATGGATATTTTTCACAAATCCCTTCATGAGTCAAACTTGTTATGCAATCGCGAACCAAAAGTGGTAAAATGCCTCCTTGGCGTTCCGCTCCAGTGTACTGAATAATTTTCGACAACCGAGAACCCGGTCTAAAGAAAAATATGTTTTCTAAAAATAAAAGAGCATTATTACAGGCGTAAGATGTACACACCTTGGTACATTAGGATTTCGGTCAAAGTGTAGCATTGAAGTCAAGGTCCTGAGTACTGCTGCACGAATTTCAACCAAATATACATCTTCTTTGTCTATTAGTTCGCACAGTTCTTCTCCGAAGCCGGAATAAAGAATCCTCTCGACATTATCTTGTAATGCATTAGAGTAAATCAATACGGATATAGCTTGGAGACGAGCTTGAACAAATTGTAGACGTAACTTTTGATGCTTAAATCCAGATACAAGCCGAATTCTATGCGCGATCCTCATCTAAAAATGTTATCAATTAGTTATTTGCTAAGTATACCTACACTATGGTGCAAAACTGTGTGCATGATGGTTTTAGTTAAATATTTGCAAGGTTGTTAAAGTTAAAATTTTTTTGTTCTTTTCTTCGTGCACGCTCCCCCCCCGCCCCTTCCAAAAAATATATTGACTAGATTATGACATATGCGCGTATTTTAAATATAATGGAATTTGATATTTATAAATGAAATATTTGTTGATTGAAGTATTTGCTTGTAATTTTTATAATATACAGTGTAATTTATAACTTACCTTAACTGCCTCAGAAGGATTTTTCATATGTCCACATATCGCCTTGACAACCTCCGAAATAGGCAAGCCTTTGCACGTATTTACCATGTCTGGTATCTCCAGCAAAACAACTTGTCCATTTTCATCTGAGTATTCGATGGAAAGTTGATACAGGAATTCCAATTTTGGTTTTCTTATACAACAATCTATCAAAGCTAAACCATAATTTGGATCACCCCATCGCTATATATAAATTTAATGAAATTATTTACATTTCAAATGTTTCTCAAATGTACCTCAGCTATATTATAAAGCTTCGTTAAAAGCATATCCTTTTTCTCCAGCGAAAGTCGTGGTATGAAATTGCTTCTTTTAGAGAACATGTAAAGCAAGTTTAAAACTGCTAGAACAATGTCCATATTTTGAGAAGACAGCAACTGAGTCAAGTGTTCGACCGAATTGTATAGATGTCTTGAGAAGGAGTGTTCAATTAAAAGCGTAGTGAAATTCAAAACGAGGAGTAACAGTCGAACATCCTGGAAAAAAAAATTAAAATTACATTTATTAAAAAAATTTGTTCTTACGATTAATATTGTCGCCGCCGCGGTAAAAGCTGCTTTTTTCGGGCAAAATAATTTTCTGATACGGACATCTCTACATGATGGTTTATTTATTTTTTTCTATGAAAAACTGCTAACTTTATAAATATATGATTTAGTACAAAGGACCTACAGAACATTCCACATGAATTTTCAAATGCTTTTGAACACACACGATCTTTCAAGTTTGACAGACAGATTTCCCATGCTATTGATAGAGAGTCTGCTTGACCACACCACAGATGTATATCTGATTATAGGTCTTTCATAGAGGTGTAAATTCCTGTAGGTGACAGACCCCGCATTTGCATTGCCAGAACAATGTTAAGGCTTTGGGGGCCCTGTTTCTCAGCGTGAGACTTCCATAAAAGTTTACTATCTAAGATTACAGATGGTGAGCCAAGTATCAATCATATTCAGTGTTGTTTGCAGTTTCCTGCAAAGAGCTGACAGAGAGAGCAAGTCATATACCTTGTTTATACCGACACATAAAGCGCTTTGACCCAGTTCGCTGTTATTCAAAACTAATGCATAAACCAAATTTCAATTCAAAAGAGTGTTGACTCGAATTGGTTTTAAAATCGGGTTTTTATTTCTCACATCACATTATGGCCAGGCAACTACTATTTGCTCCTGATGTTGAATAAAATTTTTTGTAATTTTCCTATATTTGCAATTTTTATATTGTATGCATAAGCATAAGTAAACTAATTAGTGTTTCTAGAAGTGGTACCTGTTCAGTGTTTCCACACTCATTTGCATAAACAAAATTTTTCCACGATGATGGAAAATAATGGATTTTCTATTAGAAATTGTTCCTAAATTTGCAAAAATTCGCAAACTATAGCAAATATTAAAAAAAAGATGAGAATATTTGGAAGCAGCGACCTAAATGCACGCCAGCAATATTAACGCTGTTCTTTACATGTTTTGACTATAGGCCTGTGCAATTATCAAGAGAACAATTAAAATTTTATTGGAAGAAGATAACTTTGAGATTAACGATAAGCCAAAGGGCTGCGAGAAATGATATTTGACTTTATCTTTTACATTAACGGATTCAATATCTAATAATATGCACTAAAACTTTTTGCTGAACCCAGAATTTTTAACAATAATTGGTCTTATTCGACTAGTGTGCTGTGGGTCACTTGGCGGTCGATGCGCGGGCTCTTACAACTAAAATAAAAGACTAATATTTTGCAAGCTTGTTGTTGACTTCATGATACAATATATTTTCACTATAACCAAGAGATTCGAGAAAAATTTGATTTTCGACCCGCCCTAATACATATGTACGTTTTTAGTAACAAGTTTATTTAAAGTTTTTGCAAGGTGCCGATTCGATTGTTTTCAATCGTTTTTAAAGCAAAAATATGCGTAAACTATTAAAAAACCTACCTTAAGTTTATTTTGCTGGGTACGGTTTAGTTATTTGTACAAAGATTTTGGGTTGCTGTGCCCAAACGCATGCTCCGAATCAAAAATCTTTTACACAAACCTGTAGACAAGAGTTCACGCTTTATTAAAAAACAATATACTACATCTGTACACTAATTTATTAATAATTTCGGTTTGAAATATGGTGTTTTTTGCAAATTTCGGAGCTGAGCTGTAATAACACAAAAAATATTCACATAGGACTCCCTGTTTTGAAAAATACCCCCCTTTTTTCTAGCAACCCAACAGTTTTTATATAATTTGTTGTTAAAGTTTTCGTATAAACCACGGTGAAATAAATATAAGGGTATGTCACTTACATAACCTCATTTTTTCTGCATGCCAATTGCGGCCATGCATTTTGGGGTAGTAGAAAAAGGGGAAAAATATTAGGATTATTTTTACTACTTTTTGGGTACTATTTCCAATACATACATATATCAGTGGACCCCACACCAGTTAAATGAAGCTTGCATCAATAAAATATTTTTCCTGTAAACCAGTGTATTACAGTTTCATTTTTTCGCTCAAAAGAAATTATTATTACTTAATTTTTATTTTTTCGATCAAATATATTGATTTTTATAATTATTATTCAGTTCAATTTTTCTACCTTACAATTATTATTTGTAAAACTTAAAAGGCCACTCGGTCGTACCACACACATATGATGATGGCTAAAACTTAAAAAATAAGGACTATTTTCCGTCTTTCATTTATTCATATTAAAACAAGTTAAATTATACCGTTCTATTTATTTAATTATTCTTAAATTCTAATGAAAATGACATATTAGCCCGTATGGAATTTTATTTGTATTTTTTCCTTAAGTTCGGAAGTACATGTATATGCGTACTTAGTTTTTAAATATCTAAACTTTAAAGGGAATTTTATTACGACTTTTATTTTCGTTACCATTTTAAAATTACATTTCTGAATTCTATCAGTTATATATAATAATTATGCCATTAAATTGTTAGACCAAAGTGCATTATCATAGCCATCCGAGAGACTGCTCCAATAATATGTTGGATATGTAATTTACCGAAAATTTACTTACAAAATCACAATTATTGGAAATTATCGCTCAAATTTTCCAATGAATTTGAAACGAAAGGTCAAAGCAAAAGCGAAACAGTGATACCTGCGCATACTTTTTTCACAAAATTGTCTGCTCCATTTTTTGTTCCATTTTGCCCAGAAATGAAATTGGTATAAATACAGTAGGCATTACTGTAACGCTGGTATGCCGAAATTGCCAAAATTACAACAACCACCCCCTAAGTGACAACACCTTATTATTAGTTGCCTTCGCGTAGCTGTTAATTGTTCATGTTTAACCAAAACTTACAGGTTTTTGCGTTCGCGTACGCAAAAAACTTGCAAAGTAGGGGAAATTGGGAGAGTAAAGTGACATTTCATTTTGAGGGGAAGCTGCTGGTTTCTGCTGGAAATATTTTTGCCAACAGCAATTTGCCAACAGGAAAACAGCTTGTTTGAATTTACGCAAATCACAAAATTGAATTTGATGGTTCGGTATAAACGATGAGTAAGATAGCAAAATAACATCAAACTTGGTGCTGCCAGACTGGAATTTTGAATAATTAAAGCGTATTTTTAATTCGGAAGTTTGACTTAATAGAATTCTCCTTTCTGTGTTGCCGAAGAAGAGGGACTGAACCCCTTTTGCAGAGAAAACCTTTCTGCGTAGGCGGCCTTCGGCCGCACTTACGGATTATAACCCCCACTAAGTAGAATTCTCCTTTCTGTGTTGCCAAAGGGGGCTGAACACCTTTTGCAGAGAACAACTTTCTGCGTAGACGGCCTTCCGCCGCACTTGGGGATTATAACCCTCAGTACGTTGAATTATCCGTAATGTGTTGCAAAACAACAAAAGAGAACAACTTTCTGCGTAGGCGGCCTTCGGCCGCACTTAGGGATTATAACCCTCACGAAGTACAAGTCTCGTTTCTGTGTTGCCGAAGAAGAGCGACTGAACACCTTTAGCAGAGAACACCTTTCTGCGTAGGCATGTTTTTTTATAAAATCTCATTTTTCTCATAAGCCTTACAAAAAAAGTAAAACATATATATATCAATAAGAAGATATTTTTATATTTTTAATACCTTTCAAACATCAAAATATTTTAAACAACGTAGAATTCTTTCTATTGTATTGTTTTGTACAGTATGGCAACACATCTTATGTGTCAGTTTGCAACCATGTGTTAAGGTACTGGCCCAATGCAGGCTTGCTTTGCTTGCTTCGCTGCTAGAAAGGTCAAAAATTATTTGGAATATACTAAAACGTATAAAGGCTGGCCAAATGGCAGCTTTTCTTCACTTGCTTTAAGCGCCTCAAAGTTTCAAATAGGCAAACGTTTTATTTGAGCGCGTTTTGTAGGCTTTTGACAAAGAGGTATGTTCCCATTCAAAAAACATAAATTCAAACAAAAATTTGCTTACTTAATTAAAAAAAAAGTCATGCAAGCAATTCGAAACAAAATAAAAATGGTTCGTTGTTTCCATATTTATATTAAATGGAAATATCGTTATCTTAGGCATACATCAAGATAACCAACCGTTCAGCTATAGAAAAACCAAAAATGCAGATTGCTAGTACTTTTTACACTGATTTTAACTATATAAATATTATTTGCCGCAATTAAAAAGGGAGAGGGAATGAACCGCCATTGCCAAAAATGCAACCCCCGACCACCTAGGTCCCCTATGGTTCCCTAGGGACCCCTTAGAAAAATGGCCAAAAATCACAATTTTCCTTTGCGTTTTTTCGCTTGATGAAATGTTAAATATTCATTTGCACAAGACATTTTTATATACAAGACATTTTTATAAAACACCCAGTAACCATAATAGACATCACTGGGGCGGCAGCCCCAGGTTTACCACACCGAAAGAGAATTCTAGTTACCTCATCCTTTGCCAAGGCTACATCACTGGGGCGGTAGCCCCAGTTGGTGCACACCAAAAGGAGAATTCTATTTGGTAAGGGTTATAAGTTCTGGGCAAAAGAAACTATGATAAAATCCACACTTGTCACTTGCTTGTAAATGCTTTTAATTTTTTTTTATCACTGATTCTTAAACCTCAAAAGTAGATCATAATAAAATATGTATATCAAATTAAAGGTAGAACTTTCACTTTCTAAATAATATATATATGTTGCTGTTGTTGTTGTTGTAGCGGCTACAACAACCCCGCACAGATCGGTTGATATCTCAGTCGTTGTCGTCAAGTTCCACTAACGGCAGCCCTAGGAAGCGTGCAGCTTCTATCGGGTCGGTCCACAAGGACAAAGCCGTTAGGGTTGTCGGGTTTTCCGGGCATGCGAATAGATGTTTCGAGTCATGTGGGGTCTCTCCGCATGCCGGACACTCATTTGGCACATCCTCATTCAATCTACTCAGGTAGGAGTTTAACCTGCTGCAGTAGTCAGAGCAGAGTTGGGCTATTATCGTTCGTGTCTCCCGAGGCAGAAGAAGCTCCGTCTCGTCTATGTCCGGTGGCGGTATGCCTAGAACGGCATTCACAGGTCTAGAGTCTACATAACACGAGACTGACTCCCTGTGAATGCCGTTCAGGGCCAGTCGGTAAGCTGCCGGGTCCAGAGGTTGCTTGATGAACCTCTGGACTTCGTCCGTCAGTTCATATAGATGCCTCCTGACGTGCCTAGGCGAGGGCTCCTCTGCAAGCAGCTGTCTGTATGGGTGGCCACTTCTGTGGCTCCCGATAAGGAACTGCTTGCAGAGCATTATGTTGTGCTCCCTTATGGGGAGCATTTGTGCCTCGTTGTGGAGGTGATGTTCGGGCGACATCAGGAGGCATCCGGTCGCTGTCCTGAGTGCGGTGTTCTGTACAGTCTGGAGCTTCATCCACCGCGTCCTACTAGTCCCCGGCGACCACACTGGCGCTGCGTAGTTTAAAACCGGCCGGCCTATTGCCTTGTATGTTGCCAGCAACGTTTCTTTGTCTTTGCCCCAAGTACTGCCGGCTAGCGATTTGAGGACCTTGTTGCGGCTCTGTACTTTATTGACAATAGCGGTTGCGTGCGCAGAGAAGGAGAGCAGGCTGTCGAATGTTACTCCGAGTATTTTGCGATTATTCACCGTCGGAATTGGTGTGTCATCGACGTGAATTCCCAGCAGTTGCCTGACCTCCTTCGTCCAGGTTGTGAACTGGGTCGCGGAGGATTTCGTAGGGGAGAGGGCTAGACACTTTGTAGTGAAGAAGCGAGAAAGTTCGGAGAGATACCTGTTTACTTTCGAACACATGTCATAATTGAAATGTAAAAGTTAAACAGTAGCGGGGAAAGGACACCACCCTGTGGAACCCCCTGTTTTATTTTTCTTGATTTGTCTCTAAACATTACCGACGAATGTCGACCACTCAGATAATTGACCGACCACCGTTTGAGCCTCTGTGGGAGAGAGGAAGCCTCTATATCTTCTAGTAGCGTGGAATGGCAGACGGTGTCAAACGCCTTTGACAAGTCCAACACTACTAGAATCGTTCTCTCACAGGGACGGTTTCGGTTAAGGCCACGAGTTATCTGAGTGTTTATGGCGTTAATTTCTGTTGTTGTACTGTGCACTTTACGGAAACCATGCTGATGCTTCGCTGGGGTCAGGTGGTTTGTGAAATACGGGAGCAGCAGGGCCTCGAGTGTCTTCGCTACCGGGGAAAGGAGTGTTATCGGCCGATAAGAATCTCCTTTGCTGGCAGGTATCCCCGGTTTGAGCAGTGGGACCACTCTCCCCACCTTCCAGATTTCTGGGATGATGAGAGTGGCCATAGACAAATTGAGAACCTCCGTTAGGTACGCTACCCCCGCAGGACCCACATTTTTCAGCATCAGCATGCATATTCCGTCGGGACCCATGGCTTTGGAGGCTTTCGATGGCCACCTGAACTTGACCGCAAGTGAAACCAAGGGGGGCACAGGTTGTTGGCAGTTTGTGCAGCCTTCTGGTCACTCGACGCTTGGCTTTGTCCACCGGAGGATGCAGTATGAACTGCAGGCTAAAATAGCTCGCGTATCGCTCCGGGTCCGACGAAGCATGGTCGCCGAAAGAAATTTCGACTCTGTCGTCGTGCTTCGTCGTGCTTCGTCGGATTGGACCAAAGCTTACTCACACCAGAGGTGAAGATACTGGTTGTTGTTGTTGTTGTTGTAGCGGCTACAACAACCCCGCCCAGGACGGTTGGTATCTCAGTCGTTGTCGTCAAGTTCCACTAACGGCAACCCTAGGAAGCGTGCAGCTTCTGTGGGGTTTGTCCACAGGGACAAGGCCGTTAGGGTTGTCGGGTTTTCCGGGCATGCGAAGAGATGTTTCGAGTCATGTGGGGTCTCTCCGCATGCCGGACACTCATTCGGCACATCCTCATTCAACCTACTCAAGTAGGAGTTCAACCTGCTGCAGTAGCCGGAGCGAAGTTGTGCGAGTGTTGTGCGTGTCTCCCGAGGCAGATGAAGCTCCGTCTCGTCTATGTCCGGGGGTGGTATGCCTAGAACGGCATTCACAGGTCTAGAGTCTACATAACTCGAGACTGAGTCCCAGTGAATGCCGTTCAGGGCCTGTCTGTAAGCTGTCGGGTCCAGAGGTTGCTTAATGAACCTCTGGACTTAGTCCGTCAGTTCATATAGATGCCTCCTGACGTGCCTAGGCGAGGGCTCCTCTGCAAGCAGCTGTCTGCTTGGGTGGCCACTTCTGTGGCTCCCGACCAGGAACTGATGCAGAGCATTATATTATGCTCCTTTACAGGGAGCATTTGCGCCTCGCCGTGCAGGTGGTGTTCAGGCGACATCAAGAGGCATCCTGTCGCTGTCCTGAGTGCGGTGTTCTGTACAGTCTGTAGCTTCGTCCACTGCGTTCTACTAGTCCCTGGCGACCACACTGGCGCTGCGTAGTTCAAAACCGGCCGGCCTATTGCCTTGTATGTTGCCAGCAACGTTTCTTTGTCTTTGCCCCAAGTACTGCCGGCTCGCGACTTGAGGACCTTGTTGCGGCTCTGTTCTTTATTGACAATAGCGGTTGAGTGCGCAGAGAAGGAGAGCAGGCTGTCGAATGTTACTCCGAGTATTTTGGGGTTATTCACCGTCGGAATTGGTGCGTCATCGACGTGAATCCCCAGCGGTAGCCTGACCTCCTTCGTCCAGGTTGTGAACTGGGTCGCGGAGGATTTCGTAGGGGAGAGGGCTAGACACTTTGCAGTGAAGAAGCGAGAAAGTTCGGAGAGATAGCCGTTTACTTTCGAACACAGGTCATCAATTCCATTCCCAGTCGCCATGATCGAGCAATCGTCGGCATAAGAGACAATCGAGACTCCCTCTGGTGGTTGAGGGAGCTTTGAAATGTAAAAGTTAAACAGTAGCTGGGAAAGGACACCACCCTGAGGATCCCCTGTTTTATTTTTCGCTGCTTACTCGTTTTGTCTCTAAAGATTACCGACGAATGTCGACCACTCAGATAATTTGCCGACCACCGTTTGAGCCTCTGTGGGAGAGAAGAGGCCTCTATATCTTCTAGCAGCGTGGAATGGCAGACGGTGTCAAACGCCTTTGACAAGTCCAACGCTACTAGAATCGTTCTCTCACAGGGACGGTTACGGTTAATGCCACGAGTTATCTGAGTGTTTATGGCGTTAAGTGCTGTTGTTGTACTGTGCACTTTACGGAAACCATGCTGATGCTTCGCTGGGGTAAGTTGGTTTGTGAAGTACGGGAGTAGCAAGGCCTCGAGTGTCTTCGCTACCGGAGAAAGGAGTGTAATCGGACGATACGAATCTCCTTTGTTGGCAGGTTTCCCCGGTTTGAGCAGTGGGACCACTCTCCCCACCTTCCAGATGTCTGGGATGATGAGAGTGGCCATTGATAAGTTGAGGACCTTCGTTAGGTACGCTACCCCCGCAGGAACCAAATATTTCAGCATCAGCATGCATATTCCGTCGGGACCCATGGCTTTGGAGGCTTTCGCCTTCCCGATGGCCACCTGAACTTCACCGCAAGTGAAAGCAAGGGGGGCACAAGTTGTTGGCAGTTTGTGCAGCCTTCTGGTCACTCGACGCTTGGCTTTGTTCACCGGAGGTTGCAGTATGAACTGCCGGCTGAAATAGCTCGCGCATCGCTCCGGGTCCGACGAGGCATGGTCGCCGAAGGAAATTTCGACTCTGTCGCCGTGCTTCGTCGGATTAGACAATGACCTCACGGTTGACCAAAGCTTGCTCACACCAGAGGTGAAATTACAAGTCTTCAGATGCTCCTCTCACTTCTTTCGCTTATGTACGTTTACAAGTTGCCGAATCTCCGCGTTGAGATCCCTGATATAGGGATCTCCGGGATCGGCCTGACGAAGGCTATCACGCTCATCGGCTAGAACAGCCGCTTCGGCAGGGAAGTTTGGACGTGGGTCCGATATACATCCTGCCGGTATGAAGCGAGCTGCAGCAGCAGTGATAGCCCTGCGGAACTTACGTTCACCGAGATGGACGTCGGTTGGTGTGGGGAGCGCTGCGAAGGTGTTTTCGGTAAACTCCGCGTAACCTTTCCAATCAGCTTTAGAAAAGTTGATATAGGTCCGGTGTTTGGCGGAGGCAAAGTCGGTTGGTTTATCTATCGAGATGACTATGGGTAGATGGTCTGATGCTAGAGTCAGCATAGGTCGCCACGTTATGCTATTTATCAGACCAGCGCTGACTATTGTGATGTCTGGCGAGCTACTGCAGTTACCCATAATCCTGGTGGGTGCGTCGTCGTTCATTGTGCAGAATGTCGAACCGTCTATCTGCTCAGCCAAGTCTGTTCCCCTACGATCGTTTGACAGGCTTGAGTGCCAAAGATCGTGGTGCGCATTAAAGTCACCTACTACCATACGGTTTTCACCTCTGAGGAGCGCACCTATATCAGGGTGATATCCTGCCGGGCAGCAGGTGACAGGGGGTATGTATATGTTAAATATTTCGAGCTCGACATAGCCTGACCGGATAGCGATGCCCTGACATTCTAGGGTGGTATCCCTGCGGTCGATGTCTGCTTCGATAAGACGATACTGCACGGTGTGGTGCGTGATGAACGCTAAGCCACCACCATTATCTCGCTCGCGATCTCGACAGTGCACGTTGTACCCGGCGCAATTCAACAAAGTTGAATTGCTGTGCAACTTCGTCTCTTGGACCGCAGCTATCAATATACCATGCCGACACATGAAGACGGTTATCTCCTCAATCTTGCTCTGTAGCCCGTTGCAGTTGAATTGAAGGAGCTTCATGTGGTTCGGGAGACGTGTCGTGATGTGGGGTGTAAGTGAAGTGTATGTTCTTGCCGCCGTTGGCTGTGTGCGCTGCTGAGGTGATTGCCGCCCTGTGGTGGTGGTGGGGGGGCGTCGCAATTGGGGTCTGCGACCGAGCAGCGCAACACGGGCCCTCGAAGTTCCTAGTCCAATCTCGCGTGGTACGCAGACCTGAGCATGCCCTAAAGTGGCACCAGCCAAGGCAGGTGTTGCACTTGACTAATGTCACATTACGGAATATCCTGGTCTGACATACCGTGCAGATTGTAGGGGGAACCAGGAGTTGTTGGCGGCGGCGTGTGGGTGGTGGTGCGGTTGTGTGTGTTATGTGGTCTGTAGTGGCTGTGGTACAGTCTGTGGTGTTATTATGTTGTTGTGTTGTGGTGACTGTGTGTGCCTGCTGTGTGAGTGTGTGGGGCTGCTCGGGCGGACCGTGGTTAGCCGTGGAGGCTGCTCTGTTTGAGCAACAGGGGGCCACGTACGACGTGGTCCACTGTCTATGTGTCCGTAGTCCCGAGCAGACTCTGAGGTGACTCCACCCCTCGCAGGCATTACACTTGACTGAGGTGGAGTTGTGGTGTAATCGTCTCCGGCATACACAGCAGGTGTAGTAGGAGAATACGTAGTGAATGTAGCCCTATGGACGGACAACTTCTGAGATACTTCGCCCACCTAAACGGGGTTAGATCGCCGAAACAACAGCCCTTGGTCGGGTGAAACCAGAGTCATTCCGGTACGTAGAACCGGCTGTCGTGGGAAGTCACTGGAATTCAGATGCTCTTCCCACTTCTTCCGCTTATGTACGTTTACTAGTTGCCGAATCTCCCCGTTGAGATCCCTGATACGAGGGTCTCCGGGATCGGCCTGACGAAGGCTATCACGCTCATCGGCTAGAACAGCCGCTACGGCAGGGAAGTTTGAACGTGGGTCCGTTATACATCCTTCCGGTATGAAGCGAGCTTCAGCAGCAGTGACAGCCCTGCGGAACTTACGTTCACCGAGATGGACGTCGGTTGGTGTGGGAAGCGCAGTGAAGGTGTGGGAATGGAATTGATGACCTGTGTTCGAACGTAAACGGGTATCTCTCCGAACTTTCTCGCTTCTTCACTGCAAAGTGTCTAGCCCTCTCCCCTACGAAATCCTCCGCGACCCTGTTCACAACCTGGACGAAGGGTGTCAGGCTACCGCTGGGGATTCACGTCGATGACACACCAATTCCGACAGTGAATAACCCCAAAATACTCGGAGTAACATTCGACAGCCTGCTCTCCTTCTCTGCGCACTCAACCGCTATTGTCAATAAAGTACAGAGCCGCAACAAGGTCCTCAAGTCGCTAGCCGGCAGTACTTGGGGCAAAGACAAAGAAACGTTGCTGGCAACATACAAGGCAATAGGCCGGCCGGTTTTGAACTACGCAGCGCCAGTGTGGTCGCCAGGGACTAGTAGGACGCAGTGGACGAAGCTACAGACTGTACAGAACACTCAGGACAGCGACAGGATGCCTCCTGATGTCGCCTGAACACCACCTACACGGCGAGGCGCAAATGCTCCCTGTAAAGGAGCACAATATAATGCTCTGCAAGTTCCTGATCGGGAGCCACAGAAGTGGCCACCCAATCAGACAGCTGTTTGCAGAGGAGCCCTCGCCTAGGCACGTCAGGAGGCAACTATATGAACTGACGGACGAAGTCCAGAGGTTCATTAAGCAACCTCTGGACCCGACAGCTTACCGACAGGCCCTGAACGGCTTTCACACGGACTCAGTTTCGAGTTATGTAGACTCTAGATCTGTGAATGCCATTCTAGGCATACCACCCCCGGACATAGACGAGACGGAGCTTCATCTGCCTCGGGAGACACGCACAACACTTGCACAACTTCGCTCCGGCTACTGCAGCAGGTTGAACTCCTACCTGAGTAGGTTGAATCAGGATGTGCCGAATGAGTGTCCGGCATGCGGAGAGACCCCACATGACTCGAAACATCTCTTCGCATGCCCGGAAAACCCGACAACCCTAATACTATGTCTCCATTGAGAGATTTATCCATTAAGATTTAATAAATCCAGTTGCTAAATCACAACCGTCTCCATTACCACAACGAGATATGTTTGACGTTCACATTTTTAAATATTTGACGTTTGCTTATGTATGATTTTATAAATACAGTTGCGGACATTGATATACAGACAGATAAAAGGAAGGTACCAAGCGGAATTTCATTGTATGAATTCTGAATATTATTGGCTTCTTATTCGTGGTAAATATGTATGTATAATATATAGTTTGGAAAGTGTAAAGAATCATTTTCCCGAATTTAAGAAAAATTATCAAAACGGTAAAAAACATTTGCGGAAAGAAAAATTTTTGTAGAACTCTCTTAGGAGGGAACCGAAAATCCAATCGTGGGCCTTTGGCATATCATGAATACGAACTGAGTTCTAGAGGATGTTCGGTGCAATGTTATCGAAGCAGAACCATTAACGAAATTTATAAATTTTTTGTCGCAGCGCGTAAATGACTTATAGAAAGCGGAGAAGACTCTGCATGATATTACTATAAAACATTTCTTCTAAATTTTTAGTTTTTAAAATAATATTTTCTTAATTTACTACAACCAAAGTTATGTATATGTATTACTAATTTTCATCCCAAACTAACAAAAATACGAAAATTCATGTTTTTATGATAGGCTAGATTTCAATGTCCTCAACTGTATATTGAAAACACAAATGTCATTTGACTTATGGCATGTGAATTTGTGGTTGCCACTCCAACAAATTATACTTATTGATCAATATTATTGAAGATTTAACGAAGATTTAACTTAAATCTACTGCCTTTCGAGATTTAATTTTATATGGTAAATCTCAAAAGATTAACGTCAAATCTCGTCAGAGGGCTAAATCTTCATTAAATCTCACAATGGAGACATAGTATAACGGCCTTGTCCCTGTGGACAAACCCCACAGAAGCTGCACGCTTCCTAGGGTTGCCGTTAGTGGAACTTGACGACAACGACTGAGATACCAACCGTCCTGGGCGGGGTTGTTGTAGCCGCTACAACAACAACATCTATGGGTAGATGGTCTGATGCTAAAGTCAGCATAGGTCGCCATGTTATGCTGTTTAACAGACCAGCGCTGACTATGGTGATGTTTGGCGAGCTGCTGCAGTTACCCATAATCCTGGTGGGTGCGTCGTCGTTCATTGTGCAGATTGTCGAACAGTCTATCTGCTCAGCCATGTCTGTTCCTCTACGATCGTTTGACAGGCTTGAGTGCCAAAGATCGTGGTGCGCATTAAAGTCACCTACTACCAAACGGTTTTCACCTCTGAGGAGCGCACCTATATCAGGGTGATATCCCTGCCGGGCAGCAGGTGACAGGGGGTATGTATATGTTAAATATTTCGAGCTCAACATCGCCTGACCGGATAGCAATGCCCTGACATTCAAGGGTGGTATCTCCGCGGTCGATGTCTGCTTCGATAAGACGATACTGCACGGTGTGGTGCGTGATGAACGCTAAGCCACCACCATTATCTCGCTCGCGATCTCGACGGTGCACGTTGTACCCGGCACAATTCAACAAAGTTGAATTGCTGTGCAACTTCGTCTCTTGGACCGCAGCTATCAATTTACCATGCCGACACATGAAGACGGTTATCTGTTGTTGTTGTTGTTGTAGCGGCTACAACAACCCCGCCCAGATCGGTTGGTATCTCAGTCGTTGTCGTCAAGTTCCACTAACGGCAACCCTAGGAAGCGTGCAGCTTCTGTGGGATCTGTCCACAGGGACAGGGCCGTTCGGGTTGTCGGGTTTTCCGGGCATGCGAAGAGATGGTTCGAGTCATGTGGGGTCTCTCCGCATGCCGGACATTTGTTCGGCACATCCTCATTCAACCTACTCAGGTAGGAGTTTAACCTGCTGCAGTAGCCGGAGCGAAGTTGAGCGAGTGTAGTGCGTGTCTCCCGAGGCAGATGAAGCTCTGTCTCGTCTATGTCCGGGGTGGTATGCCTAGAACGGCATTCACAGGTCTAGAGTCTACATAACTCGAGACTGAGTCCCTGTGAATGCCGTTCAGGGCCTGTCTGTACGCTGTCGGGTCCAGAGGTTGCTTAATGAACCTGTGGACTTCGTCCGTCAGTTCATATAGATGCCTCCTGACGTGCCTAGGCGAGGGCTCCTCTGCAAGCAGCTGTCTGCTTGGGTGGCCACTTCTGTGGCTCCCTATCAGGAACTGCTTGCAGAGCATTATATTATGCTCCTTGACTGGGAGCATTTGTGCCTCGCCGTGCAAATGGTGTTCAGGCGACATCAGGAGGCATCCCGTCGCTGTCCTAAGTGCCGTATTTTGTGCCGTCTGTAGCTTCGTCCACTGCGTCCTACTAGTCCCAGGCGACCACACTGGCGCTGCGTAGTTCAAAACCGGCCGGCCTATTGCCTTGTATGTTGCCAGCAACGTTTCTTTGTCTTTGCCCCAAGTACTGCCGGCTAGCGATTTGAGGACCTTGTTGCGGCTCTGTACTTTATTGACAATAGCGGTTGAGTGCGCAGAGAAGGAGAGCAGGCTGTCGAATGTTACTCCGAGTATTTTGGGGTTATTCACCGTCGGAATTGGTGTGTCATCGACGTGAATCCCCAGCGGTAGCCTGACCTCCTTCGTCCAGGTTGTGAACAGGGTCGCGGAGGATTTCGTAGGGGAGAGGGCTAGACACTTTGCAGTGAAGAAGCGAGAAAGTTCGGAGAGATAGCCGTTTACTTTCAAACACAGGTCATCAATTCCATGCCCAGTCGCCATGATCGAGCAGTCGTCGGCATAAGAGACAATCGAGACTCCCTCTGGTGGTTGAGGGAGCTTTGAAATATAAAAGTTAAACAGTAGCGGGGAAAGGACACCACCCTGAGGAACCCCCTGTTTTATTTTTCGCTGCTTACTCGTTTTGTCTCTAAATATTACCGACGAATGTCGACCACTCAGATAATTTGCCGACCACCGTTTGAGCCTCTGTGGGAGAGAGGAGGCCTCTATATCTTCTAGCAGCGTGGAATGGCAGACGGTGTCAAACGCCTTTGACAAGTCCAACGCTACTAGAATCGTTCTCTCACAGGGACGGTTGCGGTTAAGGCCACGAGTTATCTGAGTGTTTATGGCGTTAAGTGCTGTTGTTGTACTGTGCACTTTACGGAAACCATGCTGATGCTTCGCTGGGGTCAGGTGGTTTGTGAAGTACGGGAGTAGCAAGACCTCGAGTGTCTTCGCTACCGGGGAAAGGAGTGTAATCGGACGATACGAATCTCCTTTGTTGGCGGGTTTCCCCGGTTTGAGCAGTGGGACCACTCTCCCCACCTTCCAGATGTCTGGGATGATGAGAGTGGCCAAGGACAGGTTGAGGACCTCCGTTAGGTACGCTACCCCCGCAGGACCCAAATTTTTTCAGCATCAGCATGCATATTCCGTCGGGACCCATGGCTTTGGAGGCTTTCGCCTTCCCGATGGCCACCTGAACTTCACCGCAAGTGAAAGCAAGGGGGGCACAAGTTGTTGGCAGTTTGTGCAGCCTTCTGGTCACTCGACGCTTGGCTTTGTCTACCGGAGGATGCAGTATGAACTGCCGGCTGAAATAGCTCGCGCATCGCTCCGGGTCCGACGAAGCATGGTCGCCGAAGGAAATTTCGACTCTGTCGTCGTGCTTCGTCGGATTAGACAATGACCTCACGGTTGACCAAAGCTTGCTCACACCAGAGGTGAAGTTACAGGTCTTCAGGTGCTCCTCCCACTTCTTCCGCTTATGTTCGTTTACAAGTTGCCGAATCTCCGCGTTGAGATCCCTGATACGGGGATCTCCGGGATCGGCCTGACGAAGGCTATCACGCTCATCAGCTAGAACAGCCGCTTCGGCAGGGAAGTTTGGACGTGGGTCCGATATACGTCCTGCCGGTATGAAGCGAGCTGCAGCAGCAGTGATAGCCCTGCGGAACTTACGTTCACCGAGATGGACGTCGGTTGGTGTGGGGAGCGCTGCGAAGGTGTTTTCGGTAAACTCCGCGTAACCTTTCCAATCAGCTTTGGAAAAGTTGATATAGGTCCGGTGTTTGGCGGAGGCAAAGTCGGTTGGTTTATCAATCGAGATGACTATGGGTAGATGGTCTGATGCTAGCGTCAGCATAGGTCGCCACGTTATGCTGTTTATCAGACCAGCGCTGACTATTGTGATGTCTGGCGAGCTACTGCAGTTACCCATAATCCTGGTGGGTGCGTCGTCGTTCATTGTGCAGAATGTCGAATCGTCTATCTGCTCAGCCAAGTCTGTTCCCCTACGATCGTTTGACAGGCTTGAATGCCAAAGATCGTGGGCGCATTAAAGTCACCTACTACCATACGGTTTTCACCTCTGAGGAGCGCACCTATATCAGGGTGATATCCTGCCGGGCAGCAGGTGACAGGGGGTATGTATATATTAAATATTTCGAGCTCGACATCGCCTGACCGGATAGCGATGCCCTGACATTCTAGGGTGGTATCCCTGCGGTCGATGTCTGCTTCGATAAGACGATACTGCACGGTGTGGTGCGTGATGAACGCTAAGCCACCACCATTATCTCGCTCGCGATCTCGACGGTGCACGTTGTACCCGGCGCAATTCAACAGAGTTGAATTGCTGTGCAACTTCGTCTCTTGGACCGCAGCTATTAATATACCATGCCGACACATGAAGACGGTTCTACGTACCGGAATGACTCGGGTTTCACCCGACCAAGGGCTGTTGTTTCGGCGACCTAACCCCGTTTAGGTCGGCGAAGACGGTTATCTCCTCAATCTTGCTCTGTAGCCCGTTGCAGTTAAATTGAAGGAGCTTCATGTGGTTCGGGAGACGTGTTGTTTTTGGTGTAGCAGCAGTACTCAACCCCCCGGGGTTTCGTCAAGGGTCGTCTTCGTCCTCTGACTCGACAAGCCTGAGGCCGAGAAAGCGGGTAGCGTCTATAGGAGCGGTCCATAGTGCTTCTGGTGTCAGGGTCGTGGGGTTAGAGGCGCATGCGAAGAGGTGTTGGGTGTTGTGTGGACCTTGCCCGCATGCAGGGCATGTGTCTGCCACTTCTGGGTTCAGCCGGGAGAGATAGCTGTGCTAGGGTGCACCTGGTCTCTCTTGGCAGTTCGGCTTCGTCGATGTTGATGGGCGGTCGACCACCTAGAACGATGTTGTCGTTTCTGGTGCTGAGACTCGACCTGACTGCATCGGTGTGTAGGTGGTTAAGCGCCGCTCTGTATTTCTGTGCGTCGAATGGGTGGTCTACGCACGGCTCGACGTCGGATTTCCAGTCGTGCAGGTGACGTCTGACATGTCGGAGAGGCGGTTCATTTCGTAGCAGGGCGTTATTGGGGTGATTTCCACGGTAACATCCCACGAGGAACTGCTTCGATAGCAACGTGTTGTGCTCTTTCACCGCCAGCATCTGGCTTTCTTGGTGGAGGTGTTCCTCGGACGACATGAGATGGCAACCTGTAGCCGTGCGTAGAGCTGCATTCTGGCATGTTTGTAAGTTTCTCCACTGCGTATCGCTGGTACCCGCCGTCCACTCTGGCGCTGCGTAGTTTGCCACCGACCGGCCTATTGCTTTATACGTGGTGAGCAGGGTTTCTTTGTCGGCTCCCCAAGTGCTGTCGGGAGACGTGTCGTGATGTGGGGTGTAAGGGATGTGTGTGTTCTTACCGCCGGTGGCTGTGTGCGCTGCTGTGATGGTTGCCGCCCCGTGGTGGCGGCGGGAGGCGTCGCAGTTGAGGTCTGCGACCGACCAGCGCAACACGGGCCTTCGAAGTTCCTCGTCCAATCTCGCGTGGTACGCAGACCTGAGCATGCCCTAAAGTGGCACCAGCCAAGGCAGGTGTTGCACTTGACTGATGTCACATTACGGAATATCCTGGTCTGACATACCGTGCAGATTGTAGGTGGAACCAGGTGTTGTTGGTGGGTAGTGGTGCGGTTATGTGTGTTCTGTGGTCTGTCGTGGCTGTGGTATGGTCTGTGGTGTTATTGTGTTGTTGTGCTGTGGTGACTGTGTGAGGCTGCTCAGGTGGACTGAGGTTAGCCGTGGAGGCTGCTCTGTTTGAGCAGCAGAGAGCCACGTACGACATGGTCCACTGCCGATGTGATTGTAGTCCTGAGCAGACTCTAAGGTGACTCCACCCCTCGCAGGCATTACACTTGACTGAGGTGGAGTTGTGGTGTAGTCGTCTCTGGCATACACAGCAGGTGTAGATTTCTGGCCATGGGTTTGACTCGATGCCAGCCCTGAGTAGAAGAATACGTAGCGAATCTAGCCCTATGGACGAGCAACTTCTGAGATACTTCGCCGACCTAAACGGGGTTAGATCGCCGAAACAACAAATATATATGTCTTTAGCACTGATTATGCACTTTTTTCTAAAAATGGTTATTTTAAGAAAAAATTATAACATTTTATTTTTTTTTTAATATTTTTGGCTTAAATATATAAGCAAGCAAATTATATTTCATATATCAACTTAAAGATAGATTAATGGTCTTTATTTTGATATTATTACTTTTTTAATCGGTTACGTACTTTAGAAAATATTAATATTTTAAAATATCACAAAAATTTTCTTTAACCTTTTATATCTTCTTTACTTTTTAATTGCGGCAAATAATATTTATATAGTTGATATCAGCGTAAAAAGTACTATCGGTCTGCATTTTTAGTTTTCCCATAGCTGAACGGGTAGTTATCTTGATGTGTTCCTTATCTTATAGTGAAAAATTGCAAAGCCCACTTATACAAATTTTACACGAGGAAAAAGCTTCTTATAGCTCTTTTCTTCAAGTAAATCGGTCTTTTAAGTTATAGTTTTTTAGTAAATGTAGATATACATATCTATGTATCATTATTACCATTTCTTTTAAATGCAAACATCATTTCGCATTAATTTAAAAATGTTAGTTAGTTAGTTAGTTAATTTACTGGGTGTAATAGAACAGAGACACCGCGACCTAAAAGATCTTTTGTATCTCTATAAAGGAGTCCCTAATCCAATGTGGCCAAGATACCTTCGGCTTCCCTTATGAATCCTAAAAGGGCCTTGGTAGATGAATTCCTTATAACAAAGGGTTCGACCAACGAAGATTTAAAGTAAATCAGTCTTTGTCTGGCTAAAGCCGGACAGTTACAGAGAATATGCTTCGAAGTTTCATCGGCCTCGAGGCATAGCCGGCATTCCGGCTCTGTGATCGCCCCTATTCGGTGTAAATGGAACCGCAATTGGTTGTGACCAGTCAGATACCCAGAAAGTAACCTGATGTCAATTCTGTTTTGTAGAACGATTTAAAAATAAATATGTATGAATGTTTTTGATACATTTTCTGCAGTTTTCTAAGAAAATAATTATTTGTGTTATGGGAACAGACATTGACTTTTCAACCAGACATCTGGTTACTTTGACAGCCGCCATGATACAAAAAAAAGGTAGTTTCCAGGTAGTTTCAATAAACAACTTTTTGATTAAAAAGGAGATTTTTGACAATTGCTCAATCGTAAAACATTCGAAGCGGCGTTGCCCAATTTAAGTTTTTTGGTGGAAGGGATTTTATATCCTAAATTTGGTAATATAAATAAAATAGGTGTATTAACATTTACCTTTTAAAAATAATTAATATCTTATCTTAAAAACGTTCAAATTTTACATTAAATTCGATAACAACTTTCCGAAATCTTTATTTTTACATTAATAAAATTGTAGTGAACATGTTTTAAATTTTTTTTAGTGCCATTATGCCATCTGATTATTACACAATATAGCTAGCCAGGACTATTACAGTTTTCTATATCGGATGCGATTGTTTCTGATATAATTGAGACACTGAAAATATTGTCTTTGTCTAAGTCTTTCAAGTAAATTGAAAACGGAATTTACTTTGGAACCTATAGCGTCGCCTGGGTAAAAGATTGTCGTAAGCGCCATTTTGACGATTTTTAGTTCTAGATGCAGTTATATATTTTTAAATAAGGTCTTTCGATTGGTGTTATCAGTTTTTGGAGTATACCTTTAGTTTCCGAGATATTCACTATTAATTTATTCGATAATTTAGTTAGTGATGCAGCCATATTAAACTAATCAATATCTTAAAAATGGCGTTCTGCATTTGTGGATATCGCCTTTAGTTTCCGAGATATTGAGTAAAACGTGTCGTTAATTTGGTAGAAATTTTGATCACATTTTGTCGTATTTCATACAAAGTGGCTGCCAAATTGTAGACAAATGACGCTTAAGACAAAATTTTACTAAAGAAAATCCTTCCTAAACGCAAAACTAATTAACAATTAACATTAAAAATTAAATAATTTAAGAATTTTGTGAACTAGTAACATTTTCAGAGACTTTGGAGAAAATCTATCTTCGCGTTTTTGAGAAATTGCATTCCAAACTTCAATCGCAATTTCCCACAACCTACCGAAAGTAACATACGACAATCTTTTACCGGAACGACCCAGATTTATATCTGGCCAAGGACTGTCACTCCAGCAACACTCCCCAAAAAGTCTTTGGGGAATTTGTATGCTGCTACAACAACAACAACAATCTTTTACCCAGGCGACGATAGGCCTCATGACTTTCAGAGAAGTGAGTATTATCTTTGGGTAAAAATAAATATATTTTACTGTTCAATATTGTGAAACAAAAATGATGATTTATTGTTAGTATAAATGCTAGAAACACAATTATCAACTTATTGAGCATGAGACCTCTTCCCTTTCAAAAACAAAAGGGGAAATGTTCGGTTATTTGTGCAATGGCTTTCGGGTGGGAGTGGAGACGGAGGGGGGGCCCATTGAAAAATGGGGTAAAATTACACATTACATTGACAGAGAGCATGTAAACTCGGTTTACGCCAACCACAGGATTTTTGCGCAAAATACCTTTCCACGTTGTAGGCTTTCAGCAGCGCTTAGAAAAAATAATCCTCATCAGTCCAACTCCGGCTACCCTGACCACAGTATTTTTTACAAAAACAATGACAATTAACTACCTTCTTTTTTGTATCATGAGCAAGCCTGCATTGGGCCTGCGCCTTTATTGTAAATATGGGTGCAATTTAATGTAATTTACAAGTTAATAAAAGTTGGATTGAAGTGATTTATACACAAGATAAAATAAAATAAAAGTGTATAAGCTATTAGGTAGTGTTATGTGCAATCATATATATGAAAGTATGTGACAAATGCACTCTTTGGTAAGGAAATCAAGTGGAACGACTTAAGAAATTTTAACGACAAATAACTTATAAACTATTATATTGTTCATTTTTTTAGTTATACATGTTTTAGAAGATACCTCCCTTAATCTCCTGACCAAGTTTCATTTGTTAATTCCACCTGGCTTTCTTAAAACAAAAGGTGAGGCTGAATACTAAAGCCCAACCCAATAACTAGACATTCCCCATTTTGCTTCCTGAGTATATTTTATTTACCTCTTTTGAGAATTTGAGGTCGCAGTATAACATGAATTCATTGTCATCCACCTGCCGTGCCCCTTCCTCCAAAATTTTGTCAAAACGGTCCAAAATATGCGTCCAATGATACAGTTCACACTTTCCATATGTCCAAACATTTATTGTTTCAAGAAAACGCGAGAGGTCAACCTTACTACGACACTTGCTTAACTGATCTATAAGCAACCTGCATTCAGGAGTGAGCTCCGAAGAACTCTTTTTTAGTTTGCTTGTATCAACCTTCATGGTAATATTTGCATAACTTCTTTAAACCAATATCATCACAAAGCACGAAAATGTTTTTATTTCGCATATAAGGTGAATATTACAATCACTGGCTACTATAAGAACGATGGTATATACTTTTTAAGCAAATTTTATGAATTCTCACGGAATAACTTCAGACCACCGTAATCCGTACCATACAAAAAAAATAATAATAAAGCGCTGCCACCTTTCATGACATGATAAGATTTTAACTTGGTTTTGCCCGGCAGTACTGCAATTTTCGCCAAACGCAATTAATAACATAAAGTGCACACGCTAATTTACCTTGTTTTGCCATACCTAAAGAATAGGGACCCTTGAAATAGAGAAAAAAGAAAATGTGGACGTGGTGTACCCCTTTTTGCTGAGTTTAGTTGTAAACTTTTTTTGGTGTAAATTGACAGGGGCGGCGCTAGGGGGGGCCAAACGTGGAATTTCCAACATTTTCAAAAGCTTATATTTTGAAAACTATTGAACCGATTTTCAATACATGGACACAGTTGGAAAGGTAATTGAAGGACCATTCATTCAATATTAACATCTACGTATATAATGCAAACATATTTTGAGAAAAGGTAAAAAAACGAAATTATGGCATTTTTTTATAAAAATGTATGTTTTTCGTAAAAAAATACGTAATTAACTATATTAAAAAATATATTTATCGGAAAGACCATAAAAATACCTTTAATTTGACGTATAATTTTATATAGTTTGATTTAAGTACAACTGCTAGCAGTGCAATAAAACAACTGTATTAATGTTATATGTTCTCTGCAAAAGGTGTTCAGCCCCTTTAATTTGGCAACACAGAAATAATAATTCTACGTAGTGAGAGTTATACTGCCTAAGCGCGGCCGAAGGCCGCCTACGCAAAAAGGTGTTCTCTGCAAAAGGTTTTCTGACCCTTTTCTTTGGCAACACAGAAATGAGAATTCTATGTTGTGAGGAAGGCCGCCTACGCAAAAAGGTGTTCTCTGCAAAAGGTGTTCTGCCGCTTTTCTTTGGCAACACAGAAAGGAGTATTCTACGTTGTGAGGAATATAATCCCTACGCAGAAAGGTTTTCTCTGTAAAAGGTGTTCAGCCCCTTTTATTTGGCAACACAGAAAGAAGAATTCTACGTAGTGAGGGTTATAATCCCTAAGCGCGGCCGAAGGCCGCCTACGCAAAAAGGTGTTCTCTGCAACAGGTGTCCTGACCCTTTGATTTGGCAACACAGAAAGAAGAATTCTACGTAGTGAGGGTTATAATCCCTAAGCGCGGCCGAAGGCCGCCTACGCAGAAAGGAATTCTACGCAAAAATACTGTGGATAGCGTAGCTTGATTAATTATCCATTTAATTCTACAACTCAATCTTATAACAAATAAGGTGATTAAAAAAAATGGTTT
>NW_023458556.1:103412222-103415646 GCF_013731165.1 Rhagoletis pomonella | reverse complement strand
CTACAACTCAATCTTATAACAAATAAGGTGATTAAAAAAAATGGTTTTTAGGTATATATTTCTTTAGTATTTTTTTAATTTTAATTAAATTTTTGTAAAAACTAAAGAGAGTAAGATTTTCTATCGCGCGATTTTTTATTCCAAATTTTCGCCTGCGGCGCTTTTCCTTTCTCATATAAAACTATATTTTTATAAATATTTAGTCAAATATGATGTCCACAAGAATTTTTTGCCACACGTCATATACCAAATTAACGATATTTTTGTGCTCTTTCTGATAAACATATCTGTTAATATAGTTAATTACGTAATTTTTAAAGAAAAATATACATTTTTATAAAAAAATTGCCATAATTTGGTTTTTTACCTTTTCTCCCAATGTGTATACATTATATACATAGATATATATATCGAATGAAAAGCCCTTCCATGACCTTTCCAACTTGTCCATATTTAAAAAATCGGTTCAATAGTTTTCGAAATATAAGCTTTTGAAAATGTTGAAAATTCCACGTTTAGCCCCCCTTTCGCCGCCCCTGTCAATTTGCACCAAAAAAAATATGCCGTTAAAATCCGGAAAAGAGGGCGGGCCATGCCCACTTTTTTTTCTCTAGCTCAAAGGTCTGTATTCTTTAGGTGTTCCCTTGATTTATCCTCGAATTCTAGGCGATTTGCTAATGCAGCTTTTTTGCAGCATTTAAAATGCAACATTTAGTACTTTCAAACATATGTTTTCGAAGTGCGTTCATCAAGAATGATAGAATACAAGATTGCGCCGATCAGAGAGGATTTTTGAGAATAACTTTTGTGTGACGTCACACTGGTGCAATTCCGAGAGCGGAATGCCAAAACGTGAGCAAGAATGGAAGAAGAAGAAAAAATGTTGCAAGGAAAACGTAAACAAGTTGCACAAGTGTGCCGTCATGCAAACAACGATTCTGTCAAATTCGTTAAGAGAGGAATAGCGGTCCGAGATCGGAGCAACCTTTGTATTCTCTCAATCGTGAGCGTTCATGCTATGGCATTCAGTGTTGCCACTGCCTTAGCCTTTAAAGTATCCATAAAAGATCTAATGCAGCGTTTTTGCTGCATTTAAAATGCAACATTTAGCACTTTCGAACATATGTTTTCGAAGAGTGTTCATGCTATCGCATTTAGCAAATGTACATTTACGCGAGTTCGAAATCGTATGCTTTTGACAAACAGCCGTGTTCCAGTCGCTTATTCAGATCCGTATCTATTACGATAAATTCTCACGGAAAAGATAATGTCCAAAAATCCCTACTGAAAAGGAAAAAATAAATTCTAAACCGAAAATTCAATACAAAAACTTAAATTATTTTAACCATAACCAAACATTTGTTTGTGTATATATTCATTTGTCGGTGCTGTCAATTATAATTTCCACACTTAATTAGGAAACAAAACAAACAGAGTCGATCACAAATTAATCCAGATTTCTATCAGCATCATATCGATGTTTAATTTGCGTAACTTTTCTTTATCCAAATAATGTAAAATAATAAATGAAATCTCGATCGGCGATCACTGAAACGCAGCTAGCGACTGTATACTCGAAAAAGCAATGTTGCCACTTCTTCTCATTAAACCATGTTCGAATCGTGGAAATTTTGGAAGATCACAGGGTTGCTTTTAGCATTTAGATTCTAAATGCAAAAATGGAGTTGCATTTAGTTGCATTTAAGTGACGAATTTTGTATGGATAAATGTACATTTAGAGTAGCATTTAGAGCTAAATGCGCTAAATGTGCTTTTACGCGTAAGCAAAAACAGCCCATAAAGCAGCGTTTTTGCTGCATTTAAAATGCAACATTTAGCACTTTCGAACATATGTTTTCGAAGAGAGTTCATGCTATCGCATTTAGCAAATGTACATTTACGCGAGTTCGAAATCGTATTCTTTTGACAAACAGCCGTGTTCCAGTCGCTTATTCAGATCCGTATCTATTACGATAAATTCTCACGCTGAAGATAATGTGCAAAAACCCTACTGAAAAGCAAAAAATAATTTTAAACCAAAAATTCAATACTAAAACTTGAATTGTTTAAACCATAACCGAACATTTGTTAGTGTATATATTCATTTGTCGGTGCCGTCAATTAAAACTTCCTCACGTAATTAGGAAACAAAACAAACAGAGTTGATCACAAATTGATCCAGATTTGTGACACGTTCCAAAAACAGCTAATTGGGATTTGCCGATATTGACAATTCTCAAGTAAAAGTAAACAACGCCTCAGAAACCTTAGATGCACTTAAATTTGCTAATTATTTCACAAAAATCGCCGTTTTTTAACACTTGCGCTATTAATTATTTTTATAAATCATATATTTTGCAATTTAACACAATAAAACCGCGTTTCCTTTCGAAAAATTGCCTACTGAGAAAATTTACTATTTTGCAGTTTATTTTTTGCTCCCATTCGGGTTTGTTTACTTTTACTTGAGAAATTTCATCGTCGCCGGGAATGCGGAATCTTGTATTGTATCATTCTTGTTACCATATCGTGTTTAGTGTTGGACAAGTTTTGCTCTTAAAATTAAGAAAATTATGTCAAGCAAAAATAAAACTACTCAAAAACGCGAATATGTGGTAGATTTCAGACCTTGAGTGGGAGATGCTCAAAAAAATGGCAGATCTACCACAATGTGATAGAAGTCCGATCACTGCCTTAGACACGGATTTGGGAAATAAAGGCCCGTGGTTGTAGTCAAAATTAGTCGACTCTAAAGTTAATTGCAGCTTTTTGACATAATTTTCAATGGGATATCTGTCAAAAAAGCTGCAATTACCTTTAGTGATGATTTAATTTTGACTATAACTACGGGCCTTGTTTCCCAGATCTGTTGCCAAGAATCGGAAAATACTGACTACAATTACGAGCCAAAGTTTCCGCATGTTCGATTTTTATTACTACGATTAGGTTCTCGACATTACAGTTACCTACTATGGGTCGGAAAATTTTCTAAAATTTGCAAACTACTTGGTGTTATTAAATTCACGTTTATGTAGCTAAAAATTTTATTTTTCAAAGTGACAAGAATAATGGGCTGTTTTTGCTTACGCGTAAAAGCACATTTAGCGCATTTACCTCTAAATGCTACTCTAAATGTACATTTTCATTTATTATTTATTATTTATTATAATCAAACACACAACCATGAGTTATTGAACTTAATTTAATTATAAAAGCTTAAAAATAACATTAAGGGAAACCGTAGGTTGTAAAAATGTGTAAGGAGGAGAAGAAGAACAAAGAAGTATTAGAAAAAAGAAAAATATATGTGTACGTGCATCTTAGCAATTTAGAGGGCAAAAATTATGTAAGAGCTCATTTTTAAAGTGCGATGTACTTCGGATAGTTTTGATCTTATATGGCAGAGCGTTCCAAAGACGAACAG
>NW_023458556.1:103409037-103412122 GCF_013731165.1 Rhagoletis pomonella | reverse complement strand
TTGTTCAATTTCACTTCACTGTAGCCCTCAAGTTTGAAAGTCTTCTTGTAAATAACGATGCACTGTGATTTACTTGGATTTAAAAGTAACCCATTGTCACAGGCCTACTTGCTAACGTGACCTAATTCAGTGTTGAGGTTACTAACACAATTATAAACGGATACAAAAGGGCAACTGACATAGTTGAACATCATCTGCATATACATGAATATCACAATATTTTAACACACTTTGAAGATCGTTTACATATAACACAAACAATAGAGGACCGAGAGTCGAGCCTTGGGGAACGCCTTTAGTTACGGGTAAGCAGTTAGATATAATGTCACCGGCCCAAACAGCTTGTGAGCGATCGTTGAGGTATGATTTTATTAAATTTAATGCTGTCGACGAGAAGTTAAACAAGTTGCTAAGTTTCAAGGCTAGAAGATCGTGATTAACAGTGTCGAAAGCTTTGGAATGATCCAGAAGTGTTAATAAAGTCACGCGATCGTTGTCAATGTTTAGTCTGATGTCGTCTGATACCCTAATTAGCGCCGTTACGTTTATCCATACAAAATTCGTCACCTAAATGCAACTCCATTTTTGTATTAAGAATCTAAATGCTAAAAGCAACCCTGTGATCTTCCAAAATTTCCACGATTCGAACATGGTTTAAAGAGAAAAAGTGGCCACATTGCTTTTTCGAGTATACAGTTGCTAGCTCCGTTTCAGTGATCGCCGATCGAGATTTCTTTTATTTTGTATTACATATTTCAACATCGATTTGATGCCGATAGAAATCTGGATCAATTTGTGATCAACTCTGTTTGGTTTGTTTCCTAATTAAGTGAGGAAATTTTAATTGACAGCACCGACAAATGAATATATACACAAACAAATGTTCGGTTATGGTTAAAACAATTCAAGTTTTTGTATTGAATTTTTGGTTTAAAATTTATTTTTTCCTGACTGGAACACGGCTGTTTGTCAAAAGCATTCGATTTCGAACTCGCGTAAATGTACATTTGCTAAATGCTATAGCATGAACGCTCTTCGAAAATTTGTGTTCGAAAGTGCTAAATGTTGCATTTTAAATGCAGCAAAAACGCTGCTTTACGCAAATTCAACATCGATGTGATGCTGATAGAAATCTGGATCAATTTGTGTTCAACTCTGTTCGTTTTGTTTCCTAATTAAGTCAAATTTTAATTGACAGCACCGACAAATGAATATGTACACAAACAAATTTTCGGTTATGGTTAAAACAAATCAAGTTTTTGTATTGAATTTTTGGTTTAAATTTTTTTTCCTTTTCAGTAGTGATTTTGCACATTATCTTTTCGTGAGAATTGATGGTAATAGATACGGATCTGAATAAGCGACTGGAACACGGCTGTTTGTCAAAAGCATACGATTTCGAACTCGCGTAAATATACATTTGCTAAATGCGATAGCATGAACGCTCTTCGAAAACACGTGTTCAAAAGTGCTAAATGTTGCATTTTAAATGCAGCAAAAACTCTGCATAAGGGAACATTTTTTGCTTGGAAGATGAGCAGCAAACTGTTAAAAATGTTATAATAGCTCGTACAAAAATAAACAAAAATTTCCTTCAACTTACGAGTACTTATGGGAAAAGGTATCCAAATTTACACTGAGGAAACAAGCGAATATCCCTCAAAATTTAAGGCGAAAATGTAGCCAATTGGATACATATGTATTAAAACGGCAACACTGATTGCATTTAGCAAACAAGAATGATACAATACAAGATTGCGCCGTCCTGGGCGTTGACATTTGTGAACCACAAGTAAACAAAGAATAGAGCGAAAAGAAGAACGAGTTGAAACTGCCAAAGCAGTTCACTTTACAGCGAAAAACGTGTTTTAATTTTACTAAATGTGAAAATATTGCATTTTTCATCTAATCTATTAGAGAACAGTGAACATTTAAGTGCACTCCATTGCTTTGCAATTGAGGCTGCTTCAGCAAACGTTTTAGTGCACTCCATTGCTTTGCAATTAAGGCTGCTGCAGAAAACTGCATCTCTGCGAGATTGATTAATTAACTTGCTAATGGAGGCTGCGTGGAGCAGAAACAAAATCATTGTGAGGAAATGCTGTTAATATAATAATAGAGAAACATTTCGGGAACGGCTTTGCCGTGCCCTTTGTACACAAAATGCAGCGATTCGTCCCAGCGCTACACTTGCATCTACGCTTCTTGCATCTTGATGGCTGTCGCAATTTAACACACAGCATTTCATTGTATTAGTTTTTACGCAGTCTTCAACTCAAAAATCACTCACAAATTGCAAATTAACACAATTTAAACTGATTTTTCACTTATAATTCAAATTTCTCTTTCGCTGATTTGTAACAAAGGTTTATTTACAAGTTACCACAGCTGTCAAAATCGGCGAAACCAAAGTAGCGGTACCACTGACGGCGCCTCTTTTGTTCGCTGCACCGTGTTTAGCAAATCTACATTTACGCGAATTCTAAATCGTATGCTTTTGACAAACATCCGTGTTCTAGTCGCTTATTCAGATCCGTATCTATCACGATCACTTCGCACGGAGAAGATATTGCGCTAATCCCCTACTGAAAAGGAAAAACAGAAATTTTAAACAAAAATTCAATACAAAAACTTGAACTGTTTTAACTATAACCGAAAATTTATGTGCGTATTCATTTATCGGTACTGTCAATTAAAATTTCCTCAATTAATTAGAAAACAAAACAGAGTTGATCACAAATTGATCCAGATTTTTATCAGGATCTCATCGATTATGAATTTGCGTAACTTTTCTTTATCCAAAATAATAAAAAATAATAAATGAAATCTCGATCGGCGATCACTGAAACCCAGCTAGCAATTGTGTACGCGAAAAAGCAATGCTGCCACTTTTTCTCATTAAACCATGTGTGAATCGTGGACATTTTTGAAGATCACAGGGTTACTTTTAGCATTTAGATTATTAATGCATAAATGGAGTTGCATTTACAGATGACAGATTTTGTATGGATAAATGTGCATTTGGAATAGCATTTATAGCTAAATGCGCTAAATTTACTTTTACGCGTAAAGCCCTGTATGCAGC
>NW_023458556.1:103398005-103408937 GCF_013731165.1 Rhagoletis pomonella | reverse complement strand
ATTATTTCGTGTGTGTGTCCAAGGAATTTTGACATTTTTGATACCACACAGCCTGTTGCCTCACTCTTTCCTCAAGAAATAATGGAACGGGCATATATTTCTGTTGCAAACCTGGGTTGCCTTGTGCTCTTTTTTCACAAAAAACTTTAGAAAACCGTAGTAGAAAGCGTAGTAAATTTCTTAAGAACAGCGTACTGCCGTAAGGAAATTTGACTCAAGAAAATTTCTTAGCCATTTCTTGTACGTCATTTTATATGGAGTTTTCGCTTTTCTTGAGAGCTGCATATAGGCCTTAAGCACAAACAGCCCACAACGTGAACCCATGAACCAAACATAGAAGAGGTACGTTGATTTAAAAGGGAAAATTTTCCTTAAATTCGGTCCAAATTTTACAAAAATAAAAATTAACGCGTGTAGAGGAGCTTTTTCCGATTCTAAAAGTGAAAACCCCAGAGCGCGGAGGTTTCTATTTAAAAAGTTATTAACTTTTAAAGTTGCGCAATTCACCATACAAATTTCATTGATTACATGGAAGTGTTGAACACGGAGGTATAAGTGCAGAATACGTACATTTCTCTGATTGGAAAAACTTATATTGGGATCGATAGGGGTCTTATGGGCTGTTTTTGCTTACGCGTAAAAGCACATTTAGCTCTAAATGCTACTCTAAATTTACATTTATCCATACAAAATTCGTCACATAAATGCAACTTAATTTCTGCATAAATAGTCTAAATGGTAAAAGCAACCCTGTGACCTTCAAAAATTTCCACGATTCGAACCATGAACCAAAAATACAAGATCACGCGGGCAGGAGAGTAGGCCCTTAGAATCGCATTTAGGAAAAAAGTTTAACGATTTTGACAATAGCCGTTTGTTTACATTTCTGCATTGTTTTCAATTTGGTCGTGGCTTTTTACTGCAATTTTCTTCTTTTTCGCCTGTGACAACGTGTGTACACATAAGTAAAGAATAATTTAACACAACGGCATGATTTATAGAAGAATTTGCATAATAAAAATGATTATTCATGCGTTCAACAATTTCGCGGTTTTCTCCGTTCTCTTCGTTGTTTACTTCTTACAACAAAGATGGCGTCGAGATTTCGGCAGCTAGAAAATAACTTTTTTCGTTCTTTCCTTCCCGCGTGATCTTGTGTCTTTCGTTCATGGATTCGAACATGGTTTAATGAGAAAAAGTGGCAACATTGCTTTTTCGCGTATACAGTGG
The DNA here is from genome assembly GCF_013731165.1 of Rhagoletis pomonella. Classification (NCBI taxonomy): domain Eukaryota; kingdom Metazoa; phylum Arthropoda; class Insecta; order Diptera; family Tephritidae; genus Rhagoletis; species Rhagoletis pomonella. The sequence goes on along the minus strand of NW_023458556.1, from coordinate 103,407,707 downwards.
CTAGCTGCGTTTCAGTGATCGCCGATCGAGATTTCATTTATTATTTTAAATTATTTGGAAAAAGAAAAGTTGCGCAAATTCAACATCGATGTGATATTGATAGAAATCTGGCTTAATTAGTGATCAGCTTTGTTTGTTTTTTTTTTCAGATTTAATTGAGGAAATTTCAATTGACAGCACCGACAAATGAATATATACACACACAAATTTTCGGTTATGGTTAAAACAATTCAAGTTTTTGTATTGAATTTTTTGTTCAAAATTTATTTTTCCCTTTTCAGTAGGGTTTTTTGCACATTATCTTCTCTGTGCGAACTGATCGTGATAGTTACGGATCTGAATAAGCGACTAGAACACGGCTGTTTGTCAAAATCATACGATTTCGAACTCGCGTAAATGTACATTTGCTAAATGCGATAGCATGAACGCTCTTTGAAAAAATATGTTCGAAAGTGCTAAATGTTGCAATTTTTATGCATTATGGGCTGTTTTTGCTTACGCGTAAAAGAACATTTAGCGCATTTAGCTCTAAGTGCTACTCTAAATGTACATTTATCCATACAAAATTCGTCTCCTAAATGCAGTTAAATGCAACTCCATTATTGCATTAAGAATATAAATGGTAAAAGCTACACTGTGATCTTCTAAAATTTCCACGATTCGAACATGGTTTACTCAGAAAAAGTGGCAACCTTCCACCTTATACGAGCCGATTAAAACTTATTAATCTTCCTACACTTTCCAGCCGCAGGCAAATGCTTGGTACAATTTTTATAGTTAAATTACTAACAGGCTCAATTTCAAGTCCGCTTCTTCTTGGCGAAGTTAGCCTTAATCTTCCCTCCCGGGTATCAAGACACTTTTGCCCCCTATTTCTGAAAGCTTGTAAAACTAATTTTGAATTGCACGACCCACTCCGTTGCTTATGCTATATCATTATTATGATATATCAGATCCGCTTTTCAGCCTTAAGAAATCGATACTGTCCTCTCTCAATAAATGAATCATTAAAATAAAGACATAAAATCGGCTGATGAATTTAGTTCTGTAGCTGAACAGTTTTAGATCTCGACACTTAACAAACTCCTGCCTATCGTGACTCGGCAAAAATTGAAAATACTGGTTCCGTACGTCATGCGGACTGCGCCCCTCGTGCGGATGGGCGGGAATGGAGGGTAAAAACCGTTGGGATATTATTATTATTGTTGCGTTTTCGCATATACGCGTGTATATATATACACAAACAAATTTTCGGTTATGGTTAAAACAATTCAAGTTTTTGTATTGGTTGTATTGGTTTAAAATTTATTTTTTCAGTAGGGTTTTTTTGCACATTATCTTCTAAAACTATGTTCCCATTAGCGTAATTTAGAGGTCAATCTTAATTTACGCATAAATTAAGTACAAACTAAGTAATTTCGCCTTGTAAAGTCCCTCAGTAAATTAAGTTGAAAGTACGTAGTTTATCTTAAACCAAGAACCAAATCACAAACAAATCAGTGTCGGCTCTAATTTTATCGATAATAATCGAAAAAAGTATTGTCCCATAACTGATATGTCATTGTGTTTGGACGTTTTTGTTTTTAATAATCGCGCGTGGTAGTTTGTAAAATATTTCCAGAAGCTTTCTCTTTTGATCACTCATCTAAAATCTAAAAAATTACCACAAACAACTCAGAATATAAAAATATACGCAATTGCTCACATTCGCGATCTCTTTTGGTTAAATAAACAATAAAACAGGGTTGCTACAAAGCTGTCAAGACAAATAAAAAATCGCGTGTATGAACGCACTTAATTTAGTGAGGTATTTTAAACGAAACTAAGTATTTTATGTTGGTAATGTGAACATAGTTTAAGTGAGAATTGATCGTAATAGATACGGATCTGAATAAGCGACTGGAACACGGCTGTTTGTCAAAAGCATACGATTTCGAACTCACGTAAATGTACATTTGCTAAATGCGATAGCTTGAACGCTCTTCGAAAACATATGTTCGAAATTGCATTTTGTATTTTAAATGCAGCAAAAACGCTGCATTAGTCCTGATAATAACGGTATTTTTTTTTTGAGGTGGAAATAATAATTGGTGTTATTGAAGGTCGAAAAATCAATTTTTGAATTTCTTTTAATTGGAATAACTAAAAAACTACTGAATTAATTTAAAATATTTTGATGTCGTTTGAAAGGTATTAAAAATAAATTTTTAATGATATATATATGTTTTACCTTTTTGTATGGCTTATGAGAAAAATGAGATTTTATAAAAAAAAACATGCGTACGCAGAAAGTTGTTCTCTGCAAAAGGTGTTCAGTCGCTCTTCTTCGGCAACACAGAAATGAGACTTCTACTTCGAGAGGGTTATGATCCCTAAATACATCCGAAGGCCGCCTACGCAGAAATGTGTTCTCTGCAAAAGGTGTTTAACCTCTCTTCTTTGGTAACACAGAAAGGAGAATTCTACTTCGTGATGGTTATAATCCCTAAGTGCGGCCGAAGGCCACCTACGCAGAAAGGTGTTCTCTGCAAAAGGTGTTCAGCCGCTCTTCTTTGGTAACACAGAAAGGATAATTCTACTTTGTGAAGGTTATAGTCCTTAAGTGCGTCCGAAGGCCGCCTACGCAGAAAGGCTTTCTCTGCAAAAGTGTTCAGCAAGGAGAATTCTACTTTTTGAGGGTTATAATACCTAAGTGCGGCCGAAGGCCGCCTGCGCAGAAAGGTGTTCTCTGCAAAAAGTGTTCAGCCCCTCTTCTTTGGCAAAAAAAATACATTTCGTCGCCTGGGTAAAAGATTGTCGTAAGCGCCATTTTGACCATTTTTAGTTCTAGATGCAGTTATATAATAAGGTCTTTCGATTGGTGTTATCAGTTTTTAGATATCTCCTTTTATTTTCCGATATATTGACTACAACGTTTTCGATAATTTAGTAAAAATTTAGTTGGTGATGCAGTCATATTAAACTAATAAATATCTTAAAAATGCCGTTCTCCATTTTTGAATATCTCCTTTAGTTTCCGAGATATTGAGTAAAAAGTGTCGCTAATTTGGTAGAAATTTTGATCACATTTTGTCGTATTTCTTACAAAGTGGCTGCCAAATTGTGGAGAAGTGAAGCTTGCGACAAAATTTGACTAAAGAAAATCCTTCATAAACTTAAAACTAATTAACAATAAGCATTAAAAATTAAATAATTTAAGAATTTTTTGAACTAGTAACATTTTCAGCGACTTTGGGAAAAATCTATTTTTGCGTTTTTGAGAAATTGCATTCCAAACTTCAATCGCGATTACCCACAACCTGCCGAAATTAACACACGACAATCTTTTACCCAGGCGACGAATTGTTAAAAAGAAAATTTTTTGTTTTATAAAATTTTGTTTTTTCATACATTTTTTCAGTAAAGAATAACATTATTGTATGTCAAAAGAGAGGTATTTTTATTACCTTTCTAACGATATAAAATATGATTAATGGTTTACGAGATATTTGAGTTTAAAACTTATATTTTTTGTTTCCACCAAAAAAAAAATTGTTGTTGTAGTCTATATAAATTCCTCTATAGAGCCCACTATTTTTTTTTTTTAGAAATGTAGAAATGTACATACGTATACTGTACTGGCAGAGGATGAGAATAGTAATAAAAGTCGCGGGTTTTTTATTGAAAATTTTCACTTTATATTGAAATACTGTTTTACATAAAAAAATAGTCGCAGGCGAAGTACTGATTTCATTATTTATCGAATTATCGATTTTTATAAAAACCGCCGCAGGCGAAACTTTTTATTAAACATTATTTTCATTATTTATCGGAGTATTGTTATTTTTTTTTAATTTCCGCAGGCGAAAATTTTATATAAAAAATCGCACGATCTTTTATTAAAAATTTTCATTATTTATCGAAGTATTGTTTTTTTTTTTTAAAGCGCCGCAGACCAAAATTTTTAATAAAAAACCGCGCGATTTTTTTTTTAATTTACATTATTTATCGAAGTATTGAATTTTATAAAATAATTGATTTATATAAAATCACGCAATTTTTTAATACAAATTTTAATAATTTAACAAAGTATAGATTTTTGTAAAATAAAGCGACGCAGGCGAAAATTTGTAATAAAAAAGCTCGCGATTTTTTACAAAAATTTTTCATTATTTATCGAACAATTGTTTTTTTAAGCGCCGTAAGCGAAAATTTTTAATAAAAAATCACGCGATTTTCTATAAAAAAATCTTCATTATTTATCAAAGTATTGTTTTTGTTTTAAAGCGCCACAGGCGAAAATTTTTATTTATCGAAGTATTGATTTTGTTAAAAAAGCGCCGCAGGCGAAAATTTTTAATAAAAAATCAAGCGATTTTTTATAAGAAATTTTCATTTACTGAAGTATTGATTTATATAAAAAAAAAAGATTTATATAAAATCACGCGATTTTTATTAAACATTTTCATTATCACGCGATTTTTTAGAAGAAATTTTCATTATTTACTGAAGTATTGATATTTATATAAAAATTAATTTATGTATATAAAATCACGAGATTTTTTATTAAAAATTTTTATTATTTATCGAAGTATTGATCATTTGAACATTTTTAAAGCGCCGCAGCATTTATTCCCTGTTATCGAGATTATTATGAAACAGAAGTAGATTGTTGAATATCCCTTCATTTTAGCGTACCTATCAAAGAACGTAGATAACAAGAAGGGACAACTCGTTATAATTGTGGCGAAAGTGCGTAACAGGGGCGTGCCTTCTCTTTTCATCCAATCAAAAAACGCAGTAGGGCTAAATAGAAAGCACCCCCCTGTTGCGCACTTTGGCTACAAGTATAACGAGTTGTTCCTTCTTGTTATCTACGTTCTTTGGTACCTATTTAATTTTCGAACATCTGGTAGCATATTTCTATTCACCATTACAACCATTTTGATTTGTTTGCTTGTTTATAGTCTGTTTCCACGCACCCGAAATTGCGCAATTTCGACACTCCATTTTAATTTGAAATTGCGGCTGTTTAAACAACCATCTCAATTCGAATCGTAATTTCAGTGACAGTTGTTTGGTTACTAGTTGAAAAAAAAAAAACAAAAAAGTAAGAAACGGAAAAACTAAACATGGCTGAGAACATGATTCAATAATAATTATATGGTTGTATTTATAATATGAACTATGTATATTATAAAAAATTGACGAGAAAATTTATCTTGAAAAACATTGCTAAAAATTACTGTATACTCTTGACTTTGACTGTATTTTCAATTAAATAGTATGTAGCTGCAAACCATGGTACAATAATTACAGGTATTGTCTTCCCAGAGAGCGCATATTCCGATCTGCCTTATTTAAAAAAATATTATTGTTGCCCACACTAAAACGTTTACTGCTAGTGAAAAGGGATGTTTCCATACCCCATATACCATATATGTTCACGTATTTTTTTTAAACAAACCATCTTGCAGATAACTTATTTAATTTGCAAAAGCCGCGAAAAGACATTTGCTTGTAAATAAATTCAAAATTTGTATGGCTCACCTAATTTCACGCGTTTTTTCTTTTGTTTGAAAAATTATAAAAATTAAATTGAGCGAAAACAAAAAGCAAAGCCAAATAAAAGTAAAAGAATCAACCATGATACAATAATTTTTTTATTTAATTTTTATTTTATTTTTTTTAAATTTATTTATTTTTTTAATTATTGTATCATGGAATCCACATTGAACTGCGTCAAAATGAAAATAAGGGAGCACGAATTTCGATGTGAAGCAAAACTCTCTGAGAAGAGAATACCTGTAATTATTGTACCATGGCTGTAAACGATTTTTAGTTGGAAAATTTGTTCGTGTTTTCATCTAGTTTCACCTCAGATAGTCAATAAACGCACTCTGCATTTCGGAAGTTCTTTCCACAAGATGTTTAAGCTATTCATTTCTCTCAGCTTCTAGTTGATGCATCCGATCATCGCTTCTTTTTAACCGACTTCCAAAAAAGGAGGAGGTTATCAGTTCGTCGGATTTTTTTTTTTTTATGTATTTTACCGCATAACTTTGGACCACGTCAACCGATTTCGATAATTCTTTTTGCGTCGGAAAGGTAGTGTCTCAGAGGTAGTCCCATACTAATCTGGTTGAGATCCGATCAGTGGATCATGAGATATATATATATATATATTTATATGGGAGTTGAAGTCGGTTTTTTTTTTGCTAAAAATTACTTGTTTGTTCTTCGGTTTGCTGATGAATCTGGACCTCTATTTTCTCAAACTTAGAAAGTATCTGCTGAAATGTTATTTTTTTTGTATTTTCCAGTTGAAGTCGATGATGGTGGACCTGCTTTCAATTCAAATTCAATTATTGCTGGAGAACACGAAATTGATGAATCTATGAACATAGGAGATTAGCGACTGTAAGATATATGTACACCTGCGAGTAAAAAAGTAGTACAGCGATATTTTTAACAGTTTGGATTTATTTTATTTTCATTTATTAATGATATTTAATTTTTTATAAAAGTATACCTCATTATAAAACAAAATCCATATTGATCCAAATTTAAGTTATATATATATATTCCACATGGAACAATGTTTCTTCAAATATGCAAGCTTTTTATTCAGAATTTGGTATGCAGTTCTGTTGTACATTAAATAAAGTGAAAACTTTAATTAGCTACAAAGCATCGTTGATTTTGGCCACTTTTTTGCTGACGGTGTCATGCATTTTCTTCCATATAAAAAAAAACTTTTGTACATACTTAATATGGAAGAAAATCAGCAAAAAAAGTGGCCAAAATGAACGGTGCTTTGTAGCTAATTGAAGTTTTCCCTTTTTTTAATGTACAATAGAACTGCATACCACATTCTAAATAAAAAGCTTGCATATTTGAAGAAACTTTGTTCAATTGTTATAATTTATAACTTTGAAATTTGGATCAATATGGATTTTGTTTTATAAAAAATTAAATATCAGTAGTCAATGAAAATAAAATAACTCAAAACTGGTAAAAATATCTCACTACTTTTTTCTCTTAGGTGTACATTTGTACATTTTTATTTGTTAGTAAAACCACTACTACCTATGTATTCGTCGTCCGCAATATTGATCATTGAGTTAGAAGCTAAAAATCCATAAAAAAACAAAAATAAAATACATGTTTATGAGTTTACTTTATTAACATGAAGTGCGAAGTACCTTCTAGAATGCTTTCTTCGGTCAGTTCAGCTACACTGTTTATTTTGCACCATCTGATACAATGGCCAAGAAGACGGTGAACCCCCCAGAAGGGCCTATTTTAGCGTTCTCTGCTCTATCGAGAAACCAATTGTTAATTATTTTCAATGGAAATCACTCAGGGGGCCAACCTATACTTCGAAGTGAGATTCTGCAATTTTATTTTAATGTCCTTCGCCGTTGTCGTAGCCTTGCGAATTGAGGTCAGCAGCCATCTCCTCGAGAATGTGCGAGTTCCTTCGCTTTATATTTTCCTTTGGCATGCTTTTTTTAATGAAATAAAATTACAGCAAAGTCCCCTTTCAGACACGTCAAGTCTTGCTTTCAAGTCTGCTCGTTCGTAGGCGGAGGAGGTGAGAAGAGAGGGGAAGAGTACAGTACCTCCGTTCCGTCAATTCGTTTCAAGTTTTCTTGTCTCTTTTGATCTTTTCGTTGCATCCCATTTAAAGAACTTGAATTCAATTAAAGTTGACGCGTGTGGAAGCAAATAGAAAACACAAAAGAGAATGCGAAAATAATTGCTTTCAAGACTTGACGTGTCTGAAAGGGGACAAACCACTTCCGATGAATAATAAAAACGTGTACTTTTTGACGTTTAAGGTTTTTTCTCTTCTTCTTTCTCACCTAACAATCACAATGAGTAAATTTTCATAGTTGCACAGGCGAAATTGAGCGAAATTTAACACAATTTCGCTGAAATTGTGTTTCATTTGCAATTTTAGCTGACAGTTTTTAGTATGCCCAAATTGAGAATCTGGGCACAATTTCAGCTGAAATTGAGAATACTGTTGAAATTTCATAATTTCGGGCTCATGGAAACAGACTATTACTTGTTTACTTTGTTGAAGAAAAGTAGTGAAATTATTAAACGCGTTTTATATTGTTAAAAAAGAAAATAAAATACATTTAATGTATACAAAATACACGTCAACATTTCGAGATGGTATATTTATCAATATATAAGTGTTAAGTGCTCTTTTTATATGAAAATTTGCTAGTGAAACTGCAAAGAATTTAACAACAAATTAGTTAAATACTATTACTAATAACGTGAAAAGAGTAATAAATAATTGAAATATATAGGATTCTTTACATCCCCGCCAAGTTTCATGACAAATTCGTTTTGTGAAAAAACACCCAATGAGCGATGTAATGGAAAGCCAACCCATTCACGCTACTGCTTCAAATAATAAAATTTGCCTGTTTATTAAATTTTGGCTGCGTTTCTTTATACATTCCGGATAATCCCATTTTACAGCCGGAATAAACAGAATGGGTTTGAAATATACGTTAACATATCATCAGGAACGTTGTAAAGAATAAGTAAACAAAAAAGTTTAAGTTAAGAATGAATAAAGAAATGCAGCCTTTATGTTTGCAGCAGAAACAATTTTCCGTTTTCGATATTCTTTTTGATAATCAACGAAACAAAATTTTTGTTTACATATTTTTCTGATAATTAACAAAACGATTTTTTTTTTTGATAAACACATAATGTTAACATTATCGATGAAAAAAACCACAACGATTTTGTATTTTCTTTTAGTGATAAAATTAACGTTAATGTGCAGCCCTGCTTCACACTATTATATACTACGTTTATGCGTAGGCTAATTCACGAATTCATTTCATGAATTTGGGTTAAAATTGACTGCATAAACACCATTTCATAAATTCAATTATACACGAAAGTTAACCATGAATTCAGCATCATTTCATGAAATCGTGAGGTGCAAGTCCGGCAACGCCACGTTCCACAAACAGCTGTTTACTAGGGTTATGATGTTTTTAGATTAAAAAGCATGAGCGGCATAAACAGGATTTACAACACTGAAAAAGTTACGTGGAATTGTTCAAATATAAAATAAATTCAAATAGATTAAAATGAAAATATATTAAAACCAATTTAAATATGGTCCATTTCCTGGTACCAACCGGTTTTCCAAATTCAAAAGGAGGTCAAAAAAGCCACAACCCTACTGTTTAGTTTGTCGCTAGTGCGTTGCCACTTTTTCAAAGCTCTTTATTTCATGAATACGCGAACTATGCATAAACGGGACCATTTTTGAATTCATGAATTGAAGAATAACGTATTTAGTACTACGTTTATGCGTAGGCTAATTGACGAATTCATTTCCTGGATTTGGGCTAAAATTGGCTGCATAAACGCCATTTCATGAATTCAATTATACACGAAAGTTAACCATGAATTCGGCATCATTTCATGAAATCGTCAAGTGCAAGTCCGGCAACGCCACGTTTCACAACAGCTATTTACTAGGGTTATGATGTTTTAGATTAAAAAGCATGATTGGCATAAACAGGGTTTACAACACTGGAAAATTGACGTGGAATTGTTCAAATATATAATAAATTCAAATAGATTAAAATGAAAATATATTAAAACCAATTTAAATATAATATGATTCATTTCCTGGTACCAACAGGTTTTTCAAATTCAAAAGGAGGCCAAAAGAGC
>NW_023458556.1:103388883-103397905 GCF_013731165.1 Rhagoletis pomonella | reverse complement strand
TTTTTTTTTTATTCTGTGTAATTATTTGAAGGCCATTATACTTAGTGCATTTTATGATATACCGACTTACATATAAACTACCTGTATTTTACATATGTGTCTGACGGAAGAAACTTAAGCGGTTAAAAAAAATTTTAAATCTCCACGAGAAATATCCGTATACAAAGTAAAACGAATTTCCACCGGATTCAGATCCAAAGATAGTCTAAATTTATAGTTTATTGTGTTATTTACTGTAATTAACCCTATAATGCCTTTAATTTTAATATTGCTGTTAAAATTTTTTTTAAGTGTGTATTTTTTAGGGTCGCAGACTTATGCAATAGGTTTCTATAGAGAAATTGTGGACAATATGGCCGTCTACAATGTGCCATAAGCCGCATTTCGGATCCGTGGTTAGTGCGCTTTAAAATTCTAAAAATGGGTTTTTCTCCATATAAAAAAATAATAATAATTTTTTTCTTAAAAAGTAGGCCATATTTTACAAAATTGCTAATAATAAAAGTTATTTATAATTGCGTAAGCAGTCCACAGAAAAATCGATTCGTTGCTTTTTGACCCTAATTCCATAATTTCTTGATTTGGGACCAGTGTGCGGCCGGTTGATGTCCTCGGGAAGACAAAGGCTGACATCACCGCCATCCAAGAAATGCGATGGACGGGGCAAGAAAAAGTAAGTTTGAAGCCTTGCGACGTCTACTACAGTTGCCACGTAAAGGAGCGCAAATTCGATGTTGGATTCGTGGTAGCAGAGAGACTCCGTCGCTGAGTACTGGCGTTCACCCCGGTGGACGAACGTCTAGCCACAATCCGCATCAAAGCGAGATTCTTCAACATCTCGCTCATCTGCGCCCATGCCCCTACGGAAGATAAGGATGAGGCATCCAAGGATCTGTTCTATGAGCGCTTGGAACGTACATGTGAGCGCTGCCCCTGACACGATGTCAAAATTGTGCTTGGCGATTTTAATGCCAAAGTGGGCAAGGAAGGGATCTTTGGCGCCACTGTCGGAAAATTCAGCCTCCACGACGAAACGTCCGATAACGGACTGAGGCTGATCGACTTCGCCGGGGCCCGAAACATTGTAATATGTAGTACTCGGTTCCAGCATAAGAACGTCCACCAAGAAACATAGCTGTCTCCAGGTCGAAAAACGACAAACCAAATCGATCATGTGGTGATAGACGGAAGGCATGCTTCAAGCGTTTTAAACGTGCGTACACTCCGAGGGCGAAACATCGACTCGGATCACTATCTTGTTGTAGCCAAGATACGCACCCGCCTTTGTGCAGCAAAAAATGTGCACCCAACAATGGAAGGAAAGCTTAACGTCGAAAAGTTGCAATCACAACAGACGGCCAATTTATTCGCGACTCGACTCACACACCTGAGAGCACTCTTCAGCAATCCGAAATACGCGAGCAGTGGAACCACATTTCCCGATCATTAAGTACCGCCGCCGAAGAAGAAGTTGAATTTCAACGTGCCCGAAAGAACAACTGGTACGAGGAGGAATGTCTAAAAGCCGCAGAGCAAAAAGACGCCGCCTATAGGGCCACGCTGCGATAGGGCGCAACGCGAGCCATGTGGGACCGTTATAGGGAACTGAAGAAGGAAGCGAGACGTATTTGCCGCAATAAGAAGTGAGAGGCCGAAATACGTGAGTGCGAAGAGTTTGAGATGCTGGCCGACTGGAAGAACGCCCGAAAATTCTACCAGAGGGTTAGGCGACTTACGGAAGGTATCAAGACCGGGGCGAACTTCTCTAAGAACAACAATGGCAACCTAGTGACCGATGTCCAGAGTGTACTTAAATTTTGGAGGGAACACTTTTACAACCTACTGAATGGTAGCAGCGCTGAAAGTAGTGCAGAAAATGAACCCGAGTCCCCAGTCGATGATGATGGAGTAGCTGTCCCACCGCCTAACTATGACGAGGTACGAATAGCGATAACGCGGCTGAAAAATAACAAAGCCGCTGGAGCTGACGGCCTGCCAGCCGAGCTATTCAAGTACGGCGAGGAGCTGATGGGGTGCATGCATCAGCTCGTAAGCAGAATATGGTCAGATGAACGCATGCCCGACGACTGGAATTTAAGTGTGCCCAATCCACAAGAAAGGCGACCCCGCTATACGCGCCAACTACCGCAGAATCAACCTTCTAAGCATAGGTTATAAGGTCTCATCGAGTGTATTGTGCGAAAGACTGAAGTCCACCGTCAACGAACTGATAGGATCTTGTCAGTATCGCTTTAGGCGTGGCAAATCCACCATAGATCAGGTATTCACAATACGCCAAATCTTGGAAAAGACCCGCGAGAATAGCATCGACAAACACCATCTATTTGTCGATTTCAGAGCCGTTTTCGACAGCACGAAGAGAAGTTGGCCTTATTCCGCGATGTCTGAATTTGGTATCCCCGCGAAACTAACACGGCTGTGAAAAATGACGTTGAGCAATACCACCAGCTCCGTCAGAATAGAGAAGGACCTCTCAGAGCCGTTTGATTTCTTTAATCTGATGTTGGAGAAGATAATAAGAGCCGCAGAACTGAACCGCTCAGGCACAATACTTTACAAGATCGTACAATTGCTGGCGTATGCCGACGACAACGATATTATCGTTAAAAACAAGGGCTACGTCTGTTCTGCCTTCTCGGGATCGGATAGAGAAGCAAAGCGAATGGGTCTGGTGGTGAACGAGAACAAAACGAAGTATCTCATGTCATCACACAAACAGTCAGACCATACGCATCTTGGCACCCACGTCACTGTTGACAGTTACAAGTTTGAAAAAGTAGACGACTTCGTTTATTTGGGAACCAGCATTAACACCAATAATAATGTCAGCCTTTAAATCCAACGGAGAATCACTTTTGCCAACAAGTGCCACTTTGGACTGAGTAGGCAATTGAGAAGTAAAGTCCTCTCTCGTCGTGCAAAGATCACACTCTATAGGTCACCCATCATGCCTGTGCTGGTGTATGGCGCGGAGGCATGGACAATGAAAGCATCTGATGAAGCGGCTCCTGGAGTTTTCGAGAGAAAGATTCTGCGAAAGATTTACGGACCTTTACGCGTTGGTGATGGCGAATATCGCAGACGATTTAACGATGAGCTTTACAAAGTTATAGACAGTGCAGCGAATTAAAATTCAGCGGATCCGCTGGCTTGGCCATGCCGTTCGAAAGGGCAGAAACTCTCCTGCTCTGAAAATATTCCACGCGGGCCGCGATGCTGGTAACAGAAGAAGAGGAAGGCCTCCTCTGCGTTTGAAAGACCAGGCGGAGAAGGACTTGGCTTCACTTGGCATTTTCAATTGGCGTCAGTTAGCACAGAAGAGAAATGACTGGCGTGCTGTTTAGGACTCGGCCAAAATTGCTTAGGCGGGTACAGCGCCAATAAAGAAGAAGAAGGATTGAAAGATGTGCTAATTGCGTTATTATATTTACCGTTTAGCAACAAGTTTTCTAAAAACTAAACGAAATGAAAAAATACTTTTTTAAAACAAGAAAAACTAAAAATTTGAGAAATTGAAAGTAAAAGAAGAAATATGAATCTAGAAAATTTCTAAACGTCAAATAAAATAAAAATATAAATTTTTTAAGCAATAAAACTTAAACAAAAATTAAATTAAAAAAAATTAGTTGCCGAGTGTTCTGCTCACTGGGCCATTGCCACTGTAACAGCAACGTTGTCGAATTTGAAACTTATTGGAAACAAACAATAAATTGCAAAATCATTCGTTAAAAAGTTAAGTAAAGGTTTCTGATTACTTAACTTTAATGTTCCTTAAATCGTTACTGAGGACACCTTAAGTAATCATTAAACGACTCTGAGTGCGGCTGATAGTAAAAACAAATAAACAAACCAACTCCAAATGCACATAAACAGACAAATGTAAAGAACCAAACATGAACAGCAAGCTTCAAGGCCCACCGACATACAACTTTCGCGTTGCGTTGGCTTCCCTTTGACAGCAGCGCGAGTAACGCCATTGCTTGCTACAATGAACGCTTAGCAGCGAATAAATTAACAGCAATAAATTAACATGCTAGCGGCAGTTAAATCAATATATATATATATATATATATATATATGTATATCAATAATTGAATTGTATTTGAATAAATTTCACATAATTTTAATAATTTGCAACAGCTGACGAATGGCGCACGCAAAAATTTGAAAGGTGGCCATCTTTATTATTTGTGTTGGCGTTAGCATTGCAAAATTTTGGCTATGGTTGTATGTTTTGGCTACATTTGAATTCATGTATTCATAGTCAGCTGTTGAAGCGACGCCAACGCGTACGCAAAAAACTCGCAAAGTAGGAGAAATTGAGAGAGCAAAGTGACATTTCATTTTGAGGGGACGCTGTTAGTTTCTGCTGGAAAAATTTTTGCGGGTTGGCTTTCCATTACATCGGTTTTTGGGTGTTTTCACAAAACTATCACGAATTTTGTCATGACTCTTGGCGGGGATGTTGAGAGTCGTATATATTTACATAATTTATCAGTCTTTTCATTTTATTAGTAATAGTATTTAACTAATTTGTTGTTAAATTCTTTGCAGTTTCACAAGCAAATTTTCAAAAAAAAGAGCACTTAACACTTGTATTTTGATAAATATACCATCTTTGTAATGTTCATGGGCATTCTGTGCACATTAAATGTATTTTACTTTATTTTTTAACAATATAAAACGCGTTTAATAATTTCACTACTTTTCTTCAACAAAATAAACAAGCCAACAAATCGCGCGATTTTTTATTCAAAATTTTAACCTACGGCGTGTTTTTTATGAAAATCGCTTAAAAAAAACAATACTTCGATAAATAATGAAAATTTTTTATAAAAAATCGCATGATTTTATATAAATCTATTTTAAAAACAATACTCCGATAAATAATGAAAATTTTTAATAAAAATCGCGCGATTTCTTATTCAAACTTTTCGACTGCGGCGCTTAAAAAAAAACAATACTGCAATAAATATTGAACATTTTTTATAAAAAATCGCGCGATCTTTTATTCTAAATTTTCTACTGCAGCGCTTTAAAAAATAACAATTCTTCGATAAATTTTTGTCTGCTGCGCTTAAAAAAATACTATAAATTATGAAAATTTTTCTAAAAAATCGATAATTCGATAAATAATGAACATTTTTATTAAAATCAATACTTCACCTGCGACTATTTTTTATGTAAAAAAGTATTTCAATATGAAGTGAAAATTTTCAGTCAAAAACCCGCGACTTTTTTTACTATTATCATCATCTGGCAGAACCAACATCTGTGTTCATTTCCAATACTTCCATGTAAACAATGAAATTTGTATGGTGAATTGTGCAACTTTAAAAGTTAATAACTTTTTAAATAGTAGCCTCCCCGCGGGGTTTTCAGTTTTAGAATCGGAAAAAGCTCCTCTACACGCCCTCATTTTTATTTTTGTCAAATTGGGACCCAATTTAACTAAAACTTTCCCGTTTGAACAAAATTACTGGTAATAATATAGGGAAGATTTTAATGCAAAACATACAACTGATGTAAGCAATTTAAAAACCACATTAAAAAATCGGTTAATGTCTATAAAAATAGACAGTGCCCAGCGGCTTTTTCCTAACGTAGTATGTTTAAATTCGCAATATTTATTAAATGGAGGTATTACCATAAAAACGTTGGCAGTAAAAAATTTTCGTGAAAAACACACCGCAAGAAACCTAAAAGAACTAATTTTGAAAAGTCTAGAAAGGTATGTGTCAATAATTACTTGATATTAAATATAGCGTAGCGTTTTTTGTAGCATTAGCGTTTTTTAATTTTAAAATTAATATGCATACATACATACATACTTAATTACTAACCTAACTTTTGTTGAAAATTCAACATTCAAAACTTATTTACTTATTACTATAACTTAATAAACTTCAATAGATATGATATCACAACTAGTCAAGTGTACATCATCACAAGTGATAACGGCAGCAACATGGTAAGTTGCGGAAACCTCCTGCAACGGGAAAGTAAGGAAATAGAAGTGCCTTTACCAAATTCATCGGAAGATGTTGACTATACCTTTTTTGAAAGTTTCGAAACCATTTTTGAAGATCTAGAATTTGACACTTGTGTTTCGCAAAATTTTCTTAAGCAATTAAATGATAATAGTAGCAATAAAACTAGTTTACAGTACTATTAATAAGAAAGAAAAATAAAATAATATTAACTTAAAAAAAATAAATAAAAAAATAAAATAAAATATCAAACCTAATAAAAACTAAAAAAAATAAAAAAAATTAAATTTTAAAACCAATATATATAATAAAAAAAAAAAAATAGGATATATTATAATAATATAATGTCACTACTGTGGAAACGTCGAAGGTAATGTACACCATACATTCTTCACTTGCGAGCACTTCTTGTCTTCGCGCAGAAAGTTGGAAGAAAGATACGGAGACATAACCCCGAACAACGTAATCGGGGTAATGATCTCCAGTGCAGACAAGTGGGAAGCAGTTGCGAGACCCGTGAAATTCGTACTCCGCTGCAAACGAGAAGATGGATGTCTACTGAGGACACACAAATGAAACGCCCCTACAAAAGAGCAGCCTTAAGGCGCAAGTAGCGCGCTCCTGCATCTGAAGACTTGCAGAATTGCGGTGCCAGATGCGGGATTCTTGCGCGGGAGGTGGGAGTTTGGGTTTTAGTGGGTAGCTCAACACGCTTCAGTGGGAGTCCCACACTCGGGGAAGGAAGTATAGACACTAGCGTCCCCGGCTAATGCGTAAAGCATTTTCCTATCCTACGAACAAAAAAAAATAAATAATAATAATAATAGGTAATAATACAAAACAAAACAATAACAATATAAAAATATGTAAATATAAAAAAATAAAGTACAATTAAACAACAAAATTTTTGCAAAATAAAATAAAATAAAATAAAGTAAAATAAAATAAAATAAAATAAAATTGGTAAATTGGCTAAGCTCAGGGCCTTACCGGGGTCACACAGGGCGGATCGTGAACGGCCTACTTCGGTGGGTTAGCTGCGAATAACCAATAAGCAGTCCCAGACCAAGAGCGGCAGGAGCCGAGGGCCTGATTTAAAAGATCAGAAATGCTTGATGAATCTCCTGTGTCCGGGAGAACAGATACCGCCTCCCAAAAAGCATCCCAGGATTGAGACCAGTTAGATCCTGTTCATGGCATACTGGAACATGTATACGATTAATTCGACATTGGGCTGGCGAGAGCAGTATTCCACCACTTTAGTATGTGAGGGTGACACCTCACAGAAATGGCTGGTGGGCTAATGCTGCAATCGCCTCCGTCTCGTTAAAACCCTGGCAGGTCTTCAAGTACGTTCAATACACGTCGCCATTTAGTTGGCCGCACAGGTCCAGTTGAGATTTACTCCTGGTTTTGCGCTGTCTTGGCTCTGAACACAATATCCCATAAGAACTTGTATCAACCCTCGCGATGGCCTGCTCCTTTGAGAGAAGGGAACTTCGGGACACTTAAAGCGACTGTGCTACGTGTGGAGATAGCGGCTTGAAGCGGAGACCCAATAGAACTGACATGATTAAACAAATAACAAAAACAACTGTAATGGGTGTAGATGCTCCCGAGGAAGAATGCAGCGCATTTAGAAAGAGCAGTAGAGTTGTGCGCTCGCCGCCACAAACTCCTCTGCAGGCAAAAGCCGGCGCCACGAGCACGGAGAGAGCCGTCGACGTGGTGCAGAAGGGTACACCTTCGCAAACGACAACTCCCGGCAGCCGGGATGGTGGTCATCAAACGCCAGCCGCTGCAAACAGAGACAAGCATGCCACCGCAAGCTTGGGAAGGTGCGAAGGCAATGAAAATGAGCAATTGGTTCAGATTCGGCTCGTCTTGAAGAAGATGCAGAGTGCTGTCTCCAAGCAGAAAAATGTGTCCATGGACATAAAAACGGGTATGGCCCAAATCGAGGAGAGCCTAAATATACTAAGCTACCTCCGTGAGCAGCGCCGGAAGGGATCTACCCTTTCCGAGCTGCAGAAAACTGGCCCTGGCTCGCAAAAGAGAGCTCGAACTCGATCCGACTCCCCAACAGGCGAGCCGGAAAAGAAAAAAATACTACTACTAATAATAACACTGTACAGCACTCGGCTGGGTATTGGACCAAACCAATTTTTTTTTAAAGATTGAGTCTTAGGTAAAAAAGGGTATTTCTCCGTTTTTCGAAGTTAGCCTCCGAAATCGAGATATGGGCCTTCGAAGTTCGAAATAGGACCTTTGGTAAAAAATTATTTTTAATTATTATATGTAAATAACTAAAAAACCAAAAATTTAGATATAGTCCGCTTTTTGCTCGTATTTGAATGGTATATAACTTTTTTTCCGCAAACTTATATTAAAAATGCTGTGAGGGATCAATGGTCGGGTCTTCGAAAAATTAAAAACCTTATAATTCGAAAAATTTTGATTTGATTTTTAAAAAATTGATATCATTGCAAAGGTGATTAAGCCCCCTTTCTTTTGGTATGCATACTTGTATACTTCGTATGTAAAAATTTGAGAAAAAACATTAAAAACTAAAAAATACCTTTTTTTATAAAAAGAATTTTTTAAACAAAAAGATTATTAACCGATTTTTAAAAACTTGATATCGCTGTAAACGCGATTAAACCTTCTTTCTTCTGATATGCGTATTTGTATACTTCGTATAGAAAAATTTAGAAAAAAACACTTAAAAATAAAAAAACTTTTTTTTATAAAAAAAAAATAAATTTAACAAAAAATTACAAAACGATTTTTAAAAATTTCTTTCTTCTGATATTCATATTTGTACACTTCGTATATATAAATTTGAGAAAAAACACTTAAAAGTAAAAAATACCAATTTTTTCTTATAAAAAAATATTTTAAACAATAAAATTACTAATTAGTAATACAATTGAATACCTTATTTAAATATAACAGTAAACTTGATTTAATTTTGTATACAACTTGTTGTGTAAAAGGTCAAAACACATGGT
>NW_023458556.1:103386797-103388783 GCF_013731165.1 Rhagoletis pomonella | reverse complement strand
CGCTTAGACTTTGTTGCTTTTTCAATTTTTCCTAATAAACAATCGTGATTCGTTGAATTTTGACCCTAATTCCATAATTTCTTGATTTGGGACCAGTGTGGGCCGGGCAGAGGCACCTTCCCCATTAAGGGTCCGGATATTCCAGGTGCATACCCTCAAATCATAGTCCTTTATACGTTTGCCGTGGTCGTCATCAAAAAAAGGGAGTCTCATCCGAGGCTTGTTGGAATTTTTCATTGGGCGGGGTTTTAGCGTGGCGGGACCCAAACCCAGCGCACGCGAAGTTTATGCCTTCTCACTTTAGCTCGCTCCCAAACGGGTGTTTGGTTGCTTGGAAACGTGGATATAAATATCCGGACGTTGTGAGCTGCGATTTGAACCGTACGCACAAGAATCGCTTCCCAGGTGAATGGCAGTCAAAAGTTTTACACTTCTGCGCACGGAACCATCCTCTCACCACATTTTTCAATTAGTTATTCTAAATATAGAAAAGAGCTTTCAAGATAGTTGCCGGAATATAAAGACTTTTGTCTCTCGAAAGACTGAGGTGAGTTGAAAGACAGATGCCAGAATTGGCCTGCTATTGGTTTTGTTTTAGCAAACAGTTTCTAAATTTTTTATCAAATTAAAAAAAAAATTGGGTTCCTTTTTACAGCAATAAAATCTATAAAAAGTGAGTGATGCCACAAAAATAAAAGGCCGCAACTGGGGCCATACTTAAATTTTTCATTTCATAATTTTTAAATATGAGAGGAAACATTAATTAACATATTTAACGATCATTAGTTAAGTGTCCGTTAGAGCTAATTTAAGGAACGTTTCTGAGTGTGGTTGTATAGCTTATAAATTAATTGATAAACTATTAAAAAAAGGGTACCTGGTTACTAATTGCCCTGATAGACGTATGGTTTATATACTATACTAGCATTATGTATATACTACATGTCTGTCGGTGTAAACCACAATTATACCATCGTACAAAGTGGTTTAAAGCTGGTTCCTATACTACGAAAATGAACGTGGTATAAAGCGAGTATACCATGAAACACAGCCAGACCCTGGCATTCAGTAAGCGGTCTCTAGTCACTTATAGTGACTTTTGGTAGTGAACTTGGATTTTGAGACTATTTGGTATTCAGTACGCTCAAAAAAAAGTCACTAATTTGTCAGCTGGCTAAGAGCAGGTCTCTAAAATAAAAATATGGAGAAAAAGTTAATTGCTTTCCATTTTATTAAAAAAAAGCCCCAAATATGAAGCGAGGAAATTTGTTCAATAAGAATTTCGTTAGGAAATAAACCAAAATGCTTTAATATCATACAAGTCCATTGAAAAAAAAATTATTTTTTTTTGACATTAAAATCTAAAGGTTATTAAAAAAAAGTAAAACTAATAAGAAAAACACTAAATAAAAAAATATAAAAAATCCTCTACGCCCGAGGAGTACGCGAACCCGGAACCTCTCGACCGGCAGCCTAATGCTTTGACCACTCGGCCATTGCGACTCTTCGGGCGACACGGCAAGAGGCATACATAAACGCTATCAGTTGACTGTCTGTGTTTGTTTTCACCACACATTTTTGGTGAACATTTTGTGACTCTCTCCGACTGAATAGTCAAATCATCTCAAGTCACAAAAATAATCACTAACAGGTCTATTCTGCACGTTACCAAAGATTTTGTAACCGGAAAATTGTATTACCAAAAAATGTTACCAGTTCTTGTCACCGCGGTTCTAGTTACTTTGGTAATGTAGTTAAAATATTCAGCAATTCAGCTATGAAGAATTGTGGAAGCTCTGGCATTGCATATTTCACGGGGCAATACTTTGTTACCAGCTTATGAGGTGGTAACAAAATTTACCGCTTACAAGAGTACATAGAATTCGAAAAGGGTTTAAAATATGACAGGAACTTAATTTACCGGCTACAAAACTTTTATTACCAGCGCAGAATAGACCTGTAATTGCTAATCTCAAATTTAGTGAC
>NW_023458556.1:103382668-103386697 GCF_013731165.1 Rhagoletis pomonella | reverse complement strand
TAGGATAACTACTAGCATTCTAACGAAAAGGAAAAAATATACCTTTCCAGATTCTTCGAAACCTTCAAAGGTATATGCGAAGATTGAACGACATTCCTACTGAATATAAAGTATCAAGAAATTATTCAATTAGGGCCGAGATTCCAAGAATCGATCTGATTTTTATTCTGTGAACTTTTATTATAAGCAATTTTGTAAAATATGGCCTACTTTTTAAGAAAAAAAAGATAAGTCTACGACTTGAAAAGATACAGGAGCTTAATAAAAATTTTAATAGCAAAATTAAAGGCATTAACCGAGTTAATTACAACTAAGCAGGGCCGGATTAAGAATGTGGGGGCCCCGGGGCCGGGATACGTGTGGGGGCCCCTTTTTAAAGTCTCAATCTCAAACTATTCTTTCAGAAAAAAATATAGTTTGCAGTAGATAATTATAAGGTTAGAGAATAAGATGACGCATTGAATAAAGTAACAAGGGAATAAATACTTCAAATTTAATACATGTTCACAGTATATTACACTAAAAAAGGATACTCCTTTACTGAAACGTCTCTATATATATTGCAAATGCATTATTTCTTCGCACTTTTCACACAATCACCTTAGTAACTTAAACGTTAAATAACGTAATAAAACAACGCCTTCTCGAAATCGGCTACGACAGTCCAAAGTTTATGAAACCGTCTTTACTTTGCTTGACAGCTACTGCCGTTTGTTTACTCGATCTACTCGATACATAAATCGATTGTTCGATTTTGCGATTCTCACTGCGAGGTGGAGAGAAATCGAACCATGTACGGCTTCAAGTCCTACATGCTTTTTTATGAGCATACTAAATTATTTTTTCAATTTAAGGAATATATTCTATAAACTTTTTCATATACGCATAAAAAATTCTCAGATTTTTTTTCCGTAAATATTTCGCTCAATTGCGTAAATGTGAAATTCTTGGAATAAGGCAAATCAAGAGAGCGACACTATACGTGACGTCAGAGTGACAAAGGAAACCGCTTTTATTTGTCACCCTGTTTTTTAAATTTTAGATTTAATGGAGTTTCGCGAAAGCTGTAGTGAAACAAGATATGAAAATTGTTTCAGGTATATGAAAAAGGTTATAGAATTTATTCCCCAAATTTTGAAAATATTATAGTGCACTTGTGAAATATATCATATATATAAGACTTTAACTGATAACATTTCATCTATTTTTAATGTGATTGTGGGCAAGAAGTCAATTTCATTAAATCTGAGCGAAATGTAAACATTATATGAGTAGTACATTACATAGGAAGATTCGGAATATAAACTAAATTGAAAAGATCAATTGTTTGAACAAAGAAAAGTGTACGAGTTCGTATTGCATAAGAAAGTGTATAAATATATATTATGTGTTCTAAAAATGTTGTTGTTGTTGTTGTTATACAAATAGAAGGTTTCAAAAGGGCTCCGATTGCGTAGCCTAAGCTTCGCACAATAAACTTCAAGTTTAAAAAAATTATAGAATTGGATAAGTGCTTCACAAGTTGCGATTACATCGCAGAGTGTTCACCTTTTAATATTTTATTAAAATGTCTACATTTCAGAGAAATTCTTTAAACCATTATTTTCTATTTTCTTATCATTTCAATTTTTTTAAATTTTTTATATTTTTGTATACATATTCATTTCATCTTGTGGGGGCCCTCCAAATGGGGGGCCCCAGGCCGCGGCCCCGTCGGCCCTGCTGTTAATCCGGGCCTGCAACTAAGAATACAATAAACTATAAATTTAGACTAGCTATGCAACTGGATCCGGTAGAGATTCGTTTTCGATCTCACGCAGGTCGTATGGAACTTGGTCTTTGAGCATTTCCACTGCTTCTGGAAACATCTCTTGACTTTTCACTTTACTAAATTTTGGTTTTATGTGCGTTATATAGGGATCTGAACTTATCAAAAAGTTATGCAGGATATCTTCGTTGGTTTGTATTCGGCCAATCTTTCGCGAATGTCTTTCCCTGACCGCTCGAAAATCTTTATTTCGTGCTTCAGCAGCTTCTTCCGACAGCATTCCAATTGGTATAAAGGAGTAATGTTGGCAAATATCTGCACCATGCACTAATAGCTTATGAACACTAGCAGGCATGTGGTACCAAGGCTACAAGCTGACATATAGTTCCGCTGTTTCTTTGCAAAATTGTCTAATTTTTTCTGTTTCAATATTTCTCCCGGAAGCAATGGCTTGCAAAATTACAGCAAATCGCTTTATTAAGGGACTGTCTACACCCGTAATCTCTGCAGACTTCTCGCAATCTCGGAAGAACCTCCTGGCTGTGTTGCCGTCATTAGTTGTACCGAGGCCTTGCTTTACAATATCTATCAGTAATCCCGTGACAGTAAAAAATTCTTTCTGGGTCAAGTGTTTTTTTGCTTTTTGGAGTATTTTATCTTCACCTCTAGCTGCCCATTTCTTGAAGTCCATATTGTGTGATATGTGTAAAATACACTCCATGCATCTTATCCACATGTGAAGTGAAGATAATCCATATTTGTATAAGTCAACATTCACTGGCTTATTATAAACAAGATCCAAGTTGTTCATATCCTTAGGCGTGGTAAGGCAAATATTTCAAATGGCAGCAGACTGGGTCTCCGAAAGTGCCGTATCTACTTTTCCATCGATCATTGTCAAATACAAATTGTGAATAATTTCAAATCCGCCTGATTTAGTGGGCACCAAGTTCACTATTTCTTCGCTAATTTCCGCTTCCACTTGCTGAATGTACTCCTTAGTTTCTTATTTAAATTGAAACATAACGGTTCTGCAGAGGTTTGTTGAAGAAGGACGTGGCCTTTCCCATACGATAGCATCACCACGCACAAGACGCAGTGGGACATAACTAACCATAAAAGCAGAAGACTCATTTGTAATCCCACTTGTGACCAGCTTTTGTTTATAACAGCTCTGTGACGATGCACCATCCATCCCGTATTTGCCAACGAGCTTCATAACTTCACCGTTGTCATTTATATCTGCCACTCTCATGATTTTTTCAGCTGTTCAATCCAAAATTGCTTGTAGTTTTATCTGTGCTCCTGATTCAGTGATAGTTATTTCTTCTGGTGGCGGATAGCATTCCTTCTTCTTCTAAATTAACTTTTGATAAGAAGGAAAAGCCACTATATCCTTGTCGCTTAAAAAGGTCCTTAACGCCAAATACTGCCATTTCGATAAGTGCAACGCCGTCACAAGAGCCAGAGTGTCATCCTCAGGAACAGTTTTTTTATTTAAAGATGTGAATAAAAAATCGTGGACATCTTTTACTTTTCTGGAGTCTCTGGATAAATATTCTATAATCTTAGCGAAATCGATTTTGTTGTTTCCCTTCAGCTTTCCGACGAACGCATACAGCAACTCTTCTTCATCATGTTCTAATAAGGGGACAGTTCGTATTTTCTTTTGTTTATTGCCCAAATCTGTAAAGGTTTTCCTTGTTCGTCGGATATTAGTACCCATATCTGATGTAGATGATCCAGCTTCTTGAGTAAGCGAACTTAGTTGTTGTTCTTCAACGTCCATTATTTCCGGAATTAATATTGTAGCAAAGTCCAAAGTTTCACTTATTGGCCATGAAATACTGGCTTCTAGCCATGTTTGATTATTTTTTTTGAATCTGCTTTCGTTCCTGCTTGAATTTTGCCATCTTCTGTACAAGTGCGTGGTATAGTTACGGCAAAATTTTTGGATTATACCGAGTTCTTCAGATGTCACTGCAGCCGCACTTGGTATATGGCTTAGTAGAGCTTGGTACAAACAATCACTGTTTTTCATATCGCCACTAGCTCGCATGAAGACGAAAATGTCCAAATTAGTAACAAAGGTCGTCATGTTTCCATTAATAAAATCACTAGAGTAATGGTTAGGTCAAGAGCAAACGATGCTTTATATTCAGTAGGAATGTCGTTCAATCTTCACATATACCTTTGAAGGTTTCAAAGAATCTCGAAAGGTATATTTTTTCCTTTTCGTTAGAATGCTAGTAGTTATCCTA
>NW_023458556.1:103368979-103382568 GCF_013731165.1 Rhagoletis pomonella | reverse complement strand
TGTCGGCAGACTTCACTCCTATCGGCTGGAGTGAAAGGAAATAGGTAAATAGAACAAAGGGGAAACAAATGTTTATTTTGTTGCGGCCAGCACGCGACAACCCCACCCCTTCCTCCTTAAAAAGAAAGCTTGCCTTCTTTTGTGAAATACCTATCTCCTAACTGTCCCTATATGGTCTTAACTCCTTCACGTTCCATGTCCCTTTATCTTTGCCTGACTCGTCTACCAGGACATAAGTCCATGGCGACACCTTCTTCTTCACTATAAAAGGTCCTATATATTTCGGCGCTAACTTCGCCGCGTAGTAATTTGCTGCATCAGATAATATAAAATTTTTCCTCCAAACTAACTCTCCTGGCATATATTGCACATCTCTTCTCCTAAGGTTATAATTTCTTGCTAACTTGGCACTGGCATCCTCTAATCTCACTCTAACGCTAGACCTAATCTCTTCGAGTCTCTTTGCTCTTTTTTCACAATTAATTCTCTCTTGCTCTCCTAATGACTCGATATATCTCCTACTGCCTTCCAACGCCATTTCCCTACCAAAATTTACAAAGTATGGCGTGGCTCCTAACACTTCATGCTGCGCTGTTCTAATACAGCACGCTACCTTTGCTAATTGCTGGTCCCAACTCCTTTGGTTATCCGCTACGTAAGCCCTAAGCGTTGTCTTAATTATCTGGTTTATCCTTTCGGCCGGATTAGCCTGCGGGTGATAGTGGGCGGTGTACCGGATTTGGGCACCATACGCACCGCAGAGCCCCCGCAGTTCGCGACTCCTGAACTGGGGTCCATTGTCGCAGACCACCGACCGAGGGACACCAAACAAAAGAAACACCTGATCCTCTAAGATTTTACAGACGCCCTTCGCCGTGGCAGTCCGTAAGGGAAACAACAGCGGAAACTTCGAAAAGTAATCCACGACCGTTAAAATATACTGGTAGCCCTGTGTCGACTTCACCATGGGCCCTACCAGATCAACACATATCATTTCCCAAGGCTCGATTGCCTTGGACCTCTCAACAAACCCCCCAGCTGGCTGTGTGTTATCAGGCTTCACCTGTTGACAAATCTTACATTTTCGAACATATTTCGCGATATCCGCCTTCATCTGCGGCCAATAAAAATTTTGTGCAACCCTAGCGAAAGTTTTCCGGATGCCCATGTGACCGGCCAACTGGTCATCATGACTTTTACTGAGAATCTCAGCCCTCTCCTCTCGACCAACAACCTTTTTCCAATCCAAGAATCACCGTGAATAGAGGGGAATTTGGACTTAACGAATTTGTAGAGGCAGCCGCCTTCTACTCTCCACGCTGGGTACGATAAGGGTCTCTTTTCTACAGACCGAATCATCTTCGACAACCAGGGGTCACTAGTGGAAACTTCAGCAACAGGCACACTACGGGACAACATATCTGGAACCACATGTTCCTTTCCCTTCCGGTGGACAATCTCAAAGTCATACTGCTGGAGCTTCAGCGCCCAACGCGCTAACCTACCACAAGGATCCTTCAAGTTGTTCAGCCAAACCAAAGAATAGTGGTCAGTGACGACAGTAAACCTAGCGCCTTCAACATATGGACGCAATTTCTCGACCGCCCACAAGACCGCTAAACACTCCTTCTCTGTCGTCGAATAATTTTTCTCATTTTTATTCTGGGACCTACTCAAATATGCTATAACCCTCTCACCGTCCTCAAATCTTTGGGTCAAAACTGCTCCTATACCGAAATCAGACGCGTCTGTCTGGATTGTGAAAGGCTTCTCAAAATCTGGACAGCTCAAAACGGGTGCTGTCACCAGGCGCTCCTTCGCCTCCCTAAAGCTCCGTTCACAATCTTCGTTCCACTCGAACTTTCGGTTTTTCTTTGTTAATTCGGTGAGAGGCCTAACTAACTCAGCAAAGTCCTTAATAAATCTTCGGTACCAGGACACTGTACCTATAAATGACCTAAGCTGTTTCACATTTTTGGGCCTTTCGAAGTTAACCATCGCTTCAACCTTTTCTGCTCTTCAAACTCGACTGCTGCGTCAACTCCGCATCGTTGCTGGGTTTCGCGCGCCCTATCCTTGCTAAGCACTACTCTAGCTTAGCCATGGCTTTGGCCCCAGTCGACGGCTTCGCGCCCTTCGCCAACTCGCTCATCAACGACTCGACCTCCTTCAACTTTTGCTCGACCGCGTCCCGATCCTCCTCGAAACTGAAGGGGTAGTCCTGGAAGAGGTCTACCGACCCTCTCCTCTCTAACAACCTTGACGCCCGCAAAGATTTCCGCATATTGTCGACCGACCCTACCGGGAGACCCCGAGCCTCCATCTCATACGACAACTCCTCTTGCGACAACCGATTAATCTCCATGTCGTATGAATCAAGAAAGAACCAAAATGTAACGAAAACCCCAAAATATTTAAAATAAAATCAAAATTCTCCAAAAAATAAAGAAAACCAAAAAAATTACGACGACTTAATAGTTTAAAAACACGACCGAAAATCAAAACTCGCGAAAACAAAACTTTTAAAATCGTTTTATGTATAAAAACCAGTTCGCGACCACTTGGTACTCTAATGCCTATACCTCACTTTACTGCTGGGTTGTAAGTCGTCCTATACTGGCACAACAAAATGACCCTATCACGCGCGACAACAGTAGAGCCTAACCACACAAAAAACAAAACAAAAATAATACGTACTGCTAAATAAAACGGCACAAGCAAATGTAAAAACAACAACCAATATGTAAAAATAAATATACGTATGTACTATGTAGGTATATGTATATATGTATACAATAGATCCCACCCAAAACAAAGTGGTGCGGCCAATGTACGTATGTATGTAAATATGTTTACCACTAGGGTGGTCTTTCTTTTAACTTTAGGTATTTCTTAATTTAATTTTTATTAAAATGCAACCAATAGCGTACTTTTTTATCCAATGTGAACAAAAGGCTAAAATCGAAGCAAACGGCTCGCCACCACACAGAATATTAATTTGAAGCGCTTTTTTTTCCAATATTAACTTTAGCTTCGTTTCTTTTTCCGCGCCCTAATCACTTAACACTACACTTATCTGTTCGTGCTCCAAATCTTCCGCCGACACACAATCCAAAAACAATGCTCCGTATAGCCCGACAACGCTTGCCCTCCGATACCACCGTATATGTATATGTATGTACGTATTGAGAGGAAAATAAGTTCCTTAGGTATACTCCGACCGTCCGTTACCACGCCGCCCCGAACCGCCAAAGAAAAAGGAAATCCTCTTTGTGTTCCTGCCAAAAAAAAATTAAAAAGGAAAAAAAAGATTAATATTCAAAATACCAAACCAAACTTAATACCACAAATACAAAATGCGACCCAGCCTAATGTACACTATATTTGAACGCTACTAAACAAAATAGAGAGGCAACAACCAAGCTACACACTTCACAAAATATGTACGTAGATGTGTGGGTATGGGTATACCCTTCTGGCACTGCACTTGTCACTGCAATATATCTTCCACAATTCTCTCACCTGAATTTCGTGTAATCTCACCAACCTTTGACGAAAATCCCACCTCCTTGCTATGCTTATCACCACAGTCTATCTCGCCAAAAAATTGTTCCACTCCTTCAGTGAAAAGGGCCCCACGTTGGGCGCCAATTTGTCACCTTACCTTTTGTTTACAAAAGCCGACCTACCTAATGTCCCAAATAAATGCACTTACCGTGCGCAACAACAACACAAGGGGGCCAAACGAAATAAACAAATGCACGCACAAAAGGGAGATGACAAGAAAAATTCCAAGCAACCGGCTGGCTCAGTGGAGACGGCGGGGTTGCTTGCCAGGGACAATATACACGCAATCCAAATACCCAACAAACAAAATCTAGCTAGGGACAACAACGACAAAAATACCAAACGGCACCAACTAATATATTTATATGTACGTAATAATAGGGTGGGTCGAAAATTTTAGCTAAACAGAAAATTTTTAAACACGAAGATTTAAAAAGACAAAACCTTGTTTTTGGGGCGCACCCGAGGTGAGGTCCAACCAAAAGGTTACGAACCCACTCGCACTACCGCCCGTGCTGCCGGGGATATCTTTAACCCGCCTGTATGACTGGGCTCAGGGTGCAGGATGCTAAACAGGATCGGAAAGGGAAACACAATAAGAGGAAGCCTGCCGACAACAATAACGCCTAAATACACGACACAACAAAAGGAAACGATACTTATCGGCGGTCGGTGGGCGTTCCGACCGCAGGGGTGCTCCTCGGGAATATGGCTCCCAAATCCGGTGCCGACTTCACCACGCCTCGACTGGCGCTGCTCCTCGAAACTAATCGCTGCTGCTACTGCAATCTAAGTGCCTCGCCTGGCACTTACTGAATTTTTATTCAATTTTAAACACCTCGCACTAAACAGATTTATCTAATTTTACTGGGCTACTATGTATAAAAGCACTCGCGCTCGCAATAAGGGTCTTGCCTTTCTCAAAGCTCGCTTAGAACTGCCCCGGCACGCAGTCGCGAGCCAGGCCGCAACCTACGCACCGGTACGCAAACCGTTGGAGTGTCAGCGCCGGTGTTGTTGGTGCCCGATCAATTGGCGCCGGCCCGATCATTCTAGAAGCGAATTGGGCGCTTTAGCGGTCGCCACCACGGCGCATACAAACAACACCATGGACTTGCCATTGCCATCATACAGCGGACAACAAAAGTGCCGCAATAGGTGAGAGCAAAGGCGACACCCCTACTACGGTCTTTCGCGTCATCTCTCATTCCTACATTCTTACCCTCGGTCGGCCCGTTTTTGGGCGGAGTGCCCTAATGGAGACTTTTCCCCTTTGCGGTGGCGCTCCACCGACAAACAACTATTTCGCTCAACTTGAGCTCATTCTGCTATTTATTTAGGTATGTACATACATATGTACACTTGAGTGTCGGCAGACTTCACTCCTATCGGCTGGAGTGAAAGGAAATAGGTATATAGAACAAAGGGGAAACAAATGTTTATTTTGTTGCGGCCAGTACGCGACAAAGTGACCATTCCAAATCAAAAAGTTTACAATGAATCCACCATCCTCTACACCGCAAGATGAAGCAACTACATCAACAACTATCGAAAACCCAATGAGTCATATACCCAAGCATGATGTTACTGTTTTTGGTGTGTCTACTGATTTAACTGATCTTAATTTACCAACCCATCTGGATATCTTGAGATATTATTTTTACTTAAGCGAACGTGCTAAAACAGAACAAAAAAAGTTTTCCCATAAATCATTCACTATTCAAGTACAAGATAAGTTGATTGGAATTTGGGAAAAACTTGGTATGGAAATAATGCTTAAAAAAAGTGTATTTAATTAATTGAATAAATTGCTTGACAAGTATCAAGAGCAAATCAAGAGAAGAAACAACACCCAACAATTTACAGAGTATGTAAAATCTCTGGAAACAATTTTTTACATTGGAACATGTAAATGCGATTTGAAGGCAGCTCCATGTGCATGCGGCTGGGTTCCCGAACGCCTCAAAGAGTTCATGCACGATCAACATAATCAGAGAAGACTAACAATGGATGCATTTGTGATGGAAACTGAAGAGCAAGGAGCAACGTCTATGTCATCAATGCCAACATACCAAGATCCCGATGATTCAACATACGCACCGCCACCGGTTCAAGAAGATATGGATAGAAGCACAAGTTCACAATACACAGAGAGATACGATTGTTTTAACTTTGCCTTGGTATGTGACAGATTTGGTGGGCCTGACAGAGTAGCATCAGCATTGGGAACCGCTCTTTTGCAAGATTTTAAAATTAAAGATAAGCATGGGAAACCTCTCATCATGGATAAATCGAAAGTTCGCAGAGAAAAAGAGAAATGCAGACAAGAAGTGCTTCGCAAACGGTTAGATGATACCAATTTGTTAGCGTTTTCATTCGATGGCAGAAAAGATGATACTTTAACGATAGATAAAATTGATGAGAAGTATCATACTAGGATGGTAAAAGAACCTCATCTTGTTATTTTGAGAGAACCCAATTCTGAATTGATTGGTTACGTAAGACTGGAACATGAAACCGCTGAATACAAAACAACCAAATTAAATGGTTTTTTCAACGATAAAAATATATCACTGGATGCATTAATTGGAATATGCACTGACGGTGAGCCAACAAACACTGGCCCACACGGTGGAATTATACGACGATTCGAATTGCTGTTAAAAAGACCATTGCATTGGTTCGTTTGCCTTCTACACTTCAACGAACTTCCGTTTCGGCATTTGTTTGAAGCTTTGGATAAATCAACCAGCACTGGACCAAGATCGGCAACCGGAAAACTGAGCCGTCAAATCGAAACTTGTGAAACTCTTCCGGTAAGTTATTGCTATCACTCATTTATTATAATTGTCAACCATTTTTAATTATTAATAATTAATTGTCGAAGTACTTATACGACATGGCCCATGCAATTTCTAGCGGCGTGGTTCCGGTGGATCTGGCTAACATCAAACCAGGGAAAATTGTACATTCTCGGTGGCTCACCAAGGCCGCTAGATTATTGCAATTATATGTGACAACGGAAAATCCAGATGCAAATTTAAGAATTCTGGTTGAATTTATAATTAAATGTTATGTGCCAATGTACTTCAATATCAAGTATTACAGCTCTGTCGTGTACGGCAGTGCATTATTTTTCAAGTTCATTGGTTGGTCACGATTTCTAGAACCTCGTTTACGCAAAATTGTCAATCAAGTAATTAAAGATAATTCATATTATGCGCATTCGGAAAATATCTTGTTATCAATGTTGTTTGATGATAGCAAAGAAAAGCGCGACTGTGCCATCAAGAAAATTCTACGCTATCGAACCGATGTTGACGAGCCAATGGAACTTAGAGTTTATAAAAAACCAGATATAAACTTTAATTGCACAAGTTATACGGAAATGATCAATTTGAATGATATAAATATCGTATTTGAACCACCATTCACGCGAAGCATTCCGTACGATACATTGAAAGAATATTTAAATCAAGATGATCCACCGTTTAATGATCCAAAAATTCCATCACACATACAAGGAACGGAACGACATGTTCAATTGCTAGCTAGCGTTTCCAAACGGGTTATACCGAAAAATGTAGAGGCTGTTATGGCGACGACATTAGAGAGCCGTGCGAAATTGCCCAGACTAGAAAGTAAAAAAGACTTCAAACAATAATTTTTTTTAGTTTCTTTTCTATAACTCACTTAAATTAATTTTTTCATTTACATATGTTCTGACTAAATAAATTTCTTAAGAGAAAAAATAGATATTATTATAAATAAATAATAAATGTTATTATAAATAAATAAATAAAAATAAAGAAAAAACATAGTCATTTAGCTGATTTTTTTCATGTAAAGGCCAAAAATGGTGATTTTTTGAAATGATTGAATGGGGAACCCCCCAGGGGAGTTCCAGGGGGTGTGCCACTGGCATGGGTGTATCGGCCGTCCAAAGTTAGTGGGGGTGGGTCATACATTTGGACTCGATTGGAGCACTCTAAATGGGTCAAAGTGGGATTTTTCAAAATTTGCCCCTACCCAAAAGTTCGACCCAAATTGGGGGACATCAGAATTCGTTTTAGAGGTATGGTTCCTTCGGCAAAGTTTCTTATTTTGATCCCTAGAAAACGATTTTCACAGAGCAATGAGCGATTTTAAAATCGACCCGCCCTAGTCATTAATGATAGATTTCTATATCGTGGGATAGAGGTCAGACTAGACGAATTTTTACATCAACTGTGAGTAATCAACAATGATATAAAAACATGACAGACTTGATGTGTCATGATTGATCGGTTATTACATCAAATTTGATTGCACATTACTGATTTATATTTCTATCAAGGTTGATCACTCATAATTGTTGAAGATTTACATCACTGATGATTAAAATTTTAATGCTGAACTCAAAGGGAGTAAGCAGTCTAGCAATATGCCATAACGTATATGTTAGAAGGAGATGAAGCATCACACGTACACAAAAGTTTCCATCAGATTTTTCACACTGCCCCCTGCAAGAACAGTGACTATCATTTGACAAATCATTTGAGTGGCAAGACTGATAGAGATTTCTGTCACTGGCTACCTACAAGTTTCTATCAAATTCTAAAGGGCAGTGTGAAAAATCTGATGTAAACATTTGTGTACATGTGATCTTCCGTCTTCCTCCAACTTATGGCCTTATTTAATGGTCTCTTTTTAACCAACGCAAAATTTGCAAATGTGTTAGTAAGATAAATGAGAATGTGTTAGTTTCCACCACACAATTCTTGTAGGGCCCTTTAGAATTTGATAGAAACTTCCCTACAAGAATTGTGTGATGGAAACTAGCACATTCTCATTTACCTTACTAACACATTTACAAACTTTGCGTTGGTTAAAAAGAGACAACTAAATAAGTAAGTCGGAGGAAGACGGAACACAAATGTTTACATCAGATTTTTCACACTGCCCTTTAGAATTTGATAGAAACTTGTAGGCAGCCAGTGACAGAAATCTCTATCAGTCTTGCCACTCAAATGATTTGTCAAATGATAGTCACTGTTCTTGTAGGGTTGTAGGTAGCCAGTGACAGAAATCTCTATCAGTGTTGCTACTCAAATCATTTGTCAAATGATAGTCACTGTTCTTGCAGGGAATAAATGAAATCTCGATCGGCGATTACTGAAACGCAGCTAGCCACTGTATCCGCGAAAAAGCAATGTTGCCACTTTTTCTCATTAAACCATGTTCGAATCGTGCAAATTTTGAAAGATGACAGGGTTGCTTTTAGCATTTAGATTCTTAATGCAAAAATGGAGTTGCATTTAGGTGACGAATTTTGTATGGATAAATGTACATTTAGAGTAGCATTTTGACCTAAATGCGCTAAATGTGCTTTTACGCCTAAGCAAAAACAGCCCATAAGATGCTTGTAGGCAATTTTTGTAACATTTTTAACTCAGAATTCGCACAACAAACTTTGCAAATAGAAATGCAAATCAGAGCACAATATAAGTCGAACCTCACAGCTTGACGTTTGCTTTCAAACTCATAAATAAATAGTTATAAATAAATAAAGAAAAAATAAATGGTCAGTACTTGTAGTGTCCCTAATATGTGTACATATTACCTCGTAGGATTGTGTCAACCAGTATAAGGTTGTTTAGTGGTTTTCTCTCCCCTCTGCCGTCCCAGTTAAACTGCAGCAATGCCTCGTCCGAAAATAAATGTTTAATACCGCTGGCTACGTCCTCAAAAACACCTTTTATTTTTATGATATAAGTGGCCTTTTGAAAAATTTATGTAAAGCAATTAGAACGTGAAATATGTATTCCATAATATAATTCATTACCATGGCTTATGCATACTCTGGATCTTTTAATTTTGTTTCTATTAAATCCACAGCGCAACAGGACTGCAGTGGTAGAGAACTGGCGATGTCGATAAAATTTTTTAATATTGTATTCGCAAATCGGGGTTTCTTGCTCATGGCGTTATTAAAAGCTCTTTTCTTCTTTTTAAATGAAATATTTGATAAAACTTATATTTATTTTTCCACAGCACCTTGAGTTTTGAGCATCTTTTCGTTTTGCGTCTTTCTTTTTTCTGTTGATGTACGCATTTGAACTTCTTCAGTACCAAGAACTTTATAATACGGTATTATTTATTACGTTTATATATAAAAAATGTGATACCACAATAAAAACTTTTATTATTATATACTTTTGCTATGAGAGGTTCGAATAATGAAAAATTATCGTTAAAACTAATTAAGTTCAAAATTACATCCAAGTACTTCAGTACTCGACATTATTTGGCAGGTACAACTACTTTTGTTGACCACAAAATGCAGCCCTAGTGAATCTTGCGGTTACTATGGCAACCAACAACCGTTACTTCTATCAGCATTGACAGTGATTCGCTACAGGGCCAAACTGACATATAAAATTTTGCATATGTGTTAGTTTTCGTTGCGAATGTGTTGGAGCTTCTGTGAATCGCGTCTTGTAGGGAATGCTAATAGCAACCCTGTCATCTTCAAAAATTTCCAAGATTCGAGCGTGGTTTAATGAGAAAAAGAGGCAACATTGCTTTTTCGCGTATACGGTTGCTAACTGCGTTTCAGTGATCGCCGATCGAGATTTCATTTATTATTTTACATTTTTTGGAAAAAGAAAAGTTGCACAAATTCAACATCGATGTGTTGATACCAAAGAACGTAGATAACAGGAAAGGACAACTCGTTATAATTGTGGCGAAAGTGCGCAACAGGGGCGTGCCTTCTCTTTTCATCCAATCAAAAAACGCGGTAGTGCAAAAGAGAAGGCACGCCCCTGTTGCGCACTTTCGCTACAAATATAACGAGTTGCCCCTTCTTGTTATCTACATTCTTTGTTGATACTTATAGAAATCTGACTCAATTTGTGATCAACTTTGTTTTTTCCTATTTAATTGAGAAAATTTAAATTGACAGCAACGACAAGTGAATATATCCACCAACAAATTTTCGGTTATAGTTAAAACAATTCAATTTTTGGTTTTGAATTTTTTGTTTAAAGTTTCTTTTTCCCTTTTCAGTAGGGTTTCTTGCACATTAAGTTCTCTGTGCGATCTTGATAGATACGGATCTGAATAACCGACTGGAACACGGCTGTTTGTCAAAAGCATACGATTTTGAACTCGCTTAAATGTACCTTTGCTAAATGCGATAGCATGAGCGCTCTTCGAAAAAATATATTCGGAAGTGCTAAATGTTGCATTTTAAATGCAGTAAAAACGCTGCATTACCGATAATTTGTAAACAGACAATTTTGTTACTAAATGTTTTACCATTTCCTGCCACCGCGATTCTAGGCAAGTTGGTGATGCAGTTAGAATATTCAGCTACGAAAATTGGTGGAAAATCTGGCATTGCATATTTCACGGGGCAATTTTTTGTTAACAGCTTATGAGATGGTGACAAAATTTACCGGTTATAAGAAGGCACAGAATGCGGAAAGGGTTTAAAAATTTACAGGGACTTTATTTATGTTATGGCCTGTTTTTGCTTACGCGTAAAAGCACATTTAGCGCATTTAGCTCTAAATGCTACTCTAAATGTACATTTATCCATACAAAATTCGTCAGCTAAATGCAACTAAATGCAACTCCATTTTTGCATTAAGAATCTAAATGCTAAAAGCAACCCTGTGATCTTCCAAAATTTCCACGATTCGAACATGGTTTAATGAGAAAAAGTGGCAACATTGCTTTTTCGCGTAAACAGTGGCTAGCTGCGTTTCAGTGATCGCCGATCAAGATTTCATTTATTATTTTACATTATTTGGATAAACAAAAGTTACGCAAATTCGACAACGATGTGATGCTGATAGAAATCTGGATCAATTTGTGATCAACTCTGTTTGTTTTGTTTCCTAATGAAGTGAGGAAATTTTAATTGACAGCAGCGACAAACCCTGCAAAAATCGTGGGACCATGTAGTCTATTTGTGGTAAATTGGAGTACTTACAAAAGTGTACCTCTGTCATGCTGTAGCGGACCAACTCGTGTCTTTGCGCCAGCTTATTGTTTGTTATCCTATCACTGCTCGTGTTTTAACGAAATGTAATTGAAGTTGAGCATTTGAAAGCACATTTGCATGTCTGGCTGTAGCCGAACGTGTAGAGGTGCTCGCTGTTAGTTCTTAGCTCCCAGCATGTTCGGGTTCGAATGCCGTCAGAGGCAACATGTAATTTTTAATTTTTGTCTTGGTTTTTATTAATTTCGAAAAAGCATTTGAGAAGTGAAGAACAAAAGCGTGTACAAACGAAAAAATATAACAACAATGCCATTGTTAATATGTTGGAGTAGTTTTGCGCTACTCTGATGTAATGCAGGGATGGAGTATATGGTCCTGCCCTAGGACATCGCAATGTTAATTGGACCATATTTTTTATATGAATTGTGCTTAAATTTGGAGTACTCCTTGGTCCTTAGGGAGTACTCTTTACACGCATGCATCGAGTAGTCGCCATTTTTGCAGGGAATTAATACATACACAAACAAATTTTTGGTTATGGTTAAAACAATTCGAGTTTTTGTATTGAATTTTTGGTTTAAAATGTAATTTTTCTTTTTCAGTAGGGTTTTTTGCACATTATCTTTTCCGTGAGATTTGATCGTAATAGATACGGATCTGAATAAGCGACTGGAACACGGCTCTTTGTCGAAAGCATACGATTTCGAACTCGCTTAAATGTACATTTGCTAAATGCGATAGCATGCACACTCTTCGAAAAAATATGTTCGAAAGCGCTAAATGTTGCATTTTAAATGCAGCAAAAACGCTGTATTATAGGTTGTTTTTGCTTACGCGTAAAAGCACATTTAGCGCATTTAGCTCTAAATGCTACTCTAAATGTACATTTATCCATACAAAATTCGTCACCTAAATGCAACTAAATGCAACTACATTTTTGCATTAAGAATCTAAATGCTAAAAGCAACCCTGTGATCTTCCAAAATTTCCACGATTCGAACATGGTTTAAAGAGAAAAAGTGGAAATCTGGATCAATTTGTGATCAACTCTGTTTGGTTTGTTTCCTAATTAAGTGAGGAAATTTTAATTGAATGCACCGACAAATAAATATATACACAAACAAATGTTCGGTTATGGTTAAAACAATTCAAGTTTTTGTATTGAATTTTTGGTTTAAAATTTATTTTTTCCTTTTCAGTAGGGTTTTTGCACATTATCTTCTGCGTGAGAATTGATCGTAATATATACGCATCTAAATAAGAGACTGGAACACGGCTGTTTGTCAAAAGCATACGATTTCGAACTCGCGTAAATGTACATCTGCTAAATGCTATAGCATGAACGCTCTTCGAAAACATATGTTCGAAAGTGCTAAATGTTGCATTTTAAATGCAACAAAAACGCTGCATTACCAAAAAAGGGGTTAACAACTCAACTGCCTTTATTGCATACTGTAAACTGCCTATAATATATACCTTCATTTATTTTTTTACGTCCGGTAGCTTAGTTGCTTTTTATTGGTACAAAAGTTATTCCTACTGTGGCAACTTTATGAAAACAGCTGTAGATAATCATAGTCTTTATAAACATAGTTCTGCATATAGTAATTTTTATCGCAATTGTATTTATTTAAGTCGTAAATATTTTGCTTATAAATGAGCTTGGAATTGTGTAATTTCTGCTCGGCAATAACAGTTTCGTTATAACCAAGAAATAGATACATTTATGGGTAAGTATGGTTCTTTTGCTGTTAGTATTAATTGTGGTATAATTCTAAGCAATTTATAAATCCAGTCTTAAAGAGGGGTTTTTTTATATTTTGTGCGTATATTTCAAACAAAAGCCAATAATACAATAGTTTTTAGTTATATGGTCCAAGCATAAACATCCGTAATTGTGCATTTTTGTATGTTTATGTGTATGTATATGTATTTATTTTCTGCAATGATAAAGGGTGCCTTAAAATGGTGGTAGTATGATTACTACATCAATTTATGAAAACAAAAACATTATTCAATAACTAGCAAATGC
>NW_023458556.1:103293657-103363979 GCF_013731165.1 Rhagoletis pomonella | reverse complement strand
GCGTGGCGGTCGCGAGAAGACGGGAGAGGCACCTGGGCCACTACTG
This sequence comes from Rhagoletis pomonella, assembly GCF_013731165.1. Lineage (NCBI taxonomy): Eukaryota > Metazoa > Arthropoda > Insecta > Diptera > Tephritidae > Rhagoletis > Rhagoletis pomonella. The sequence continues at coordinate 103,363,933 of NW_023458556.1, read as the reverse complement.
GCCAAGTAACGAAGTAGTACAGTCGCTAATCCCTGGGGATCTCCTCAAATTTTTGGGCTCTCTAGGATTAGATGAGGTACTGTAAATGGTTGAGGGCACAATAGACCTGCTGGTTGTTGTTGTTGTAGCAGCATACAAATTCCCCAAAGACTTTTTGGGGAGTGTTGCTGGAGTGACAGTCCTTGGCCAGATATAAATCTGGGTCGTTCCGGTTACGTAGACCCGACTGTCGTGGGAACGATAGACCTGCTGGTCGCAGTGCATGCCTCTATTAATTATCTATCTATCTATCTTATACAAAAGTATATCCTCTTTACAATAAGCATCTACCATAGATATGTATGTTAACACACCAAATTTCAAAGTCATGTGAATTACGCTTTCGAAGTTATACCTGATTAAAAATGTTGTTGTTGTTGTTGTTGTAGCGGCACTACTAAGCCCCGCCTGTTTCGGGTCAACTTTTCAATCATTATCGTCGAGCTCAACTAACGGTAGGCCCAGGAAACGAGCTGTATCGATGGGGTCGGACCAAAGGGAGAGGGGTGTTAGTTGAGTCGGATTGAGCTGGCATGTGAAGAGGTGATTGGTGTCGTGGGGGGAGTCTCCACATGCCGGGCACTCATTTGGGATGTTTGGGTCGAGTCTGGACAGGTAGCTGTTAAGACGGCTACAATATCCTGACCGTAACTGAGCCAGAGTAACGCGGGTCTCTCTAGGTAATTGAAGCTCCGTCTCTTCCACAGGTGGTGATTGGGCTCCGATAACGACATTCCTAGGCCTGGAGTCGAGGTAGGTGGAGACTGACTCCCTATGAATGTCGTTAATCGCTTGTCTGTACGTCATTGGGTCCAGTGGTTGGTCTGTGTAGGTTTGGACTGCGTCCTTGTACACGAATAGGTGCCCCCTGACGTGCCTGGGCGGAGGCCCCTCCTCCAGCAGTGGTCTGTTAGGGTGTTCACTTCTGTGACACCCCACCAGAAACTGCTTACTGAGCATTTTATTGTGTTCCCGTACGGGGAGCACTTGGGCCTCGCTGTGTAGGTGGTGCTCAGGCGTCATCAGAAGGCACCCAGGCGCTGTCCGGAGTACGGCGTTCTGACAAGTCTGTAGCTTCGTCCACTGCGTCCAACTAGTCCCCGGTGACCAAACAGGCGCTGCATAATTTAGAACCGGCCGGCCAATTGCCTTGTATGTTGCCAGCAACGTTTCTTTGTCTTTGCCCCAAGTGCTGCCGGCGAGCGACTTGAGGACCTTGTTGCGGCTCTGTACTTTGTTGACAACTGCGGTTGTGTGCGCGGAGAAGGAGAGCAGGCTATCAAAGGTAACCCCTAAAATTTTTGGGTTGTTCACCGTCGGTATAGGTGTGCCGTCGACGTGAATGCCTAATTCTAGCCTGACCTCCTTCGTCCAGGTGGTGAAGAGGGTCGCCGTTGATTTCGTTGGGGAGAGGGTTAGGCTCCTTGCAGTGAAGAAGCGAGAAAGGCTGGAGAGATAACCGTTTACTTTTGAGCAGAGGTCATCAATTCCATTCCCGGACGCCAAAATCGAACAATCATCAGCGTACGAGATCAGGGAAACTCCTTCAGGGGGCTGGGGGAGTTTCGAGATGTAGAAGTTAAAAAGTAAGGGGGAGAGAACACCACCTTGTGGAACCCCTTGTTTCATTCTTCTTGGTTTCGAGGTTTGATCTCTGAAGATTACTGATGATTGTCGACCACTCATATAATTCGCCGACCATCGCTTCAGTCCCTGTGGGAGAGAGGAGGCCTCAATGTCTTCTAGCAGCGTGGAATGGCAGACGGTGTCAAACGCCTTTGACAAGTCCAACGCTACTAGGACAGTTCTCTCACAGGGGCGGTTGCGCTTTAGGCCACGAGTTATCTGGATGTTTATGGCGTTAAGTGCTGTTGTTGTGCTGTGCACTTTACGGAAGCCATGCTGATGTTTCGCTGGGTTAGGTGGCAGGTGAAGTATGGGAGCAGCAGGGCCTCAAGTGTCTTCGCGACCGGGGAAAGGAGCGTTATCGGGCGATAAGAGTCTCCTCTGTTGGCGGGCTTCCCCGGTTTCAGCAGTGGGACCACTCTCCCTGATTTCCACACATCAGGAATGATGAGAGTGGTCATAGAGAAATTGAGGACCTCCGTGAGGTATGCTACTACCACAGGCCCCAAATGTTTCAACATCAGCATACAGATTCCGTCGGGTCCAATGGCTTTGGAGGCTTTCGCCTTCCCGATGACCCCCTTCACTTCACCGCTGGTGAAAACAAGTGGTGCACTGTTTTTGGGCAGTTTGTGCAGCCTCCTGGTCACTCGACGTTTGGCCTTGTCTACCGAAGGATGCAGTGTGAATTGCCGACTAAAATAGTTCGCGCATTTCTTCGGGTCCGATGAGGCGTGACCTTCGAATAAGATTTCCACTCTGTCATCACGCTTCGTCGGGTTGGACAAGGACCTCACGGTTGACCAGAGCTTACTCACACCAGAGGTGAAGTTACAGGCCTTCAAGTGCTCTTCCCACTTTTTCCGCTTATGTTCATTTACCAGTTGCCGAATCTCCAAATTAAGGTCCCTCAAGCGAGGGTCCCCGGGGTCGACCTGGCGTAGGTGGTCACGCTCATTTGCTAGAACAGCTGCTTCAGCCGGGAAATTTGGGCGGACTTCCGCGATGCGTCCGGACGGTATGAATGAGCTGCTGCGGCAGTGAATACCCTGCGGAACTGGCGTTCGCCAGCATGTACGTCTGTGGGTGTGGGGAGGGCGGCGAAGCTGCTCTCGGTAACTTCCGCGAAGCCGTTCCAATCAGCTTTGTTAAAGTTGGTGTAGGTTCGGTGATCCGCGGGAGCAAAGTCGGTGGGCTTATTGATCGAGATGATTATGGGCAGATGGTCTGATGCTAACGATAGCATAGGTCTCCATGATATGCTATTTATCAGACCAGCGCTAGCAATTGTTAGGTCTGGCGAGCTGCTGCAGCTGCCCACAATCCTGGTGGGGGCGTCGTCGTTCATGGTGCAGAATGTCGAATCGTCTATCTGCTCAGCCAAAATGTTTCCCCTCCGATCATTGGCCAGGCTTGAGTGTCAAAGATCGTGGTGCGCATTGAAGTCACCTACTACCAGTCGGTTTTCGCCTCTGAGTAGCGCACCTATGTCAGGGAGATATCCAGCCGGGCAGCAGGTGACAGGGGGTATGTACACGTTAAATATTTCGAGCTCGACATCGCCTGACCGGACATCTATGCCCTGACATTCTAGGGTAGTGTCCCTTGGGTCGATGTCTTCTTCGATTAGCCGATACTGCACTGTGTGGTGTAGAATGAACGCTAATCCTCCACCATTATCTCGCTCGCGATCTTTACGGAGCACATTGTAGGCGGCGCAACCCAACAAAGTTGAGTTGCTGTGCAACTTCGTTTCTTGGACCGTAGCTATCAATATGCCGTGCCGACCCATGAAGACTGCTATCTCCTCAATCTTGCTCTGGAGTCCGTTGCAGTTGAGTTGGAGTACGTTCGTATGCCTTGGGAGGCTGGTCGCGATACGGGGGGTGAGGGAAGTGTGGGGCCTACCTTGGGCCTGTTGCGCCTGACGCAGTTGCTGTTGCAGCCTGATGGTAGGTGGCTGCGATGTGGGCGTTGTTGTCTGCGCCGGCGGTGCACTACAGCAAGGGGCGCTGTAGTTGGTAGTCCACTCGCGTGTGGTGCGTAGACCAGAACATAGCCGGAAGTGGCACCAGCCAAGGCATGTGTTGCATTTGACTGATGTCACATTCCGGTATATTCTGTTCTGGCACACGGATCAGATGGTGTGGTCAACCAGTAGCTGCTGGTTGGCTCGCGCTCGCGAGTGGGACCGGCCGGTAGGTTGTGTGGGTGGGGTGTGTTGGGAGGTTTGCTGTTGCTCAGGGGAGCTTCTGGGGGGCCGTGCAGGCTCTTCGGGTGCTAGGTCGCACCCGTGCATTACGCGAGTGGGTAGCCGTGGAGGCTGATTGTGCCATTTGGCTTGAGCAACAGGGAGCCACAAAGTTTGTGGTCCACTCCCGGTGAGACCTAAGGCCAGAGCAGGTTCTTAGGTGACTCCATCCGTTGCAGGAGTTGCACCTAACCGAAGTGGAGTTCGGGTGGAGTCGATTCTGGCAAACACAGCAGAAGTAAATTTCAGGTCCGGGGTTGGGCTCTACGCCCGCGCGGAGAAGAAAGATGCGGAGCAATCCGGCTGCAAGGTATTGCTCCATGGACGAATAATGATTGGTGGGTATCGCCGATCTAGACGGGGTTAGATCGCCGAAACAACAGCCCTTGGTCGGGTAAAACCCGAGTCATTCCGGTACGTAGAACCGGCTGTCGTGGGAATGTGATTAAAAATGTCACGCCTTTGGGTGGTGCCACGCCCCCTTGTTAGATCTAATTTTTTTATAACCTAGGTTACGTCCATTCACTAGCTCCGGAGATTAGTGAGGTCAAACAGACAAACAGACAAACTACAGTTTTATTATAGTTTAGATATATATGGGAAAACTGAACCTCAGTGTAAAAATTATTTTCTTTATAAAACTAACAACCGTGTGGCTAAGACATTTGTAAAATTCTTAAATCAACCAAAAAATGACAAATTAAAGCTTTAAATGCATTTTTATTACCTTTTTTACGTTTAGAAATCAAGTTCTAAGTAAATTTTTTGAGTGAGTTTCAAATAGGTTGTGTTCAAGGTGTATACATTTTGGTTGTGTTCAAAGTACTGTCAAATAATTTACTATTCATAATTCAACTGTTTGGAAGAAAAATATATAGCAGAACTCATCTGCTTTTAATAAAATTGTGTTATATATTAATTGCGTGAGTGCTTTATCTATATTATGAGTTACTAACAATAATCCCCGAAAATCGGGGTGCTCCGTGGTCTAAAAAATCTGCATATTTATTTATTCTAAAAACCACATGCATTGCTTTTGGTGGTTAACTTCAACTTGGTACTTGGGCAAGATCGTACTCTACTCAAAACGCCATGCGTTAAGCAATGCTCTTGCTAGGGTCTGACCTTGAGACTTATTTATTGTTATTGCAAACGCAACAATAATTTTGAATTGGCGACATTTAAATACAAAAGCAAGTGTTGGGCTGTTAATTTATATGGGATAGCAAATTGATCGATCCTTCAAGTGGTTTTGATTAATTACACCAGGCTGAGGCTCAAATACCCAATCGGCTAAGGGCCGGTTACTCAATGGCTGGTTAACACTAATCTGCGGTTAAACATCGTTATCGACGATGTGAGGGGTGACTTCATAAAGCGGCGTTCATCCTCCTTCGTTTAGGGGGGTTTGGGGACCCACGCCCCCTCCCCCTCCGTCCCCCACCCCTAAGTCGTTGTACAATTAGCTAAAGATTTCCCCTTTTTCTGCTATATAAAGCAATTTAAATATGTTTTAACTTACTATTTTATTAAAAATACCTTTACAAGCTAGAGGTGTCAAACTATCGATGGTACTATCGATAGTTTTATTTTTTTGCCCCTATCGAGGAGTAGTGATAGTTTTTCTCAAAAAAGGTTAAACTATCGATAGTAGTAGTTGACTATCGATAGTTTAAAACCTCTTTTCTTAAGTTTGTCAATTTTTTATTATTTCATTGTGATTCCTCCTTTAATGGCCGATTTATCAAGCAACCTTTAATTGAAAGGCTCCCTTTATATTTAAACTTTGCTTCAAACCATAAGGCTATGTCTGAAGTAAAGCATTTCTATTATCGGTGTTTGACGTTTGTATGTTTCTTGGCTGTAAACAAATCAAAAAATTATATTACGAAATTTAAACAAAATATATCATATTTGAAAATTTATAATAAGCAACAATTAAACAAGGCAACAGTTATTTTGTTGAGGCAAATGATAAAGCTGTTTTTGATAGACTTTTTTATGCTGCTTACGAGTCCGTAAGCATAAAGTTTCCATCAGCTACAGATTTTGAGAAAAACGAGGTCAAAGTGTCAAAAAATCGCTTTTTTTGCAATATTTTAGAAGGTCTAGCACAAAAAACAAAAGGTGATAGAACCTCTAACTGGGGCTTAAATTAAAGCTATAACTCTCGGCTACTATCCCTGCACCTTAACCTGATGGTCACTAAGTCATTTATTGAACAATACTGGAATAAATACTGTGCTATTGAAAAAAATAAATAAGTTTTGCCAAAATCAGTTTTTGCTGTTAAATAAATAACTATAAGTGACCTTACGGTTAAGGTTCAGGGATGGTATTTTAAGTGATTGTAGTCGAAAGTTCAAGCCTTAATTTCAGCCCAAGTGGAAGGCTCTATCCCCTTTTGTTTAATTGCGGTGGGTACTCAAACTTCGCACAAAATCAGGTTTTGCTGTTCAATAAATGACTACAAGTGACCATCAGGTCAAGGTGTAGGGATGGTGTTTTCAGGGATAGTAGTCGAGACTTCTAGCTTTAATTTAAGCCTAATACCGCCTGTTGTTTCTTTGCTAGAGCTTCTAAAATATTGCCAAAAAAAACCGATTTTTTGACCTCGTTTTTCACAAAATCTGGAGCTGATGGAAACCTGATGCTCATGGATTCGTAATCAGCACTGTTGCCATGTGTTATAGATCATAAGAAGAAGCTTTCTTTACTAGGCTCATAATTTTATTTTTAATTGTAAGCTTCAGTAATAGATATGTAAATAAATAAATAAAATTCAATAATAAAATGCTTTACTTAGACAGAACTATACATGTTAAAGCAATATTTAAACATAAAGTGAATTTTAAAGTTAAAAGTTACTTAAGAAAACGGCCCTACGTGTGTTTATATTTTCAATATTTTTTATTTTTTTTTGTTTTTCGATACCGTCCCTGTTAATTTGGAACAGTTTTTAACATTAAATTGACTATCTATAGTACTATCGATGGTAGCGTTTGACACTATTGCTGGAAACTATCAACGAGTAATGATAGTTTTTTTCTGAAACTATCGATGCTGGCACTATCACAACTCTATTACAAACCTCTTTTCCTTGCTAGCGTCAATATTTGTTTACTTTTACATATGGCATTTCTCCTCTTCTTCGCAAAAATAATCGATAAAAGCAGGTTGGACACCAAAAAGTTATCTGTTAAATCTGAGATTATTTTATAATTACAGATTAACAAGGGACGAATTTTGTATGGCTAATCTCTTTTTCTAATTACAGATTAGGGAGTTAAGCTCGAAAATGAGGATAATCTACTTATATGTGAACCTAGTATTAATTTTTGAGTCAGGGGCAGTGTGGTCACAACATTTTTTATTTTTTACCAAAATCACCGGAAAAAGTTACCAAATTCAACAAAAAAATTACTTACCTTATGTGCAGAGCTGTGCAAACCTACATATCGAGCATACATATTTTGATCGTCGGTTCGAATCCTACTGAAAGAAGTCTGATGAGGAAATGTAGTGATATCCGAAATAGCTATCACTTCTACCATTTTTTCAAATTATTGTTGATTTCCACAATAAGTTTTTCATTAAAAACCGCCCGAAGCTCAATAAACATTTTTGAATATAATTGTTATAAGGCCATAAAATAACACAAATAAAATATTTTTATGCAAATTTTTTAAGCTTCAACTGTTTAGTCATCTGAGAGAATTTTTTTCAGAAAATATTAAAAAACAGTTTTTTCAACAAAAAACTCAATTTTTGGAGGTATTTTCAAATCGGTCCAGCTCACGTAAATCTTAATATTTTTGCGAGATATTTTGGTGGAAGTCTTAAAATATATAAGATTTTATAATTTTAGAGGAAAAACAGTACCGATTTTTTTTTGTATGGGGAGTGATGCAGTCTGCTGTACATAAGTTAACTATGATTACTGGGCCGAGCTATCATAGTAGCACAATGCCACTAAGTGCATTTTAAAATTTTCAGGCAATAGCCTGATGCGATTATCGATTATATTTTTTGTTGTTTGCGTGAAATATTTTATTTTTATCAGTATTTTTCTTTTAATAAAAATATGTTTAAATAAAAGTGAAAATAAAAAAAATATTTTGCCATAAATAAAAAAAATTATTCCTCAATTTTAGATGGAAGTAATAAGTTCAAATCAAAAATGTTTAGTGTCTCTTTCGGCAATCTTTCTCGGAGATCGAGCAAAGTATTATCCAATAGCGGTATAAATATTGCCTTTCGATAATAATCTTCAGCGTTAAACGCACGATAATTAGCCCGAAAATTTTGTCTATTCGCTCTCCGAGGAAGGACAATGTCAAAATCCAATTCCTTAGCGAAATCGGTAACTTTTGAAAATATATCAGAAAAATTTGTGTCAGCATTTTCTCTATAATTTCGAAGATGATCCACAGTTGTTGTCTGCCATTGACTGCTTCGCTAGCACGATTCAAGTCAAGCGAGGGCGCTTGGAGAAGTAAACTTTGAATTTTTTCATTTTTATTATATTTTTCAAGTCATTAATATTTTTATGCGCATACAAATGTCTGGTTACACAGTTGAAAGTGAAATTTCCTAAATACGTGCACCGCGGAGATAGACAAAAAGTAGTATCGATTTGGCATACATACATACATACATTCATAGTATCTACATACCCATTGCTTTAATTTTTCACGTTGACGAAGAGTTTTACACGATTTATTATTCTATAAATAATCTTGTGCAAGCCTAAAAAATGGTTACGATTGAAGATTAAAATAAAAAAAAAACTTTAAAAATTTGTTTTTTTCAAAATTTCTCGTTTGAGGTAATATATATATATTTTGTAAATATGCTGATTAAAAAGTTAAAAATTTTGGTGAAACTTTGCAGAATTCTCATAATTTTTTCACAAAGTCTGAAATTGAGACTTATATGGTGTTTGTTGAGTAATCAGCTAAATTTTAATAAAAAAATAATAAACATTAAATAAACTAAATAAAAATAGCCAAAACTTGTTAAAATCTCTCGTCCCATTTTACATTTGGGTCAATGTATTTTTTCCAAAGAAGGACGTAGCGGGGACTTTCTTTATAGAATTTTTGTTATGAATGGCTTAAATTTAAGTGCGAACTTTTATTCGCAACACTTGGAAAATAACGGAGAGAATAAAAAAGCACGAATATCGAATACGTGGAAGAATGTTTCTATCAAGATCTTAAGGCCAATATGCAAAACTTGATGGAAACTTGTCTGTACGTGTGATTTTGCATCTCCCTCCAACTTATGAATTTTATCGACTAATTAAAAATATAGCTGAACTCGTCACTCTACCACATATTACTTGTCAACAATGATGTTAATACCGACCACAGTTGACTAGTCAAACCTGATGTTGGAACCTGTCACAGTTGAGGCATTATAATTGATGCATAAACCTGTCAAAATTGAGGAGTCACACTTGATGTTCATACCTACCACTGTTGGTTCAAGTACAAACATCACATTTTAACCTTATTGAAATAAATTTAATTAAAATTCATTTACTTTAGTACTATATTACATACATGTGTAAATTATGTATTTCTAAAATCTAGTAAATATATATTTTTTACTAAATAAAAATATATAAAAGTAGATATCTAGATGCTAACACCATGCTTTGCAGCCGAATTGCTATTTGCTCCTGATTGCTGACAATATTAGCTTGCGCCTGGCTGAAAACGCTCTGATTCCGAAGTAAGGCCGTTTGCTTATATGTAAGAAAAATACAGACTTAATATAAAAACAGATCACAAAAAACGTTACTTACATTTGCTTCCAGTTTGACAATGCGAGCGTTTAGCATTTTCTGTCCATTGATTATTTCCCTCAATGCTTCCATAATTTCCTAAAAGAAAATATTAAGTAGACAACCAGACTTGATTTATGAATGAATTTTAAATATTTTGGAGTCCAACCTTGATTTAAATTTTTTTTTGTTTTTGCTTACCGTTTTTCTCTGGCAAACTGGCTTCAATGGACTCCTCGAATATATCGCCTGACAAACTCATGTAAAAGTACATAACTTATTATAACCCAGCAAAAAACACGATTACCATAGAAACGAATGTGGAAACGAGCTAGGCGATGGGAATCGCTTACCCTTTCGCTTCAGGAAGGTCTTATTTTAACATGGGCATGCCATTGGCGGTAAGCCCTTACCTTCAAACGAAGGGAGAACGCATGGATAAACAGAATCCAGAGAAGCGAACAAAGAATGCCTTACAGAGAAACTAATGTAGAATGCCTAGATGAGTACATACTTATTTATACTATATCAGCAAATGTCTTCAAAGATTAAATTTAATTAAAATTTTTATAAATCAGTTTTTATACAAACATATGTATGTATTTGGGTATTTAGATTTTACTTAAAAATCGGTATGTAAATACATGCATATTTAATTAAGCTTAAAATTGTACTTCCTCACTCATGTACTTCACTTCATTGACTGACTTCAACTTCGCTGCAAATTGAACAAAGCAAAACATGATTTTTATGCGAGACAAATTTCCACAGAAACTAACGGTAGGAAAAGATTTTTTGGATATTCATTCTATTTTTCAGCTGACTACGATGCAGCATTCTACGTTGCATTCCCCGAAATGAAGCAAAGAAGCGAAATAAAAAAAATATTGTAGGACATTCTACTTTGCATGCCCTGAAATGAAGCAAAGAAGCGAAAAAAATAAAATATTGTAGGACATTCTACTTTGCATTCCCTGAAATGAAGCAAAGAAGCGAATTAAGAAAGAAATATTATAGGACATTCTACTTTGCATTCCCCAAAATGAAACAAAGAAGGGAAATAAATAAAATATTGTAGGACATTCTACTTTGCATTACCGACAATGCCTAAAAGAAGCGAAAAAATTCGAAGGCATTATAACGCTATGCCTTCTAGAACACGTTACCACTAAAAGCAATTACCGATTTTTTGCTGGGAACATTGTTGTATTATATATTTTAATATTAAAATTCCTTTTTCTCATTTTGCTTATCCTTCTATTCTGCTTCACACTCGCACAAGCTACTTTCGGACTGAAAAAATTACAGATTTAAGGTCTCTTTCTAACGAAAGCTAAAATGTTGGAAAAATTTGCAAATGTGTTAGTACGGAAAATGTTTATGTGTTAGTTTCTGTCACACATTTCTAGTAGGGTTGCTACTCAAATGATTTGTCAAATGATATATATGACTATAGTCACTGTTCTTGCAGGGTTAAGTTAATAAAACTGCTGTCTAGTGATGTGCTGAATTGTCGGTACCCAATACTCGGTACCCAATACTTAAAAAAGATTTCGGTACCCAATACTTCCTTTTCGGTACCCGATACCGATTCTTTACATTAAACCTTCGCCATTTTAAGCATTTCAAGTTTAGAAAAAACTTTCATTACTAATTTATATGATATCGGCTAAAACACTTGAACTTATCGCAACAGAGAAATATTATTTTATCAGTTTTAACCTTAGTCGATCCAAGGTTCAAGAAAAATGCCTTGACGGATGAAGAAGGCTTTCAGGGGGGCGATGGAACCAGTTAGCGACAAGTTTCGGATCGATATTGCACTTGTTGGCATAAAAATATTTCATATCATATGACAACAAAACCGATACCGATTAGAAAATTGTCGCTAACTGGTTACAGAATCTGCCCCCAGGCCTCCAAAAATGATATCGTCCGATTCAGCTGGAACAAAAATGCTTCAAACAAGTAAGAGTTTCTCTGCATTATGGTCTCGAACCGACATACATATGTATATACATCTTTCATTTGAATCAGTATTAAAAGCTCTATTGGCTCCTACATTCGGGTTTTGATAGGAGAGTCTCCCCTGAACCGTTTTTTCCATATTTTTGTATATTTATGTATGTACTTTGGTGCGTTTATTCCCTTCAGCAAAATTTAGAGACAGTCTGGCAAAGCGCTAGTTCCGCACTACAAATTTCAGAACTGTCTCTGAACTACTGCAAAAGGGATGCAGAGCTGGACGGTTGAAACGCATCCCTGTAGGGAAACCCCGAACTGGTGAACCAAATTTGTAGTTCCGTACTAGATCTTTATCGCCAAAAACGAACCAGTAACTAGATCGCCACCAGTTCAAAAGCAGCGATATGTGGTACTTTAAAAAAAACAATTTTAGAAATCTATATCTAAAATGACGAATTTAGAACTGGTTCAGACCTATAGAAAAAGGGATGCAGAACGAACTAGATCTAATCTGGCGAATTGTGAACTAGTTCGAAACTACTGAAAAAGGGATGCAGCGGGGGGCTTGTTTACTTTAAATAGATTTTTGCTTGGCGGGTTTTTCGTTCAAATACGCTCTCAGTCTGCACGTCGCAGATGCTTTTTCATGGTTTGGTAATACAAAACTAATATTTGTGTTAACATCTTAACATTTTGGGACCTTCTGGAATATAACCAATAACAGTCAACACCTCTGCAAATTCAGCTACAGCCAAAGGTATGTAAACGTGTTTTCAAATGCACAATTTAATTTACATTCATTCAAATAAGTTTGATTTCAGATTGAAAATACATTTCTCTGCAAATAATTAAAAATTGCTACCATGGTAACCCAAAAAGAAAACGCCTTGTTACTTTTTCGTTTACAACTGGTTCGAAACTATAGAAAATGGGATGCAAAGCGAACTAGATCCCATATGTCGAATTTAGGACTGGTTCTGAACTACAGAAAAGGTAATGCAGCGGGGGACAATTTCCAATTCCAATGACGCTGTGTTAAATTCGCCAGTTGTTTGCATGCAAAAGAGATTTATCGCGAACTAGTAGTGGTTCTAAATGTACTAGAAGCGCACCAGTTTAAAACTAGAGATTTTCCCCACAGGGATATGTTGCTAGTTGCGCTGTCATCAATGTTACTCATCCTGGTCATGCGAAAGCTGACAAAAGATGCACAAATGAACTATACAATATATTTTCGATTTTCTTAGACCCTAAAACTAATAGCAAACTGTTTTCGTTTATTTAATATGTAATTCTCTAGTTTATGGGGCAACTGCTAAAATATTTCCAAAAAAGTCGACATTGGTAGCATTAACATGATTTTTATACATATATACGTACGTATAAAATTGAATGCAAAATACCATGATTCAATAATAAAAGGTTTTGTAAGAAAAACTTTCTCTCACTCTAATTTTAGCAATGACACTCCCACACTAATCCTAAAAACAAAAACAGTGATATTTCTTTTCCAAATTTCTTTGCAAGTTTTAGGAACACTTTAAATTTTTATTACTGACATTTTTATCTTTTAAGGCCAATATGCAGCTCACAAGAAAAGCAAATAGTCCATATTAGGGATGTTGCGAATGTGGAATTTTAGACATCCGCGGATGCGAATGCGGATGCCAATTATTTTTAAGAAATAATTTAGGTGATTTAGGTTAATCAAAAATGGAAAAGTTAGTAATTTTTAATAATGTTTTTTTTTTATTTATTACTTGAATTTAAAAATTGGAACATTGTATTTAATAAAAAGTATTGTTGCTGCCTTTTCGGGTTACAGCCTGTTTCTCAAAGGGTCGTAAATCAAACCTGCGCCACTAAATAATTACGCTGCGCCAGTTAAGGGGACTTTCAGTTATATTTACTTTTTTATTGCAGTGCAATAACTCAATTGCATCGGGGCTGCAAGTGTCGGATGTATCCTCCTTACTTTCATCTTCACAATCTAGCATCATGGAATGATCGTTGTTTAAACACCGTTGTTTTCCAAAGAATTCTTCATTCTTATTATTTATGTTGTTTCAGAATTTAGAGAACCTGTAACGTCATCAGCGTCTTTCGATTTTAGTTTTTGTAATTAATTTTTAATCCTTTCTTCTGTGACTGGTTTGAAAAATGTGTGGTTATAGCGAGGTTCTGAATAGGTGGATATGACAAATAAACTGTTATTTTCTAGGAATGAAAATTTTGAAAAAAATTCTGTTTTGAAAGCCGTGGTTGCCAACCGAATTAGTTTAAAATCTTTTTAAAAAGGCACCGCTTTTTTATAATAATTTGAATTATTGGAATTACGGACTATGAAGGTCTCAAATCTGCTTAGTTCTCGGGTGATTTCTTAAAAAGGTTCACCTGTAACGAATGGCTTGTAATTAATTTATTTTATTAGCTGAAGGCAGTCACAATTAATTACTCACCGCTGTCGGTACCATAAGCCATCAAATCCGTTTTGTTGTTCCATTCCATGCGCTCAATGTGCTTTGATATTTTGAGGCAAATGAACGCAAATTTTCAACATATCGGTAATATCCCTGTAGTCAAATGTACTAGTTGTAAACTACCTCACAACTAGTATGAACCGCATGCCCAACTAGTCAGCCAACTATCTTTTTTCCATGCAATCAACTGGTATTTTTAACACGGGGATGTCCTACGAGATGGCGTTCAAAATAGACAGAAAAATACTAGTCCAATTATGGACCAAAACCACTACTTTGGAAGTCAAAAAATAAAATAAATTCATGAATATACAATAAAAAACTTTTGATTAAGTACACTGAAATACATTACACATTTTTATGTATTTTTTTATTTTAAATGCATTTTCGATTAAATTATATTAAAAGTAAAAGCTTTCAGGTATAATAAATACTATATTTTTATCTTTTTTAATAATAGTGAATATGGAAAAGGAAACATTTTAGTTAAAAATAAAAAGATACCTTAGTTAATTTTTGAGTGAACTAAGTGAATACAAAATTATTTAAAAGTAATAATTAGTGTTTAAAATTTCAGATTTGGATAAGAATAAAATAAATAAATAATTCAAGCAGTTATTAAATATTCTTAATATTTGTCTATACTTTGTCTATACACAGGCCAACAAAAATGAAAAAAAATGTTGGTGCGACAAATGTTAAAGCTATTTTTGATAGACTTTTTTGTGCTGACTACGAATTCGTAAGTACAAAGGATCCAAGACGTACAGGTTTTGAGAAAATCGAGGTCAAAGTGTCAAAAAATCGGGCTTTTGCAATATTTGAGAAGCTCTAGCAAAGAGTAGAAAGGTGATAGAACCTCCCACTTAGGCTTAGATTAAAGCAAGAACCCTCGACTACTATCCTTGAAAATACCATTCCTGCACATTGAATTTATGGTCACTTATAGTCATTTATTGAGCAGTAAAATTTGACTTTTGGCGAAGTGAGAGTCCCTGCCGCAATAAAACAAAAGGTGATAGAACCTTCCACTTCAGCTTGAACTTTCGACTACAATCCCTAAAAATACCATCTCTTCGTCTTGACCCTAAGATCACTTATAGTCGTTTATTGAACAGCAAAAACTGATTTTGGCAGCATTTTTTTTTCAATAGCACAATTTGCCAGCATTTTTTTTATTGTTCAACAAATGACTATAAATGGCCATCAAGTAAAGGTGCAGGGATGGTATTTTCAGGGGCAGTAGCCTAGGGTTCTAGCTTTAAGTTAAGCCTAAGTGGAAGGTTCTACCACATTTTTACTCTTTGCTCGAGCTTCTCAAATATTGAAAAAAAAACCGATTTTTTGACACTTTGACCACGATTTTCTCAAAATCTGTACGTCTATCAAAAACAGATTTAACATTTGCCGCACCAAAATCAGTGTTGCCCTGTGTAATTGAAATTAATCAAATAATTATATTAATCGTGTAATTAAAAAAAGTCAAAAATAATTGAAAATGATAAAAAATAATTAAATAATGATGTAATTAAAGTTAACGAATTGAATAAAATATTTTGTTTAAGTAATTAATTATTAATCATTAAGAAGGGGCCAATGTCGGTATTTAATCATTAAACGGTTATCCAAAAAAACATGGTTTAGTTAATAATCATTATTTAACAGGAATGGTAAAATTGCGAGTACGTACTCGCTTTAACGGTTTACAATATATTCAAATAAAAGTTATAATATTTTGTGTACTCTATTGTATTAAACTGTCGAAGTCAAATAAAACAGGGCATGAATAAATCTTTGTGCACTTGCTACAAGTCTGATCACTTTCGAACTAGTTCGGTTTCAGTCAGGAAATTCTAGTTGTAAACTAGCATTTTTCCTGTTTAGTTCGGGGTTTCACTGCAGGGATAGTATAGAAAGGGCGCAATTCGCATCGTCGCTGAAATGCAAAAAAGCCACAACTAAAATTTTTTAATGCATAAAACGATGTGGGGACTTATGATTCGAAGAAATGCTTCATAATCAATCAAAAAGTGAATTTTGGATATTTAGTTAGTAACGGCTTTTTGTATTTCATACTATACTAACGATATATTGCATTCCAAGTCCCACTTCTCAACAGATATTAAACTCGCCTTGAATTAATTCTTATTTGATTTGTGAACACGCCTGACAACTTTTTAACATTCCATTTTATTTTTATTACGCTGCGAGCAAATTTTGACAATTATCACAAAATTATAATAAATGTAGTTGTTTTCGAGCGCACAGAGAAGTATTTGCGAAGTAAAACCGGTCAGTATTATTTGGGGAGATTTTCTGCTAAGTAATAAAAAAAAACATGGAACTTTATCATAATAAGCCGCTACATTTATCTATGTAAGAAAAAGTAGAAAAAAAACTAGCGATGCATCCAGTTTTTTCAATAGACCTTTTTATCAAATAATATTCGATAGTTACATAATTCTTACCTAATTAAAGGTTATCTTTTATCGCGCAAATAGCCGATTCTTTTTATAGCTTGACGTTGAACATTTCCGTTGGAAATACCTATTGAAGGATCTTACTATTTGACTTTAAATTACAAAAGAAGGGGAACAGTTTTAATGTAACATCTCCACAGGCAAAAAATATTGGCTACAATTTGTCATTTTGTTTGTCAGATATACGTTTTATCAGTGCACTTGCACAATATTCGCATTCGCAAAAGCTCCGTATTGATTATTGCGAATGCGAAAGCGAATGTGAATGTTAAAATTAATGCGGAAGCTCCGCGGTACGAATGCGAATGTTCGCAACAACCCTGGTCCATATAAAATGACGTACAAGAAATGGCTAAGAAATTTTCTTGTGTAAAATTTTCTTGAGGCAGTACGCAGTTCTTAAGAAATTTGCTACGATTTTCTAAAGTTTTTTTTTTGTGAAAAAGAGCACAAGGCAAAATTTGAAAAAATGTTTGTTCTGCATTCGCTGGCGACAACAAGACAAAATGGGTGAGAATCGTTGGCCTACAGAAATTCAATGTAGGCTACAGAACGAAACGAAATTCCCTTAAATGGCGAATAGTTGTATTTGTTGACATTCGTGGATACCTATAGATTCTGTCAAGTCGCTGTAAAATAAAGCGCGCAATGTTTCTGGTAAATGAGTCAACGAAGGTACATATTTATGTATTGACCTACACAACACAATCCTGGTGTCCCCGAATGAGACTTTGACGCAATATAATGTTGGCAAACCGCATCCATGGGGTCAATCGTAACAGCTCGGTTTAGTCAATAGTGCGATGTAATTGCGTAAGTACGGCACTTCCCATTTGACGATGTAGATTACGTTCCTTGTCTCAGTAGTTCAGTAGCTGCTTGTCCTGTTTATTCTTCTTGAGTTCGACCAGCACGAATCGCCAATCGCGACTGTGTAAGCCAATGTTTAATATTCTCACGGCGGCATAATCTCCCTAGAACACTAAAAGTGCAACATCAAAGAATTCGAATTACCATATTCAAAACAATCGAGCGAAAGCCGCGAAAGAAACGCAAGCTCCAAGTTGTTTTATTTGTCCTTTTTTTCCCACAAACAAATAGCTTCTTCATATTCATCAACACTAAATGGTAGCGCAAAGAATTTACAAGGCAAACAAACACACCAAAAAAAAAATATCTCTAAGTGGACCATCTATTCTAGATATATTCGCCTTCTGAGGTACGCAACTTTGGTATACATATACATACATAAGGGGTCTTTATCGAAAGTGATAAAGGAATAAATTGCTTAAATTTATCACTTTATCCGCATTCTTTCATGAACGCACCTTGGTAAATAACACTGTGAGACAAATGGTAGGGGTCAGTGATCGGGAGGGGTTCAAACTACCGGGGAAAGTTATATCGGTAAAAAAGAAGTTATACGTGTCCCGGCGTTTCGCTGGGTCACGTCTAGGAATCGAGATATATCGATTTGAAGTTAGTAACTATCATATAGGGGAAATTGTCACCTTTGGTGGTCTTTTTTTTGACATAACTCGAGAACCACTAGTCCGATTTTGCTCAAACAAAAACATTAAAAATTACAATTCCTTTAATCTGTTCATATAACGTTTTTCTATATAATCAACAGTTTTGCCGAAAAAAATAAATGTATGAAGAAAAAAAATATTTTTTGCCTAAAATATTAAATTTTTTTATTTTTTAAATTCATAAAAAATCCAAAACGGAAAAAAGGCAAGTCGTATTACTTTCACGCAAAGTCACATAACCTTTAAGCAAAATGAGACATAGATCATGAAAATCGATGGACGCGTTTCGCTTTTATTCACAATTAAGTGAAGGTATCTCATTTTGACAAGAATATTTCCCCTATATGATAGTTACTAACTTCAAATCGATATATCTCGATTCCTAGACGTGACCCAGCGAAACGCCGGGCCACGTATAACTTGTTTTTGACCGATATAACATTTCCCGTTGGTTTCATCCCATCCCGATTTTGACTGTCGCATAGTGTAATTGGACAATATTGTTTATTATTTAACTCATCTGGCTAGTTACGCTTCATTCTTAACTCGTCCATTGTGCTAATTTGCTTTTTATGTTTTCGTAGCAAAATCGACCACCTGGCAGTCTGTCGGGTTGAATTTTGCTGAAATTTATTCGTTTATCCACCAAAATCGTCGGATAAATTGATAAACTTTGGTTAAATTGATTTCCATACAAAGTTTGACAGTTCATTTATCAAAATGATAAATTTATCATTTTATCAAGTTTATCAACAGTTATCACTTTTGATGAAGACCCCTGTAGAAATATTTATTTTTAATAACAATCCATCTCTGTGGGTGGGAGTGTCAAATTTTAGAAAAAAGCTACTTACAAAACCATTCATTATTGAATCATGGCAAAATATAACCATAAAAATTAGTTAAGCTACACTTAAGAGCAAAAGTCTAAGTACACCATTTCTTTCACAATATATTGAGAGTTAAAAGTTGTTTCTTATTAGTTTATAAAAAAATTTATCATATTTAAAACAAAATCATATAAACCCCGTTTTCAAACTTTATACAAAACAAAGGAAAATTTAACGAAACGATTTTTCATAAAAATTTTCGACCTTTTAATCAGATTTAAAAAAAGATAAACAAAAGTGTGTAGTTACGCAGTGATTTTCTTTTAATTTCCAATGTTTTTGATTTGAAATATTTTTCGTTAAGTATGTCTCATATTCCATATTCCATAAACCATTTAAATTCAAATTCCTAACAGTGCAGCAAACTTGACAGAACTCGAAAACTGTCTTCAAATTTCAAACCTTTTAATCAGAGTTTTTTTTAATAAATATTTCGAGTATTCAGTTTTGTAGCCCATCAAATTTTAGTGCAGTAAAGTGTAACCTTGCAACTTAAACGAAAATATTTAAATAGGAGAATACCTTCAGAAGCGTGCGTGAAAAGAGTTATAAAAAATCAGCGCGATAAATTATACTGAAATTTAATGGGCTATAGCAGGTGTGGGCAATGCCGAGGCCGAAAAGAGCCACATGTAAATTCTAAATGCTACCAAGAGCCAAACAAAACAACAAAAACAAAAATTTTATTTTTAAATAAAATTACTATTAGAAATGAAAAACATTAATTTTATTATTATTCTAATGTACGTAAGATAAGATATTAAAGAAAATTCAAAAGATCCATTTGAAAATTTTTCAAAATCAGGTTTTACGTCAGTTAAAGCCGTTCGTAACAGTTCTGTTAAATGTTGGTTAGTCAATAAATACGTTCGTTTAAAATCTCCAGTAAAAAATATCCAACAGCAAAATTCCTGGGAAATGTCATCTGTTCTCTCACAAGAGAAAAATATCCAAAATAGTACGCGAACAGGAATATTGCAGAAAATTGCAAGTTAGACGAACAGCTGATAGAAATTTCCTTTACATTCAAAAGTATAAAATTGAAAACGTAAGAAAACATATCCCGAAGTCTTATCCTGACACAGTTCACTGACTAAACGAATAATTACTTCTTAACAGTTTAATTAGTCGCATTTTACTATTTTAACTTCCAAACCATCAAATTCAATTTAGGGATTTGCGTAAATTCCAACCAGCTGTTTTCTTGTTGGCAAATTGCTGTTGGCAAACATTTTTCCAGCAGAAACTAGTAACTTTCCCTTAAAATGAAATGTCATTTTGCGCTCTCAATTTCCCCTACTTTGCAAGTTTTTTGCGTACACGAACACAAAAAGCTGATAGTTTTTTTTAAACTTTAATAACACAGGTTTACAAAAAACAAAAGTGTATGCATATTAAACCAAACCTGTATATCCCTATGTTATTCGGCACGCTGATTGCGAATCCGAAGTCCGTTAGTCTCCATCACGTCAGGTTCCTGGGCAGTTATACGTTTAAAATATACGGGACGCTGTTTTCAACAGCGGATATGTTAAATCTGGTACTTGTGGCCGACAATTCAAGCAATTATGTATCAAACACGGTTGCCGTTTTGGTTCAAATGGACCAAATTGGGTCCATTTCTTTTCGTTTGGTCTGCTGGTCCAATTCTTTTTAAAATGGTCCATTTCACAAACCTTTGGTTAGGTTATTATCACCCTTTCACATCATGCGATAAATTTCGCGGTTTAAATTTTTTCTATTTAATTGATGAATATTCCGCCCTATGTTGAATATTGTCATCGTCAGTAAAAGTGACGATACGGCCATCGTCAACCATGTTACTGATGCGCTGACGATCGTCGACGATGACGATGACGATATTCAGCATAGGGCCGATTGGCAACACCTGCTAAAAGTGCGAGCTCGCCTTGCCACTGATCTTCAAATATGGCATGGCTAATCATCTGTCACAGCATGCTTGAAAAAATATTCAATTACTCGGTGACCAGTATTAAAGTGGCTGGCAAAAATATGGAAAGGTAGCAAAACTTCAATCATAGCACTTAGCACATGAAAACAATATTCGATTTCAATCGAAAAGATATTAAACATCTTAAAATTATTACACCACATAAAGTTCTTTCTGATACTGATGTATCAATTTTGCCGCTACTCTACCAATTTCCTGCATTGGTAAAGATGTTCTTACACGATATGTATTTGCATGTGTACATGCCACTTTTTACATATGGAATTGCCAACATATCGTGTAAAGGCAAATTAGATTTGTTTCTGTACAAAGCAGATGCACGTACATACGAAATAGAAATGTTTCTATTTTCATCTGACACAGATAGAATCATCTGAGTTTAGTTTATTACGTTTTCAAAGAACGTATTTTTAAATAGTTAAATAAAGACTGTGAATTTGACAGACATACGCAATTACATATGTATTGAAAAGTCACATTTACAGATGCAAATACATATCGTGTAAGAACACCTTAAATGATGCAGGCATAATTGAATTTCAAATTGGTTCAGTATAGAATGTTTTTGGGATCAAGTAAGTTTGATTAAAAATTAAGAAACAAATTATAATTTAAAACTTTAAATAATATAATGTTAATAATATACAATTGTAATGCACTGCGGATGCAATATAAAAGCTGAATTGGCATATTTTCTTGATAAGGAGGAATAAACTCCACTCAATTTCCCGATGTAATAAAAATTGGTCAATTTTTTACCATTCGGTCCATTTTTTGGTCCGAAAAATAATTTGGAAATGATGGCAACCGTGATCACCAGGCATGGGCAGAGAACGAGCTCAAAGAGCATAACCATCGCGTGTACGTATACAAGCAAGAGCGTAGCGATGAGAACGCAACATCATGAAAAATTATCCTGTAGTCAAATGAACTAGTTGTAAACTACTTCACAACTAGTATGCGGCATGCGGCTCGCCCAACTAGTCAGCCAACTATCTTTTTTCCTTGCAATAAACTGGTATTTTTAGCATGGGGATGTCCTACGAGATGGCAATTGTCAGATTTCAGTCAGAAATATACCAGTCTCATACTAGTTCAAAATATGTAGATAGAAAAATATTATAGTCCGGGAGCTAGCGACAGTAAAAATTTGCCGATTTTATTGTCAAAGACAACATATCGGGGACTTAAATTTACTGCTGTAGATTAAAAAAACAACAACACTTACATCGCACCGTGGGACGTTTTGGTGTCAGGAGGTTTCACATTGTGTAATAAAAAATTAAAAAATAACCTTATTTTATCGTCGTTGGGCTTTTGTATGGTTATCAATTAACATTGGACAATGTACCGCTTACAAGCTTGCAAAAATGTTAAAATTTTGGCGAAAATCGACCTGTGGCATCGCACTTAAAATTTATCATGGACACAGAGTAACGTATTGCACATGTAAAAATAATGTGCTTACATCGCATCCGCGGGACAAACCTATTGTAAGTGATCGGCAAAGTCGCCGCCGCACATAGGGACGAATCGAGAATATAGGACGAAAGAAATGTTTACTCAATATGTATTTGACAGATTTCAATGGAAGTTGGTATTTAGGGGTTTTCGTTATCGCTGATTTCGAAATATATATAAATTTTTGAAAATTCAAAATGGCGGATCAAATATCGTGGGCTACTTTTTAAAAAAAAATTATTGATTGTTTTGAAACTTGGTATCCAGGGGCATTCGTCGTCGGTGATTTCGAAGCTGGTATTAAATTTTCAAAATTCAAAATTGGGGATCCAATATGACCGTTGACTTTTTTAAAATAATTATAGATTGTAATGAAACTTGATTCCTAAGAACTCTCGGAGTCACTGATTACGAATGTAAAATTTGATTTCCAAAATTCATACAATTATATGGGAAATTCTCAGAAACTTCGAATTTATTAGTGAAAATTCTTTTTTTAAGTCGCGAGCACAAATCTGAAATTTTTTGTATGCGTTCCTTCAGCTGCTGGGGTACAAAATCCAACGTGGTGCAACGTTTTAAAGCAATGCACCATACGTTTTTAAGGTTTTTTTTTTTTTTGAAGTGGAAAGTGGGTGTAATTTTAGTCCGATTTCGGAGATTTTCAACATGTAGCATTTTAATGCCAAGGTCAATAATTGCACTGAGTTTGGTGCAAATTGATAAATCGGTTACCGAGATACACATCCATTGAACCAAATAAAAACTGGGGCGACACTTTAGTAAGTTTCGGCTGTTTTTCTTTTATTTATTTAACGTTTATCATTTCTTTATGAAAATATAGCTGATTACTTAACAAACACAATATAAATTCAAGTTTCAGACTTTGTGCTAAAATTATGAAAATTCTGCAAAGTTTGACGAAAATTTCTAACTTCTTGACCAGCGTCTTTAGACAAAATTTTGGTATTCAGTTTCGTAGCCTATCAAATTTTAGTAAAGTACAGTGCAAATTTAAAGTATCTTGGACTTACCGTTAATTTTTGGCAATTTTTTTTGTTGAGGGTGCTCCGCATATAATAAATTTCCAAAAATCAAAGGTAAGTCCTAGCATCTAAAGCCTTTCATTTAACACCTCATTTTCGAAAATCGAACGAACGGTGCAGATTTTATGAGATGGACAAAAAATGCCTTGGGGTATAATATATATTGTTTTTTTTTTGGAATTTTTCTTACTTGTTTTTCGCTCTGTAACTTTTTAAATAACAAATAAAAAATTGTGCAATGGAGCACACACGTATTTGGCGAAATTTTCCAATTGCAGACCTTTTAAAGAAAATTGTGTTTTTTTTAAACTACCTTTTAATGAGAGCACATAAGCCTCCCACGTCTAGATCCCTGGGATTTTCCAGAAAAACAATTTTTTTTATCAAAATTTCAAAAAATGGTAAATTTTAATGGAATGAATAAAAATATGTTATTTCATATTATTTTATTAAATAGTACGGGTATCTAGCTTTCGTAAGAAGAAAAAAACCTGCTCATTCTTTGCACTTTTTGAAGTAATGCGTTTTTTGCTAATGCATAAAATCATTTTTTCATTTTTTGTCAGTGCCATCAGATCTGCACGATTCGTTCTATTTTCAAAAATGAAGTGTCAGATTAAAAAACTTGACCTGTAGAAAATAGAGGTTTATTTTTGTAAAGAGTTGCCACCTGTTAAAAAATTAAATTCAAAATTTTTTAATAAGTTAAATGAATTATTAAGAGATGGGTATCAATAGAAATGTGTATGAAAAGGGGTTTTTTAACTACATAAAAAGGGTTGCCACCTGTTTAAAAAATCCAATTCCATTTGAATTAAAGGAATTAGGTTATTGAAATAGATAGGTATCACCATATGAGAGTCAGACGAAAGAGGTTTAAGAAGGTTTTAGCTTGCAAATACAGTGAAACCTCTCCTAACGGACACCTCTATTAGACGGACATCTTCCTTGGGCGGACATTGTTTCCTATACCAAGTTTTAAGTATAAATTTCGGAATAAATTACTCTCTCATAAGCGGACACTCTCTTGGCCGGACGTGGACAGATATTTTGCATAAAATTGACACAAAAACCTCTATTGAGCGGACGCGAACCTTTTATCAACGGATATTAAGATTTCTTTTCATAACAAATCAAACAAAAACCTCCATTGAGCGGACGTAAACTCCTCATAGGCGGACTACTAAATGGAAAAGGGACTTCCCGCATAATATGTGATTTTTATGCACACATTTAGTTTGGTTTGCGCAGTGGTTTAGGTTCGTTATTTGAATTATCAGAAATCCTTGGAGAATCCAATTCCAATTCTGATGAATTTATAACAATAGATAATAATAAATACATGGACCGAAAATTTAGATTTCTGGTTGGATTTTGTTACTGATAAAAACATGAAAACTATTGCTGAAAAAGGTACTGACACTGAAAAAAATTAAAAATAAAACTTACGTCAATCGACAATTTTCCAGTTTTTTATGTAATGAATCTATGGTTTTATGTAGTTTATGGACTGAAATGTAATATTTATTTTTATTTTGTATGCACTTATGCACATAAATGAAATATGCACATTTGAAAAAATACATGCACATTTTTGTTTGAACGATGTAATATCAATATCTTTTATTCAAATAAGAAGTAGTGACTATTCAATTAATTAAAACATTAAAAAGTTCTAAAATAAGCTTCCCTTCCATTGAGAGGACACCTCTCTTGGGCGGACAAAAAATGACTGACGGTGAGTGTCCTCCCAAGGGAGGTTTCACTGTATTACGAAGAGGGTTGCCACCTGTTTGTAAAAGCCAATTTAGTTAAACAAAAATAATAACTGTTTCAAACCAAAGGTTTACGACATCGTATTTGTTATTTTATTACAAATACATACTTTGTCAATCAGTGATTTGTTCTGGTTACATTCTTTTAAATTACTGGACTCTTAAATTAACTCAGGAATGTTTTTACTCTTCACTTATTTCTTGCTAAATATGCCCAATTTTTTGGTTTGTCTGAAACCCATATTGGTATATGTACATATTTCCGTTACCTTATTCCCTTAATTAAAGTGAATTTCATTTTTTAGACAGGTGGCAACAGGTGTCGTTTAGAAGTAAAGCATTTTCAAAACCATTTCATTGGATACCCATATTGTAATATCTAATTCATTTAACTTATTAAATAATTTTAATAAAATTTGTAATAGGTGGCAAGCCTTTACAAAAGAATAAAACTTTATTGCACATCTGCAATACCTAGTATGTAAATGCCACAAGAACCCAAATTGTCATCTTCAAACCGCATTTACAGTGAAAGTATGAAAGTTACCCAAAAACAAATTGCAGTTTTGAATTTAACGTCCTCAATTTTACTAAGAAGCGAATTTTCATTTAAATTGTCAATAATTCTATCTATAATTCTATTTTTGCCCACATTTTAATTCAAAAATGCAATTGGTTTTTGGATGACTTTCATACTTTCACTGTAAATGCAGTTTGAAGTTGAAAATTTGAGTTCTTGTGGCTTTTACATAGGTATGTGCATATAGTTCGTTCTATTTTCAAAATTGAGGTGTCAAATGACAGTGCTTGGCCTGTAGCTGTGCAACAAGGTTTTTTTGAAAAGGGTTGCCACCTGTTAAAAATTTTTTTAAAATTATTTAATAAGTTAAATGAGTTAGATATGACAATATGGGTATCAACTGAACTAGTTTGAAAATACTTTACCTCTAAATGGCACGTTGAAGGGTTGCCACATGTTTAAAACATCAAATTCACTTTAATTAAGGTAATAAGGTAACTGAAATATGTATATCAATATGAGTATCAGACAAATGAAAAAATTTGACATAGTTAGCAAGAAATAAGTGGAGAGTAAAAACATTCCTGAGTGAATTTAAGAGTACAGTAATTTAAAAGGAATGTAATCAGAACAAATCACTGATTGACAATATATGTATTTGTAATAAAACAACAAATACGATGGCGTAGTCCTATGTTTTGACGTAATTATTATTTTAGTTTAACTATATTCGACTTTACAAACAGGTGGCAACCCTATTCGTTTTATCTTTAAACTAAAACTTTCTTAAACCTCTTTCGTATGGCTCCCTTATGGTGATACCTATCTATTTCAATTGCCTAATTCCTTTAATTCAAGTGGAATTTGATTTTTTAAACAGGTGGCAGCTCTCTGCATGTAGCTAATACACATTTCGATTGATACCCATCTCTTAATAATTCATTTAACTTATAAAAAAATTTTTATCTAATTTTTTAACAATCTAATTTTTTAACAGGTGGCAACTCTTTAAAAGAATAAACCTATTGTCCACAGGTCAAGCTTTTTAATCTGACACTTCATTTTTGAAAATGGAACGAATCGTGGGCACTGACAAAAAATTAAAAACTTATTTTATGCATTAGCGAAAAACGCATTACTTCAGAAAGTGCAAAAATGAACAGTTTTTTATTTCTTCTTTTGAAAGCTAACTACTACCGTACTATTTAGTAAAATAATAAAAAATAACCTATTTTTACATATATTTTTTATTCATTCCATTAAAATTTACCATTTTTTGAAATTTTGTTTAAAAAAAATTGTTCTCTGGAATACCGCAGGGGAACCCTGTGTTTAATTTTATTCCAAAATTTTAATTGCTGTAATTCTCTACTATCGATATGGAAACAAGAAACGTCAAACCAACATTTTATTTCAAAGAATATATTTTTGACATTTTTTTCTACGAAGAGCTTACGCATGGCTATGCTCTTTTTAAAATTCTTAGTGTAAAATTTGTCGACTTTAGTGGCTTCCTGGCTACATATAATTAATTTTTTAGGGAAATGTCTGTTTAATTCTTTTTAGTGGATAAATTGTCTTTACAAAAATACCAAACAAGTTCACATTGCAGATAACGAATTTTTCGGCTTTTGCCCACTTAGGCGGCACTGTGCGGCGGCGACTTTGCCGATCACTTACAATAGGTTTGCCCCGCGGATGCGATGTAAGCACATTATTTTTACATGTATAATACGTTACTCTATGTCCATGATAAATTTAAAATGCGATGGCTTAGGTCGATTTTCGCCAAAATTTTTAAATTTTTGCGCGCTTGTAAGCGGTACATTGTCCCGCTAACTAAGTGTAAGTGATCAATTTTTGACATCGTTCAATGTTAATTGATAACAAGACAAAAGCCCAACGACGATAAAATAAGGTTATTTTTTAATTTTTTATTACACAATGATAATGCTCTAGGAAGGCGTCGTCCCGCTAACTGAGTGTAAGTGGTTCGTTTTCGTGATTTACGTGATTATATTGAAAATCTTATCATACTTTTATCGACAATAAAATAAGTCACTAAAAACTGTCGCTAGCTCCCGGACTATTAGATCAATTATGGGCCAAAACCACTGCTTTGAGAGTCAAGAAATAAAATGAATTCATGAATATACAATAACAAACTTTTGATTAAGTACACTTTAATATATTACACATTTTTATTTAGCAGCCTTAGACTTGCCAACAATTAGTGTTAATTTTTTTGAGTATTAATTAAAAGCAAAAATAAATACCTAAATATTCCAAACTTTCGAACATAAATTTAAATGCATTTTTCAATAAATTTTATTAAAAGTACTTAAAAGGTTTCAGGTACAATAAATACTATACTTTTATCTTTTTTAATAATATTAAATATATTTTAGTTAACAATAAAATAAATAGATCATCTTAGATAATTTTTGAGTGAAATAAAATAAAAATGAAAGTTTTCATTAAAATAAATTAACTTTGCACATTTCAGTCTATTATTTTTAAAAATCTATAAAAGTTTGAGATTTGGATAAGAATAAAATAAATAAATAATTCAAGCAGTTATTACATATTCTTAATATTTGTCTATAGTTTGGCTTGTTGATTGATAATATAAATTAATCAAATAATTATATTAATCGTGTAATTTAAAAAGTTAAAAATAATTGAAAATGATCAAAAATAACAAAATAAATATGTAATTAAAATTAATGAATTAATTGACATTTTTTTAAGTAATTAATTATTAATCATTAAAATGGTGGTAATATCGGTATTTAATCATTAAACGGTTATCCAAAAAAACATGCTTTAATTAATAATAATTATGAATATTAATCATTATTTAACAGGTCGGGTATAATTAAATACGTATTCGATTTAATGATTTGTGTACTTTATTGTATTAACCTCTCGCATTCAAATAAAACAGGGCATGAATAAATCTTTTTGCACTTGCTACAAGTCTGATCACTTTCGAACTAGTTCGGTTTCAGTCAGGAAATTCTAGTTGTAAACTAGTATTTTTCCTGTTTAGTTTGGGGTTTCACTGCAGGGTAACCCAGTAGAAATCATAAGCATACAACATCGCTGTTGGTGGCATGAGCTTGCTGCTGTGTATACATGCCAGTATAAATGTACCTTCATTTCCATTTAACACGCGTGGTTTCTCAGAGCGTATGCGTACCTTAATCATACACTTGTACTACTGCTGTATGCATATGGCCGTATTAATGTTTCAAACATACAAAAATACATTAATGGAACAGTATTAAAGCCTTCTTACAAGATATGTACCCCGATATGTAAATGCTACTTCTCTGATACATTTTAATATACGGGGACATACAAAAAAGTAGCACTTACATATGCAAATGCATATCTTGTAAAAGCCCGTTTGTGCTGAAAATAGTATCGCACAACACGTCCGTTCACTAAAATTTTTGTACAAGACTGAAAATATTACAAAAATTCCACTTCAAATTTATCAAGAAATGTACTTAAAACAACGACAACGTACATTCGCTTGCAATTCGCTAGAATTTGAATTTATTCGTGGAAATTCATGACTGCGCATGAATTGTTAACACTAATTCACTCATATAGCAAGCATCCTTCAGGAATGCATACAACCGATTTTTACTGGGAATTAAGCACACCAACACATTCTCACTTTTAGCTAATGTTGGTTGTGGTAGTGCCTAACCCAGTAGAAATCGGTTGTATGCATTCTTGAAGGATGCTTGCTATATGAGTGAATTAGGCTTTCTGCATCGTCACAATCATGATGCAATGAATACATGACGACTACACTTTCGCACACTCGGTCGTGATATTTCCATTCATTTGGCGTCTAAAAATTCACTTGGAGCAGGTATTTTCTGTTATTTATTTTCGCTAAATATTTACAAAAACCTGCAATTTTTAAAATATAGACTATGCTGCAACAATTCTAGACATCATTTTTCAATAATATCTCTTCTTTTCTTTTCCTGAAATGTGTTTTGTGCATGCATACAGAGGCTTTTTACAATTTCGTCATATTTTATAGTTAAAACGTTCACATTTATTGAATTTTAATGCAATTATCCACTTTTTAATAATTTCCATAGATTTTATGCAAAAAATACTAATTTGTATGCAAATATTAATTTTTCACTAATTTTTCCCCATAAAATGTAAACAAACAATGCGTGCACAACGATTAGCAAACGACAGTGCCGTACTTATCCGTTTCTGCATCTTCTACGATTTGGCGATAACTAGCCGATAACGGCAAGTGTGCAGATCTCCTTTGAAATGCATGTGCTCGGCTCAAAATTTCAGGGCGAGACGATAATGCAACTATGATTGGACGACAAGTGTGCATATAGCCTTAGTGTTAACAATTCATGCGTAGGCATGAATTTCCACGAATAAATTCAAATTCTAGCGAATTGCAAGCGAATGTACGTTGTCGTTGTTTTAAGTACATTCCTTGATAAATTTTAAGAGGAATTTTTGTAATATTTTCAGTCTTGTACAAAAATTTTAGTGAACGGACGTGTTGTGTGATACTATTTTCAGCACAAACGGGCTTTTACAAGATATGCATTTGCATATGTAAGGGCTACTTTTTTGTATGTCCCCGTATATTAAAATATATCAGAGAAATAGCATTTACATATGGGGGTAAATATCTTGTAAGAAGGCTTTAATACTGTTCCATTAATGCATTTTTGTATGTTTGATATGCATACAGCAGTAGTACAAGTGTATGATTAAGGTACCCATACGCTCTGAGAAACCACGCGCGTTAAATGGAAATGAAGGTTCATTTATACTGGCATGTATACACAGCAGCAAGCTCATGCCACCAACAGCGATGTTGTATGCTTAAGATTTCTACTGGTAAGTCTGGTCATCACACTTACAGTCAGCGAATACGCATCTTGGCACACACGTTACTGTTGACAGTTACAAGTTTGAAAAAGTAGACGACTTCGTTTACTTGGGAACCAGCATTAACCCAAATAATAATGTCCGCCTTGAAATCCAACGGAGAATCACTCTTGCCAACAAGTGCTACTTTGGACTGAGTAGGCAATCGAGAAGTAAAGTCCTTTCTCGTCGTAAAAAGATCACACTTTATAAGTCACTCGTCATGCCTGGGCTGGTGTATAGCGCGGAGGCATGGGCAATGAAAACTGGTGATGAAGCGGCTCTTGGATTTTTCTAGAGAAAGATTCTGCCAAAAATGTACGGACCTTTACGCATTGGCGATGGCGATGAGCTTTACAACGATATAGACATAGTGCAGCGAATTAAAATTCAGCGGATCCGCTGGCTTGGCCATGTCGTTCGAATGGACAGAAACGCTCCTGCTCTGAAAGTATTCAACGCGGGCCACTATGCTGATAACGGAGGAAGAGGAAGGCTTCCTACGATGGAAAGACCAGGTGGAGAGGGACTTGGCATTTCCAATTGCCGTCAGTTGGCACAGAATAGAAATGACTGGCGCGCTGTTTTTGACTCGGCCAAAATCTCTTAGGCGGTTACAGCGCCAATAAAGAAGACGAAGAAGAAGTTTAGCTTCAAAACTTAAAATAATTTGCGACAAATCAAAAACATATTTATTCTTTCCTTGTACAGACAAATTCAAGTTTTGCAAATGTTCCATCATACCGGTAAGAACATTAAGTCAGAAAGCCATTTTTCATTCTCCAATTGCGGGTAATGTTCCGATCTCAATTTGCGTATGGGTATAAAAAAGAATAAAATAAAAAAACAACACAATGGAATAGAATGTCCAAAGAAATATGTGTTTTAAAAAGTAGAAAGAGCCAAAATGTTCTAAGCGAAGAGAGAGTAAAAAGAGCCGCGCATTTCTACGCAAAGAGCCGCATTTGGTTCAAACGTTTGCCCACCGTTGGGCTATAGGACTGCATACTTATAACTCCGGTTTGAAAATACTACATGATTTCCAACACAGTTAGAAACGTGAATTTATATGTTTATGTTATAATACTTATGAGCAGGGAACGGATTTTTAGGACCTAAAAACCTATAAAAAAGGCAAAATAAAATAACGAAATAGGCTGGAAAACGCAAAATAAAATAGCGAAAGAAAAGGCACTAGGTATTGCAAAAAAGGCAAAAAAAGGCAAAACAAAATAGCGAAAAAGGCAGGAAAAGGCACTAGGTATTGCAAAAATAGCAAAATAAGGCACTAAAAAAGACAGAAAATACGAAGAACAATTAAAAAAATACATTTATTTTAGAAATGTTTATATTACAAGTAAAAAGAGAAAAACTATGAATAGTTTCATTATATGAAAAATTTGTACTTTGAATCTTTGACTATTTTATCCTTTCGAGTTTCTAACTCATAAAACTTTAATCTGTATAGTTGAAGTAACATTGAACCACAAGATGCATTTTGAAGTTTTCTGGCAGCATTTTCATTCGATTTTCGCGAAAAAAAGCTTTGAATGTACTAAATGTGCGCTCGACGTAAGTTGATACAAGTGAAGCCCAATTTAAATATGGAACTTTTGAAACGTTCATATTATCAGGAATAAGGGCGTTTTCCTCGCCCTTTACTTTTATCCACACCCCTTATTGTCTCCAAGCCTACGTTAGCTGAGAAAACGGCTTTGAATTTTTCCAACACCAATATGGCAAGAGGTCCCTGCGCTTCTATAAGCCGCATGGACATGTGTATTAGGGATGTCAATCCCGGGATCCCGGGATCACGGTCTTTTTAAGTCCCGAATATCCCGGGATTAGTCGATTTAAATCCCGGGATAGCTGGAAACAATTTTTTTGTTAGCCAATTAAATTTTTATCACAAATATCCCCTCAAGGGCAAAACAAGAATTTTTTGCAACCCTTAATGCTATAATTTCTTTAAGATCGCATTTCCATCAAAAGAAGGAATAATTTTGCTTCGTTCAAAATGGAATAGGTGATGCACTTATATATTTATTATTTAATTAAATGTGTTAACTTTTTTATTATTACTTAAATATTCTGATAATATCTTAAATTGATCTCAAACAGTGATTTAAAAAATTTTATATTTACATAGGCAGTTACTGCCATGATACAAAAAACAAGGTAGTTCCATTGTCACTTTTCCGTCGCCATATTAACAACCTGACAATTAAGCAGATTGTGACATTTCGTGCTACCATACCCAAAAACTAAAATACTTCAAATTTTCTTATTAATTTTTTGTCGATTTAAAAATCTTTGTTCTTAAGCATAGTATTTTATTCCTATTTCACGTGAAAAGCTGTTAAATTGCATATAAAACTTCTTTCTGTGAAACAAGTGTGAAATTCGACAACATTTCCTCAGCAAAGTACTATTCTGTTCACGCTGTGAAAAAACTTGCAACATTTTTGCAAAATGAAGCTAGCAACACAATTTTCATGACATTTTTAAATACACATGTACATTTTAAATTGTGTGAAAGCTGACAGTTTATAGAATTCAGTAGCGGCGAAAACAATGGGGGGTTAAGTGGTTAAACCTTACCCAAGCCGATCGTAAATCTTGCGACGCAATTTCAGCTTATGCCTGTCGGTCTTGACAAGAATGTAATCCCTCAAGGTTTAGCTTAACATGGTTCTAGGGATACACCCTGTGATGATGTTACTTTCCAGAAGGTTTCGCGCCCGTTTTTCTGTACATATTTCCATTGGAAAAATGCCTCATCTCAGTATGCTAGGTAAATGCTTCCAGAGGTATCTATGCATCACCAGAATTTTAGTTTATATGGCTTATACCGCGAGCTCTCGTAGCTGGCTACGAGATCGTTTTCATATATCCCCATTTTTCATAGGTTTGGGATTGATTTCATTTACCTCTTTTCCAAGTTCTACGGTGGCACGCTGCATTTTCCAACAAACCCATATTTTTTCACGAGCTTGAGATTGACTTCATATACATACATATATCCATACCAAGTTCCAGAACTCTACCATAAATACTTCCAGAGATATGCACTATGAAAAATTCGATTTGTATGGGAGGTTCCACACCCCCTTTAGATAACGGTTTTGTTTTAGCCTATAACCATTCTTGGAAGATTTTTGTCCGAAATTTCAAAAAAATCGACATAGCCGGTATGGGCATTGTGACTCCTCAAAGGAAATGAACTAATGATTGCAAAAAATGAAATCAAACGTCATAGTTGACCAAAAAAGAATATTAGACTTCATTCTCTCAACTTATCAGAATGTAGAAAAGCTAAGAAATATATAATAAGATAGGATATATTAAAACAGCCTCCAAAACATTTACTAAGGACGCCCCTGAACTACACAAATCAGTTTGATTGAAAATTTGTTTTTATCTATTTATTTTATACTTCACTTTTGTGTGTTTCAAAACTTCATGTGAAAACAATATGTGTTGCTGGAAAAATTTCGCGGCCCATGGATCCCAAAGTAAATTCCATTTGCTGTTAAATGGACAAAGACAATATGTATTAAATAACAGATCGAAATGTATAATTTCAGTGTCTGAATTATATCAGAATCATCGTATCCGATATAGAAAACTACATTGTGAAATAATCAGATGATCATGAGGACACTAAAAAAATTTTAAAATATGTTCACTAAAATTGTATTAATATTAAAATAATGATTTGGCAAGTTTTTATCGAATTTAATGTAAAATTTAAACGTTTTTAAGATAAGATATTAATTATTATTAAAAGGTGAATATTAACACAACTATTTTATTTATAATCCCAAATTAAGAATATAAAATCTCCCACACCAAAAAACTTACAATGGGGTAACGCCGCTTCGAATTTTTCACAATTGAGCAATTGTCAAAAATCTGATTTTTAATCAAAAAGTTGTTTAATGAAACTACCTTCTTTTTTTGTATCATGGTTACTGCTGTACCAAATACAGTCACTTACAAAAATATTTTGTATCGATTTTTTTGCAATATTCAAAATATTTTTCATGGTATTTTTTGTTAATTAAAAAAAATATATAGCTCATTTTACAACAAAAATCATGTAAATCAAAATTTCACACTTTAGAGAAAGTTCGTTTAAGTACACCAAATTATCATAAAAATATCAAACTTTTTAATCATAATTTTTACAAAAAATTCTATTATGCAGTTTTATAGCCCATTCAGTTTAATACAATAAAGTGCAATTTTAAAGTTGCTAAAAACTCGCTTGATTTTTGAATTTTTTTTTACTGACGATGTTGTTATAAGTCCTTATAACGAATTTTTTTGTGGCAAAAAAAAATTATAAAATGTCAACGGGATGTTTTAGCAACTTCAAAATTGCACATACATATATATTTTTTTAAATTAACAAAAAAAATACCATGCAAAATATTCTGAATATTGCAAAGAAAATCTATGCAAAATATTTCTGTGAGTCACCGTATATGCATTTGTACTTGTAGTACAAAAACTGTGTTATAAATTAATGAGGATATGTACATACATACATATATGTTTGTCAAATTTTATGTTTTTTTTTTGTTGATTGAAAATACTGATTTATCGCCTTAATAAATATGTAAATGAATTACAATAAATTGTACTTTTTTTGTTATATCATCTGATTTAAAATACTATAATAGGATGATTACAGATGTGTTGCACTTTTGCCTGAATTTCGGGACAATCCCGGGATCCCGGGATTGTATTTTCAGATCCCGAAAATCCCGGGATCGACAAAACCCTGAAAATTGACATCCCTAATGTGTATATTTTTTAATCTTAAAAAAAAATTGTAAATGCTGTAATCAATTTTTTAAAGGTAGAAAAGGCAAAAAAAGGCAAATATCTTAAAAAAAGCAAAATAAGGCAACATCAAATGTGTATATATGGAATCAGGGAAAGCTAAATCGTGGACATTCTTAATCGAATATACTCTATCTCTTTAGCAGAAAAAAGGCAATTTCCATAAAATCCGTTCCCTGCTTATAAGCCATCCTTAAACAAAATATTTAGGAAAAATATTAAGCATGAAAAACAATGGTAAATATTCAAAATTCTATTAATTCTTATTAGATGCCGGAGAGTCTGTGTATTACATTTCAATGCATTTAATACAATTTAACGCTGAGTTATCACAAATAAGTATTCAATATATCACTGTTTTTCTAATTTTTTTCACACGACTTAGTTTAGATATTTAATTATAAGTATCACAGAAATACCCTTTGTACGTAACAAATATAAATTATTTTAAAGATAAGGGTTTTAGAAAATGAAGAAATAACTGACACTTTAAGTTCTTAATTTCAAAAGTAAATTAGTGCAAAACAAATAGCTCATTAATCATAAAATGAAGTATTTTTTATTTACAAAATTGTATGCGTACTTATTTAATTAAATAGTATTTAAAGAAAAGGCTATATACTAAACTTCTTGGAACCAGCTCAAAACTAACCGCATTTGTTCTAGCCCGGAAGTGACCCTTTTTGAACTATCAAGGAACTGTTGTTATATGAACTGTCTCAGAACCATCTAAGCCAGAGTCAGTTCAGAACAAGTTCAAAAGTTCTGCAGAGGGCGATAATTGTCACTTCGTAGGACATCGGCGCAAGTTCTGAACCATTTTGATTTGCTGCAGGGTTCATATCTACTTATGTGTGTATGTATGTATGTACATACATACTTATATACCCAGTGGGAATTAGGAGCACGTAATAATACCTTATTAGCAACTTACTCTTCACCTGGCAGTCATTACCATTTCCCTGCCGAACGTCCCTTACTTTTACAAAGGCATGGCCGCCTTATGTAAGTAGGAATTTAGAATGTACATTTGGTATCAGACATACTTCTGAGCCGCTTTACAAAGTAAGTTACGTGTAATGCAGAGCAGTCGCTCGGAGTAGTTCGGTGCTTGGAAATAACTTCGGCTGCACGTTATTTTGCAACTGACAACGTAATGTGTCTTCGGAGGTGTTCATTTTGCCCTTTACTAGTAGATGACATTGGCCATGATGACAATTTTGGTACTAAAAACTGAAAGAAAACATGGCTTACCTCGCAAGGTGCTTACCTATTTTCCCAGTGGGTACATATACAATATTTATACATATGCACATTCTACAACTATGTGTGTATGCATGTGAAAAAAATTTTGTCGATGCCCTGCAGTACGGGGAAGCGACTACAGGGCTGATGAATCGGTAGCTACCTGGTAAACTCCGTCAATTACCGACCGACTACTTGCAGTGTATTTCAGCGATTACTTTTACAAGGCAATGTCCTAGGCGCTAGTCACCATCGGCTCTCTTTGCACTACCGGGGTTACTAAAGCAGTCGAAATATATGTAGGAATTAGGTGTCATTAAGGTGTTCCTCAACGCCACTCTGGAATCCCTATGATGATTTCCTCTCGCGACGGATAGAAATGATCCAGAAAAAATTCACGCGATTTGCGCTAATCGAATTAATTGGGCTTGTGGTCCATGTCATCATACCCCCACTTGTGCCTCGACCGCCGTCTTTATTAGCGTCACGAACGGTGCCCCACTTGTTCCTCTAATGGCGTCTCTACCGGCGCCTCCAACACCCTTAGGTCGAGGCCACGCAATGAGCGGCAAAGCGGCGAGCGGCTGAGCGCCGCCATACAGAAATGAAGTTCAGTGCCTGGCCACTTCAATAGTATTTCATATGTTCTAATTTTAAGCCGCTCAGCCGCTCATTGCGTGGCCTCGACCTAAGGGTGTTGGAAGCGCCGGTAAAGACGCCATTAGAGGAACCAGTAGGCGTGGCCTTGGCCTTACTGGTGCTTTTAATGGGGTTCCGTCATTAATGGTACACGTAATGGTATCTTATCCGAGGAATCAACTTGGTTTACAAGCACTGGCGGACAGGAGGTCATATTTATCCATTATGTTTGCTTACAACACTTAGTCAGGAAGAATACGCTGCCAAGAAATCCTCAATCTCTATTGCGAATAAATCATCTACATACACAAATTCGCAGCTGCAAACTTTTTTAGAAGCTATATATATACAAGACCTTATATGCATGCAAGCCAATAGCTAGAATTATTCGTTTATTTAATTCTCACGCATAAATTTTAATATGGGATATATAAGTTTAAACTGGAACTGTTAAAAATTTGTAATTAATGTACCTTCACGCGTATAATGAAAACTATTTTAAGGTTAAATGACAGTCTGTAAGAATATTTACTCTGTAGACTAATTGAATTGAAATAAAAAAAAAAATTATAAATTAATATTTACATGCATTTTTAGAAATGGCTTCGAATGCCGATACAAATTACCAGTCTTTAAATGAAGGTAATCCCTTCCGCAAGGAAAATGAGGAGTTCCGCATACAAGATCACGATGATACTCCAGGAGATAGTGGAATTATGATACATGTAGTTCCCGAAACAAATAAAGGTAAGATTAAAACATGGTCATATGCGCAAATCCGAAAAATAGTCAACCAAAAACATTCATGTATTTCGAATTCCCCCGTTTTTCAAACACATATGACAAATCTAAAAAACAGGTAACCTTTGCGTTATTTAGCTTTATTTTCATTGTTGTAAACTATACCAAGCTGGTTGCTTTTGGATATAAAACCGTGCGACAAAAACCAAAAATTTTTAAAACACACGAAAAAATCAATATACTCACAAAACAAGGAGCCAAATATTGGTTAACTGCGTTTTTAATTTTTCTCTCTGACGTCAGGATTTTTTTAAAGTACTTTGAAATTTAGAGATATGATTGAATTAAAAAAATTATTCAAAAGATTTGGTGCTTTGTAGAGTAACAATATGGGTATCAATTAAAAGGAAAAACTCTGTAGACTTGAAAAAAAGTTTCACCAGGACGAATAAGTGTTGAAAATGATGTATTGTGGAACGAGATTTTCCGTCATCCCTTGTCAAATTTGGTTTGGAGACAAACCGGTTTCGGCGTTGTGCCATCGTATGAGAACGAAAAATGACACTGAAGATGGCACAACGCCGAAACCGGTTTGTCTCCAAACCAAATTTGACAAGGGATGACGGAAAATCGTTCCACATTACATCACACTCCTACCCTGTCGGAAACACCAACAACGAAAATGAGAATGTTGAAAATGTCCTTTTAAAACTTTATCTACTATATTATCAATTTCCAATATTTATTTTTGAAAACAATATATGTCAGGGACTAATATGTAAACCACCACATCCTCGAATTTCGTCCTTCTAACTTTATTAGTTTTAGATAAAAAAAATTTACACATCTCTATAAGATATTGATAATTACAATATACATAAATTAAGATACTGGAATCATTACACTGTACAGCACTCGGCTGGGTATTGGACCAAACCAATTTTTTAAGAGATTGAGTCATAGGAAAAAAAGTAATTTCTCCGTTTTTCGAAGTTAGCCTCCAAAATCGAGATATGGGCCTTCGAAGTTCGAAATATGACCTTTGGTAAAAAATTAGTTTTTATTATTTGAAACCTCCCTTGGGCGGACACTGACCGTCAGTCATTTTTTTTCCGCCCAAGAGAGTTGTCCGCTGAATGGAAGGGAAGCTTATTTTAGAACTTTTTAATGTTTTAATTAATTGAATAGTCACTATTTCTTATTTGAATAAAAGATATTGATATTACATCGTTCAAACAAAAATGTGCATGTATTTTTTCAAAAGTGCATATTTCAGTTATGTGCTTAAGTACATATTAAGTAATAACAAAATAAAAATAAACATTACATTTCAGTCCATAAACTACATAAAACCATAGATTCATTACATAATAAACTGGGAAATTGTCGATTGACGTAAGTTTTATTTTTTTTTTCAGTGTCAGTACCTTTTTCATCAATAGTTTTCATGTTTTTATCAGTAACAAAATCCAACCAGAAGTCTAAATTTTCGGTCCATGTATTTATTATTATCTATTGTTATAAATCAGAGCTGCTCACTCCATAAGGACTTGTAGCACATTTTTTTTTGTTTTGCCCTGAAGTATAGGCACATATACAAATTTACACTTTAAATATAAAAAAAAATGTATCGCCCTCCCGTATGCCCTGACATATAAACACAATTCGTATGAAAGTGCCTGAGTTTCATATAGAAGGGCAAAGCAAACGCCCTCGCATATGAAGCTAAGGTACTCCAGGAAAATGTACAAATTTACACAAACAATTATAGAATCAAAAAATAATACAAGATATGTCAGCACTGAAAAAAAATGTATATTATAAATTGATTTAACATTCGTATTTACTGAACGTGAAAACGAAGTTTATTAAAAAAAAACACATGGCGATCATTAAAGTGTGTAAGCGCGAGATCTTTTTTGCAATTTTGAGTGCGAAGCGTACCTAGTGTATGTTGTGCTTTGTAATTATTAAACGAATGACGAAATATTACTTGCAATTTTGTAACTTGCCGTCAAAACTTTTTGGAAATTTTCAAAGGGGATATAGAAAATGATTGATTTCCAATCTGAATCCAACGCAGATCCCTGGGAGCATCACACCGCGTAAAATTGATAGGATTGCAGATATTCTTCCAACGTCGGATTGCAGAAAAAATAAATTTCGCGGCTTTGACAGAAAATGCCAATAAATGTGCGGCAAACTTCGCGCAAAAAATAAAATAAAATTATAAATTAATGTTGGAGAAACTCTTATCTCCTGTCCACCCTTGATTTAAGGTGCCCTCCTTAAATTTTATTGCATATTGCTTCAATGGTGCTATCATTTATTAACGCTTTAAAATGGGACTTTTATATGCGAGGAGTATCCCAATGATACGAATGAAAATGTAAAATTTGAGCTTGCAATATGTTGTAAATATGTCCAAGGATTCCTCCCACTAAACTTTGCGACTTTTCAGCCACTAGGTCGCTATCATTTCTTAACTATATTTTTCACAAATATGTATGTAAAGACTCCCATTGCTAACAATTTTCATTCACTAATCGTACAATAAAAATAAACTTGTACTTTTTAGCTTCATTTAAATTACAAAAAAAAAATCTCATTGTGCACATAAATTTTGTAGATGTATTGTGATTTCACTTCAATATACAAATTTTGAGCAGCACTGTTATAAATTCATCAGATTCGGAATTGGATTCTCCAAGGGTTTCTGATAATTCAAATAACGAACCTAAACCACTGCGCAAACCAAACTAAATGTGTGCATAAAAATCACATTTTATGCGGGAAGTCCCCCTTTTCCATTTAGTAGTTCGCCTATGAAGAGATCTCGTCCGCTCAACGGAGGTTTTTGTTTGATTTGTTATGAAAAGAAATCTTAATGTCCGTTGATAAGATGTTCGCGTCCGCTCAATAGAGGTTTTTGTGTCAGTTTGTTCCGAAATTTATAGTTAAAACTTGGTATAGGAAAAAATGTCCGCCCAAGGGAGATGTCCTTCTAATAGAGGTGTCCGTTAGGAGAGGTTTCACTGTATATGTAAACTAGCAGAGCACCCGACGTCGTTCGGGGTAAATAAATCAAAATATAAAACAGTAGTACAATATTCAGTTCAGCATAAATTAAAGGAGACAAATTATTTTCTTTCTGTTTAAATTAAGGCATCCTTATGAACCATACTTTTAGCTTTATCGTGCTTTAACTACTATATATTTGTCATAATTTTCTGTACTTAAATATGCAGAAGGCAAAGTGACAAAATAAAAGAACGTCCGAAGTGTTCGCTGGCAAAAATCGAATGAATCTCTTATTCTGAAAATGGCGGGTCCTTTACAACGAGTCTTAATCGCTAGTTACAACGAGTTATCGCTACTAGTCTTAAAAGCTAGGGTTGCCAACTAATATTACAATAGTTACAAACAAGTTACTTAAACTATGACTTAAAGCTAGATACGTAAGTAAAAGCACACGTACATTCTACTCCTAAACCTTATCGACTCCTACAACTCGGCCGTCCTGACATTATAGAATCTCCTGATTCTACGACGTTAAAATGTACGCCGTGCTATAGTTAGTACTTTATTAACCTACAAACGACTCAGCTTCTTTTATTTATTTTTTTTTTTGTCTTCGCTTGTTCTATATTCGTACCACGGTTTTAAATTTGTTATAGACCAGGTGCCTCTGTAGGGTATCTGTGTTTGTTGAAGGGGTTGTGTTGTTGTTGTCTTCTACCACATACCGATCGGTTTTTAGAACTTCCGACACTCTGTATGGTCCTTTGAATTTAGGTACTAACTTGGTAGACGCTCCTACCTGCGAGCTAACGTTGAGTATTACTACATAATCACCTACGTTGAACTTGCGTGGTTCTCGTCGTTTGGCATCGGAATATTCTTTATTGTAAATTTGCGCTTTGCTTTGTACTGCCTTTGCTTGTTCCCTTACACTTTCTATTGGGGCAGGGCTTGGGTCTTGTACTGATTCTAACACATTTTCTCTGAGGCTATCTATGACTTTTCCTTTTTGCCTAACTCCGAACAATAACACGCTAGTTTGTTCTTTCGTTGCTTTGTGCACTGTATTGTTCATCGCGTCTCTGCTGATTCTAGTACTTTTTCCCACCCTATATCTTCTTCAGAGTCTATCATTTTTGCGATCATTGGACCTAAGCTTTTATTAACAATTTCAGCCTGACCATTCGCTTGAGGAGAATTTGTCGCTACTTTTATGTACTCAACGTTGTTACATTTTTAAAAGTCTCCAAATTCGTTTGACGTAAAGCATGTTCCCGGGTCCGACACTATAAACTTCGGTCTGCTATATGCTCTAAAGTACTCTTTTAACGCTAAGATTGCTTCCTTCGACGCTGTCGTCTTAGCTGAGTATAGACGAACAAATTTTGTAAATGCATCTACGACTGCTAAGACATGTTTGTACTTTGTGGACTTGCTGTGAATCGGTCCGTAGTGGTCAACGTGTATCATTTCGAAAGGTATGCTTCCTTTCGGTATCATGTGTAGAAGTCCCTCCTTTTTACCACTCTTATTCGAAAAGGCTATGCACTTTAGGCAGTTCTCGATGCGAACGGTTGCTTTTTTTTTAATTCCTGGGAACCAATAACTTTTCCCTATAGTTTGCACAACTTTGTCTACACCTAGGTGCCCCATCTCATCATGATACTTGTATAAAACATGCCTTTCCATGGACTCTGGCACGTAAAAAAGTAAGTCCTTGTCTCTTTTTCTATACACTATCCCGTTTCTCATTTCATAGTGGATGTTTTCTCTAAGTTCTAAATCCTCCTTTATCTTTCCTATTCGCTCATCTTTACTTTGGCATATAACTAAATTTTCTTCGAACGTATTTGCATGGATTACCAAAACATTATTTACCGTACTTAGTGCGTCAACATGCTGCATTCTCTTGCCTGCTCTATGTTCGAGTTCGTAATCATAATTTTGTAATTCCAGCGCCCACCTTGCTATCCTCGGGTTCATATCTTTTTTGTTGAGTGTCAAGGTCAGCGAATTGCAATCGGTAACTATTTTAAACTTTATGCCTTGTAGATATATCCTGAACCTTTTTAACGCATACACGATTGCTAAAGTTTCTAATTCGAAACTATGGTATTTAGACTCGGCTTCTGTTGTTCGCTTCGAAAAATAAAAAACTGGGTGTAGCTTCTCATCTTTTTTTCTTTGTAATAATATTGCCCCAAATCCTAAGGCACTAGCATCGCAGTGCAATTCTGTTGCATCGTTCGGGTCGTAGATTGCTAACAGCGGAGACCTGACAAACTTTTCCTTGAGACTGTCGAAAGC
This sequence comes from Rhagoletis pomonella, assembly GCF_013731165.1. Lineage (NCBI taxonomy): Eukaryota > Metazoa > Arthropoda > Insecta > Diptera > Tephritidae > Rhagoletis > Rhagoletis pomonella. The sequence goes on along the minus strand of NW_023458556.1, from coordinate 103,320,366 downwards.
TTCTAACTCTGTTTCTCCGAATTGAAATTTTTTATCTTTCTTTGTAAGGTCGTGGAGGGGTTTGGCTATAGTCGAAAAATCTTTGATAAACCTTCGAAAGTATGAGCATAGGCCTAGGAAGCTTTGGACTTCTTGGACTTTGGTCGGAATTGAAAAGTTTTCTATTGCCTTAAGTCCCTTTTCATCAGCTTGAATACCTTCGCCAGTGATGACGTATCCTAAGTATGACACCTTTGATTGTAAAAATTCGCACTTGTCTAGCCGAAGATCTAAATTGTTTTGTACAACTCTCACAAGTACTTTCTTCAGTATTTCCAAATGTTGTCTCACGTTTTCGGTCGCTATCATAATGTCGTCTAAGTAAACTATTACTTCCCCACTTCGAATCATGTCCGTAAATATTTTATTTATAAACTTCTGAAAAGATACCGGTGCATTTTTAAGCCCGAACGGCATTCTCAAAAATTCATATTGTCCTAAAGGTGTAGTAAAAGAAGTGTATTTAACTGAATCTGTTGACTGTTGACAAAAACGTGGAAAAACCCGTTTTTCAGATCTAACTTAGTAAACACCTTTTTATTTGCTAACCTGTCCAGTAAATCATCTATAAGCGACATCGGATAATTGTCCTTGACCGTCGCTTTGTTGAACTTCCTATAGTCTACACACAACACTATTGGTGACACAAACTCTGATTCACTTGGTCTTATGTACCCTTTAGCCAAGTACTCGTCGATTATTTTTTGTAGTTCTACCTTCTCACTGTAGGACAATCTCCTCGGAGCGCAAGCGAATGGCTTATCACTTTCTAACACAAGATGCATTTCTTTTCTGACGAGGGGTTCATCTAACTTTTTTGAATTCACATATACTTTTCTAAACATATCTTGGAAAATCCTTTTGTCATCACGACTCAGCTGTTCGCCTACTTTTAGCTCTAAACTCGTATCTTCGCCCACATCTATTGCCATAATTTCCATTAGGAACTCATCGACATTATTACTATCGTTTATCTTATCTTCGTTTATATCTGTCACATTGTTCACCTGTTCACTAGTATCTTTGCTTTTTGTATCTAATGTATGAGTTGCCCGAACTCCGTACACTTTCCCAACTTCACCTTTGTTCTCGACATTCTCAACCTTGCTATTGTTCTCTACTTTGCTTTTGTTTTCATCTTCCGTTCTATCCAAAAACTCGACATTGCCAATCTTCAGTTTCGCATCACTAGCATCAAGGAAATCTCTACCTAGTAACACTGAGTAACCCATAGACCCATTATATTCAAAGGGGACTTATTCAACCCGTAAAATACTTCTTCGAATTTTTCTAACTTTACTCCTGCTGGTACTATCATTTGCTTAATCAGGCTAACTGGGCTTCCTGAGTCGACTAAATATTCTACAAACATATCACTATTAGAATGTGCTGATACATATAATTTAAAATAACTTACGAACTTATACTTTGGCTTCTTGTATTTGTTACACTCCACAGCATAGTGTCCTTGTTCGCAACAAGCATAGCAGGATCCGGCTTCACGCTTCGGTTTCTGACAATCCTTTGCATAGTGACCGGTGCAGTTACAGTTGTAACATCTGGTTCTTGCGTGCGTACTTTTGCAGGTGGGCGATCGGGTAGGCTTATCGAGCGAAACGCTTTCACGACTTCATTCGCCGACGTAAAATTTTGCAGGCGGGCCTGGTTCTGCAGTTGCCTGTCTGGAATACCCTCGATCAAATAGTCAGCCAACTCTTCATCTTTCAAATTTAAATCGCTGCTTAGCATGCATTTTTCATTAAAATAATTTGCAAAGCTCTCTTCGTGGGACCACGTTCGCTTCTCGAACTTGCGACGGCGTACGAGCACACTTTCGCTGGACGAAAACACCGACTTCATCTCGCGGAGTAACTCGTCCACGTTTTTTGGTATTGGTACCTTGGCATTGTACCAAGCTAAGCTCCTTTTAGTTTAAGGTGTATAGCAACACCTAAAATCGCGTCGTCGATTTTTAAAACTTCGGGATAGTGCATAAGTTGGTTGTACCATATATTAAAACCATCGCCGCCGTCGTATACTGCTATGATTTCCTTTAAATTTTCGAAGGAAATATTATCGCCGCTTTTCTCTGCACTCGCTATCGCTTTGTCTTTCTCCAGGAGGGCCTTCTGGAGTTTGAGGAGCTGTATTTCTTTTTCTAACAGTTTAGCTTCTACGGCCGCTACTTCTGTGTTTTTGTTGTTGTCGTCTATGTCGATTGGCCTGCATCTCCGTTATTTTCGCTAACCTCGTTTGCGGTATTTTTCTTAGGGCAAGCACCGAAACTGCCGTTGCGTACGCACACTACCCCGCTTCGCACACACACTGCGTTGTCATCGTCGTTAATTACCTCGCTTCTAACTGCACTTCTTCCGTTGTGTTTTGTTACCTCTCCCGTTGTTCTCACCGTTGTCTCTACTTTGTACTTCTGGTTCATTGGGTCTCAATCCATTGCCGTTGTCCGCTACATTGTTCTCGCCTTCGTTTTTGCCGCTACCCTGGCCTTTATTTCTAATCTCGCCTTTTCCTCGCCGTTGTGCCAAGCGCAAATCGCTTCTGTCATCATCGACATCGCTTACGTCGCCGGCGTCATCGCTTTCGTCCATATCATCTTTTCCGCTTGACGCACCACGTGTCCCTGGGCACAGCCCACGGGCTTCCGCAGACAATTCACTCAACCTGGCGGCTAACGATGCTTTTGCACCGCTAGCGTTGACGCCCACAGCGGTGCACCAGGCTTTCAGTTGGAGCAGCGAATACTTCTCTGCATCGATAACGCCGTATTCCATATTGCGCTAAATATTGTTAAAAAATTCAATTTTGCTTTTAAACTACTTTATGTTGGGTCAAAGACCACTTCTATTTAAATATGCAGAAGGCAAAGTGACAAAATAAAAGAACGTCCGAAGTGTTCGCTGGCAAAAATCGGATGAATCTCTTTTTATTTTGAAAATGGCGGGTCCTTTACAACGAGTCTTAATCGCTAGTTACAACGAGTTATCGCTACTAGTCTTAAAAGCTAGGATTGCCAACTAATATTACTTTAGTTACAAACAAGTTACTTAAACTATGACTTAAAGCTAGATACGTAAGTAAAAGCACACGTACATTCTACTCCTAAACCTTATCGACTCCTACAGTACTATGGTTTCGAAGTTATAGCTCATAAAAAACTCCACGCCTATGGGATGTGCCACACCCCCTTTAAGAAAATCGTTTGTATATACCTTATTATAAGGACCTACCATATATATGTCTGATTACCAAATTCCAAGTTCTTGGGACTTGTGGTTCCGAAGTTATAGTTGATAAAAGGTCCCCGCCTATGGGATGTGCCACGCGCTCTTTTATAACCCCGTTCATATACATAGATATGTCCGCGTACCAAATTTCAAGTTCATATGACCTATGAGATGTGCCACGCCCCTTTTTACAAACTCATGTATATATAGCCTACTATAAGCACCTACCATAGATATGTCTGCGTACCGAATTTGAAGTTCATGTGACTTATGGTTCCGAAGTTACAGCTGATAAAAAATTTCACGCCTATGGAAGGTGCCACGCCCCCTTGTCGAATCCCAATTTTTTCTTCCTATTATAAGCCCAGGTGTCATAGCAATACTCTGCCAAAATTTCATTCGATTCTGTAAATTCGTTTAGGCTGCAACCCGGCACATACATACATACATATGTACATATATACATACTTCTACAAATATATAGTAGATATCTATCATTATCCCAGTGTATAAGAATTTTAGGAATATCTCGTCCACAATGCTACCTATCGTGTACATTTTTAGTCCCAATATTTCTTTTCAACTGACTAAATTGTATTCTAAATATGAGCCAGATCGGCAAGAAAATGCAGTTTTTAGGAATATTGCGACCCTTGCGCCACATAGCGAGTGCATTTTTGGTCAGAATATTTATTTTCTAGGTGCTGACACATGTTCCAAATATGAAGGAAATCGGTAGTAGTTTAGTGACATTCAATATACGGAAAACTTTATGAAATTGTGAAATCGTGACGCCTCAGCATTCTTCATTTTTCGGCAACCACAAAAAATTTAAAATTTGTTTAAGTCGAAAAACCTTCCACACAGAAGGTCAAAAAAGTACTTTTTACAGACTTGAAATCGGCTCAGCCGTTTGGTCAGGCATCGTCGTCATACGGAAAACATTTCATTTTTAACCGACTTTCAAAAAAGGAGGAGGTATCAGTTCGTCGGAATATTTTATTTTTTAACAGACTTCCAAAAAAGGAGGAGGTTATCAGTTCGTCGGAATATTTTTTTTTTTTATGTATTTTACCGCATAACTTTGGGCCACGTCAACCGATTTCGATAATTCTTTTTGCATCGGAAAGGTAGTGTCTCAGAGGTGGTCCCATACTAATCTGGTTAAGATCCGATCAGTGGATCATGATATATATATATATATATTTTTTTTTTATATGAGAGTTGAAGTCGGTTTTTTTTGCTATAAACTACTTGTTTTTTATTTATTTTTTTATTATTTTATTTTTTTTTATGTATGTTACCGCATAACTTTGGACCACGTCAACCGATTTCGATAATTCTTTTTGCATCGGAAAGGTAGTGTCTCAGAAGAGGTCCCATACTAATCTGGTAGATCTGGAGATATATATAAATATATATATTTTTTTTATATTAGAGTTGAAGTCGGTTTTTTTGCTAAAAATTACTTGTTATATATATAGATAACTAAAAATATAAACGTAGTCCGCCTTTTTCTCTTCTTATTTAAATGGTATATAACCTTATTTGTGCAAACTTATATTGCAGGTGCTATAAGGTCGGGTCTTCGAAAAATTAAAAGCCTTATATTTCAAAAAATTTTGAACTGATTTTTAAAATTTAATTGGTATCGTCCCAGCGAAAACACGATTACCACAGAAGCGAAAGTGGAAACGAGCTAGGCGATGGGAATCACTTACCCTTTCGCTTCAGGAAGGCATTATTTTAACATGGGCATGTCATTGGCGGTAAACCCTTGCCCGCAGCATTAACTTCAAACGAAAGGAGAACGCATGGATAAACAGAATCCAGAGAAGCGAACAAAGAATGCCTTACAGAGAAACTAATGTAGAATGCCTAGATAAGTAAATACTTATTTATATTAAATTGGAATCAGAAAATGTCTGAAAAGATTGAAATTAATTAAAATTTTTATAAATCTGTTTTTAGATTTTACTTAAAAATCGGTATGTATATACATTTATATTTAACTAGCGGTATCCCGGTGTGCTTCTCTAAACCAAATATTGAAAAAGTGATGAAAAATCCTGGAATTTTTCTATATGAAGATTTATCATTTGTTTTATTTCAAAATGTTTGATTCTTTATTTTTAATCTTAATCCAACACATTTGGATATACAACATTTTTTGTTTTTCCATCTTGGGTATGAATAAATAAACAATTTGGAATGCCAACTCTTGAACAGGCCTCGTATAGCTGTCCGTGCGAAAAGCAAGGCTCCTCCAAATTCAATCTGCATACTTGAAGAGTTTGTCCTGGCGCCTTGTTGACGGACATGGCAAATGCTAGACGCACTGGGAATTGCAAACGCTTGAATTCAAACGTCATGTCTGTTTTTATCAGTGGAATACGTGGTATGAGCACAATTTCACCTTTCACTTTGCCAGTCAGTATTGTTGCTTCAACTAAATTCGACATCAATTTTTTTACTGCCAGTCTTGTGCCATTACACAGTTTTGGAGCATTTAAATTCCGTAGTAAAATAATTGATGAGACGACCTTTAAATTCAAACAATGTGGTGGCATACCAGGCGGTTCCATTGAATTCAAAAATTCAACTGGATAATTCACTGCGTTATCTTGATTCATTGCGCTGTCAACAGATTTATATGTTGTCACTTCATATGGCAATTTTTCTAGAATTTGATAATTGATTGAATTGACATGCACATTTTTGTTGCCAGTATTGCGCGTTTTCTCAACCAATCGTGATACAGGTAATTTTGAGCAATATTTGGAAACACGCATTCAATCAATTTTTCTTTTGATTGGAGAATTGTACAAAAATTCTTCGGCAATGTAATCAAGCCATTTGTATTATCGATTCGAATTTTGCCATTTCCGATCTCTAACAATTGCTTGTGCAACTGAACACGCATGTTTATGTGTAATGTCAATTTTTGCACATATCGCCACAGAGGGGAAGACTTCAAGCATGCATTGATCTCATCTGCCGGTGTTGATCGTGGAATCACGGGCAATGTTTGTCGAAAGTCACCTGGCAATAATACCAAAGCACCACCAAAAAGCTGTTGATTTCCACGTAAATCCTAATTGTGTTGATTCTTCAAAGTCCAAAATAGAAAGACCGAATATCAATGTACACCACCTATTCGATAATACGATGAAATGACAGATATGTTGTGTTGTGGTGACTTTCATTCCATTGGCTCTACAAAATCCCTATTGAAAAACTTGCAGCCATGTTTATACTTGACTTAATTTATCCAAAGAAAAAATAAAAACAGCACATTATAGCAAAAATTTTCCACTACGTTTTGAAACTTTTCGTACGAAATGATGCAATAAATTTGTGCAAAATTATTGAAATAAATTCAATTGATTATTATATTGATTTTTTTGAGCTCAAGGCCGGGTTGAAATAAAACAATCTGTTTTTGTTGTTTTTAAATCGTATATGTTAAAAAAAAAATCAAGTACTAATTGAGAACTATATTGCAGCCATGTTTATACTTGACTTAATTTATCCGAAGAAAAAATGAACATAGCACATCATAGCAAGAATTTTTCACTATGTTTTCGATTTTTCATGTATCTGCTGTTGTACCATATACGTGGTTCACGTGACAGACATAAACTGTCATTTATCATGAACCGCTGGACCGAATTCGGGCACACTTCACATAACCCATCTGCATGATAGTCCGAATAAACCGTTTAAATTTGGTAGAATTCGTGCACTTATTTTTTTTATTTAAGATGGGGAGTATGGAATTATTTCATATGTCTCTATACCAATTCCAGTAATCTACCACAAATATTTCAAGAGATATACCAGATGAAAATTTTTGTTGGTATGGGTGGTGCCATGCCCCCTTTTCCGAATTCGGGAAAACTTAACACAAACCATCTGCATAATAGCCCGACTATGCCATATAAAGTTGGTTGAAATCGTGCACTTCTTTTTTATATATAAGATGGGAGGTGCCACGCCCTCTTTTACAATACCGCCCATTTTTCTCCATGAGTATGGAATTATTTGATATACCTCTATACCAATTTCCAATACTCTACCACAAATATTTCAAGAGATATACAACATAAAAATTTTAGTTAGCATGGGAGGTGCCACACCCCCTTTTACGAATTCGGGCAAACTTCACATAAACCATCTGGATGATAGCCTGAATATGCCGTATAAATTTGGTTGAATTCGGTGAAGCCGTTATCAAGTTATAAGCTCACACCAAAAACGTGTACTTATTTTTATACATAAGATACATATGCCACGCCCCCTTTTCCAAATTTGGGCAAACTCCACATTAAATATCTGCATGATGGCCCAAATTAGCTTTATGAATTTGGTTGAATTCGGTTAAGCCGTTCTCAAGTTATAAGCTAACTCACTAATTTTTATATATAAAATACAGGCGCCAAGCCCCCTTTTCCGAATTCAAGCAAACTTCACATAAACCATCTGCGTGATAGCCCGAATATTCCGCATAAATTTGGTTGAATTTGGTGAAGCCGTTCTCAAGTTATATGGTCACACCAAAAACGTTCACTTATTTTAATATTTTAGTTAGTGTGGGTGGTGCCACGCCCCCTTTTCCGAATTCAAGCAAACTTCGCATAAACCATTTGCATGATAGATCGAATATGTGACATAAATTTATATAATTTATAAAGCTTAAAATTGTACTTCCTCACTCTTGTACTTATTTCATTGATTGACTTCAACTTCGCTGCAATTTGAACAAAGCAAAACATGATATTTATGCGAGACAAATTTCCACAGAAAGTAACGGTAAAAAAAAAGAATTATTGGATATTCGTTCTATTTTTCAGCTGACTACGGTGCAGCATTCTACTTTGCATTCGCCGAAATGAAGCAAAGAAGCGAAATAAAAAAAAAATATTGTAGGACATTCTACTTTGCATTCCCTGAAATGAAGCAAAGAAGCGAACTAAAAAAGAAATATTATAGGACATTCTACTTTGCATTCCCCGAAATGAAACAAAGAAGCGAAATAAATAAATAATTGTAGGACATTCTACTTTGCATTACCGGCAATGCCTAAAAGAAGCGTTATCACTTAAAGCGATTACCGATTTTTTGCTGGGGTGTAACGTTATTAAACTCCCTATTCTCTGATATGCATATTTGTATACTTCGTATGTAAAAATTTGAGAAAAAATATTTAAAAGGAAAAAATACCTTTTTTATAAAAAAAAATATTTTAAACTAAAAAATTGCTAACCGATTTTTAAAAATTTGGTGTCGATGTAAAGGCGATTAAACCCCCTTTATTCTGGTATGCATATTTGTATACTTCGTATATAAAAATTGGAGAAAAACACTTGAAAGCTAAAAATACATTTTTTTAATAAAAAAAATATTTTAAACAAAAAAGTGCGAACCGATTTATAAAAAAATGGTATCGTTGTAAAGGATACCGGAAAACTTATACTTTCCTAAGCCCAAAATTTTCTACTTATATACACAAAAAAATAAAAAATGCCCCTCCGGCCCCCTAGGTGAAAGGCTGGCTTAAAGTATTTAAACCGTACATCATACGGTCAGTTTGTTCTTTTAGAGCGCATACATGGTTCCATAATAATGATTCCAGTATGTTTATTTATGTATATTGTACCTATGAATATCTTAGAAAGAGATTTTTTTTATCTAAAACTAATACAGATAGAAGAACGAAATTCGAGGATGTGGTAGTTAACACATTAGTCCTTGACATATATTTTTTTCAGAAATAAATTTTGGAAATTTCCAAGGATATTCAAGGATAAAGTTTTAAAAGGAAATTTTCAATACTTATTCGTCCTGGTGCACCCAAAAATTTTTTTTTTTCTATTCCACGGAATTTTTCCTTTTAATTGATACCCATATAGTTATTCTACAATGCACCGAATCTTTTGAATAATTTTTTTATTCAATCATATCCTAGATATTTCAAAGTCCTTTAAAACAAAACTTAACGTCGGAGAGAAAAACTAAAAACGCACTTTTACTATATTAGGCCCCCAGTTTTGTGAATATATTGATTTTTTCGTGTGTAAATTTGACTGTCGCACGGTGTAATTCATAAAAGTATACTTGAAGCCTCAAAAAATGTTTAATCAATTCGTTGCATAACTTTTGAGTTATTGATGTTTTAATTCAAAAAAATATTAAAAAGAAGTGAATTTTTTATGTAATTTTTAAAAGGTGAAAAATTAATTATGTCTTAACTTTTGAAGCACACCATATACTGGTTTGAAATTTTATGTGCAATTAGTACTTATGTGTACACTTCATATATATGTAGTTGGTAACTAAAGTGTGCTTTAAAAATAACTAAATGGCAAGTAACGAAAAGTATGTAACTCTACTTTTCACAAATTTTCAAAATTATCGGTTTGTCGGGCATAGTTTTTGAAGCATTTCATTTTAAAAACTTTTTAAGTATGTATTGTATTCTACAAACAATTACAAATAATTTGATACCTTAGGAAGAGGTATGCTTTCAGAATAAGCAAACTTTTAAAGACAAAATATTCTATGACCTTGAGCGTAATTTTTATTCCAAAAACATCGTAATTGAAGGTACATTTGGAAAATACGTCGAAACGATCTAAATCTTTTTGTAACTACTAGTCCTTATAACGTTACATATACTTGTAAAACGCTTCAAAGAAATGTTCTCTAGAAGTGTGTAAAAACCATGATTTCCTACCTTTAATGATGCTCCTTGTAGTCAGAATATTTCGAGCGTCGCAAAGTGGTTCAGAGCTCACATCTAGCACGAGAAAATTCGTATCTCCTGCGAACCATGGCGGATTATTCTCAAATTTTAACATAGTAATCTACTTTAGAAGGGGCTCATTTGAAGCTAAGTCTTGCTTCGATACCTCTACCGGTACCGGAGTTATTGCCTAAACTATGGTTACAGGAAATGGATAAGATTCACTTTCCGTAAAATTATAAAATATATGACAATATCAGTGTAAAATGAAAGGTAATCTGACGTGTTTTAACCCATACATATTTTCGGGTTGCCACCTAGTCAAAATTTTAAAGTTATTATTATTATTATTATTATTATTTAGATGCTGGTATGAATACCAGCACTAAATGATCTATTTGAGCATTGGCTGCCGAGACCATCAGCTCTGAATTGACTATTGTTTAAGGTTGTGTTTATTAGATTGTCATTTTTATGTCTTTGATAAATTTGGCAATTTTTTCAATATTAGCAAAGCTAGGGGTAGCTAGGACGTCGTTTATATTCTCTGTGTTAAATATTGCTTTTTTTGTGTCGTAGTATTTTTGGCAATTGTTGAGGATGTGGTCTAATGTTTGGATTGTGTTACAGGTGATGCAGATTGGTTGATTTTCCTTTTTCAAGATATATTCGTGGGTTTGTGTGGTGTGCCCGAGACGCAATCGTGAAAAGATTCTGGTTTTGAAACCATGTATATTTGTTGGGTATTGTGGAGGAGTACCATCTTTGTTAATGTTAGTATAGTGATAATGTTTGTGGCTGCTACGCAGTTGGCGTGTTTCGTGTATTATAAGCGTTTTGATATGGCGTTTTATGTCAAGCTTTTCGATTTTTGGGGTGCGTATTATTGGTGCATTGCAAGCAAATTTTGCAGCTTCATCGGCGTAGGTGTTACCGTCAATTTCTGCGTGTCCTGGAACCCATAGGAGCTTAAGCGTTTTCTTGTTCTTTATTAACATATCTCTTATTTGATTAATTGTTTCCCAATTGTTACAGATTGGATTTCTAACTGCTTGTAACACCGAAAGACTGTCTGAACATATCACAGTTTTTGTTTTTTTGTGAAGGGAAAATACTATAGCTTCGTGTATAGCTGCTGCTTCTGCCGAGAAGACTGAAGAGAAAGGGAACATTGATTTCATGCTAATGCAGGAGCCTGTTTCCGATGTTATACTGAAAGCAACGCTATTTTGTGTTTTAGACCCATCAGTAAAGATAATTTTCCAGCCGCTCTTATTGTAAGTGTTCGACTTTTCGAGGAAGATTTGTTTGAATATTGAATTTGGGGTGTTATCTTTTTTGTGGGTGTGTAGTGTAATATCGCAACATTGGCTGTCAAGAGTCCACGGTGGGTTGTAACTTCGTAGTCTATGTGGTTTTACTTCCAAGTTGTACTTGTTGCATAGTTTGATAATTCGGAGCAGTGAAGGAGTAACGTTGAATGTTCGTTTGGATAGTACCAGTTTTTTTACGTCTTCGGATATTATAGATGTATTTAAAAATAAAACTTTTGGTATTAAGCTAGTGTTGACATTCTGTATATGTTCCTCTAGTGTGGGCAAGCCAGATTCAATGAAGAGGTTATTTGTCGTGGTGGTGCGAAAAGCGAATAGGCTGGTTCTGATCGCCTTGTGGTACATTGGCTTTATAATGTTTAGAGTTGTTTTCGGAGCGGATCCGTATAAGCAAAGTCCGTAATCGATTTTGCCCAGGATTATAGTTTTTGTGATGTGTATGAGTGTGTTTATGTGGACATATCCTTTATATGACAAATACGATATTAAACTAAGTCTGGAGAGTAGATCCCTCTTTAGTTTTAAAAGATGCCGTTTCCATGTGTAGTTTTTTGTGAATATTAAACCTAGTATTCGCAGTTCATCCACATTCTCGATAGTTTGTTGCTTCAATTCTATTGAGTGACTATTGGAATCGCATTTTAGTTTTTTACAAATATGAAGTTTTTTTGTTTTTTCGAGGGAAATTTTCGCACCTGATCTTAAGGTCCAGTCATCAATTTCTTTCAGAATATTTCTTAAAATTTTATTTGACTCGCTATTGTTCTTTTCGTTGCACAGTATAAATAAATCGTCGGCATAGATACAGTGGTTAACAAGCTTGTGTTTCTGTATTATAGTGCTTATTTCGTTAAACGCGATTGAAAAGAGGAGTACTGAAAGCGGTGATCCTTGGGGAATACCATTCGTTAAAGGATATAATTTGGAGTAAATACCGTTTACCCTGACTCGAATTTTTCTATTTTGGAGGAATGATTTTACAAAATTGAAGATCTTGGGTCCAACTCCCCACTGATGTAGTTTCTCTAGAATGACGTGAGCTCCTATTCTGTCGAACGCTTTTTCGAAGTCTAGTGATAATATTGAAATGTGGTTATGGGCTGATAGCGCTTTTGCCACATTGTAGTCGATGTGTAGCAGGGCATCCGTACATCCTCTTCCTGGTCGAAAACCGACCTGGTTGGATGAGATGAGCCTTTTTGCCTCTGTAAACCAGACTAGACGTGTCGCGACTATTTTCTCTACTAATTTCGACAGGCACGAAATTAGCGAGATGGGTCTGTAGGATCCGAGAAGGTTGAGGTCTTTCTGAGGTTTTGGGAGAGGGATGATGGTTGCCGCTTTCCAGTTTTGGGGAATAATGCCTGATTGGAAAATATTATTGTACAGTGTCAAAAGTCTCGTTTTTGTGGATAAGTTCAAGTGTTTAATCATGCTGTATGAGATGCGATCAAAACCTGGTGTTTTTCCTTTAGTACTTTTTAGGGTGGAATACATTTCATCCATGGAAATATGCACTTCCATTTTCATTGCTGTTGGATTAGTTGTTTGGTTTGGCGATATATTTGATTTTTTTGCCTGGTTGAATTGATTAGGAAAATTGTTGTCGTTCGAGCATTGAGACCAGTTGTGAGCAAAGAGGTGGGCTATTGTTCGCGTTTCCGTTGTTGTTCCTTGTGGTGTTTGAATTGCTGCTATTGACGTTTGTGTATTTTGATTTGTTAGCCTCCGCACTTTGTTCCATAATTCCTGCGATGATGAGTTTATGTTTATGCTTTTTGCAAAATTTTCGAAGCTAGATTTTTTTGTTTGCTTCATTTCCCTGCGGAAGATAGCATTACGTTTTTTGTATTCAAGAAGATTCTGTTCTGTTGGAGATTTTCGAAAAAGATGCCATGCTGTCATTTTTTGGTTGCGGAGATTTGCTAAAGTCTGGTTCCACCAGGGGACATGGGTTCTGGTCTTCTGAGAGGATTGAGGGATCCAAAGGTTGGCTGCTACACGAATTGCCTTTGTAATATTATTTGCTTCTTGATTAATGTTTACAGAAATCGGTCTCTCCGAGAGTTCCTCTTCGACGGATTGACTGAATTTTGCCCAATCAGCAAAGTTGAGTAGAAATTTCTTTTCAGTGTGGTGTTTTTCGGTGTTGTGTGTCAAATTGATTGTGGTGATTATCGGGAAATGGTCGCTGTGATAAAGATCCTCTAAGATATTCCATTTGATGATCGGGAGCAAGCTAGCTGAGCAGCATGTAATGTCTACATGGGTCAGTGTCCCGTGCGTTGAAAAGTGGGTTGGTCTACCGTCGTTTATTAAGAAAAGGTCCGATTGGTTGATTATGTGTTCTATTATTTTTCCTCGATTGTTGTATGTTGGGGAACCCCACAAAGGATTCCAGCTGTTAAAATCTCCTAAAAAGATTATTGGTGTTTGAATTAAGGCGAGTGTATCCATTATTTCTTTGGTAGGAATCTGTAAGTTTGGTGGAAAATAGCATGATATTATTGTAAATTTTATATTAAGGTTGACTTCGATCGCTATTATTTGTAGGTCGGTGTTTAATGAAATTATTTTGTGGGGAATATTAGCTTTAATAAGCACCCCTATTCCTTGTTTGGCTGTTGTAATTGTTGATGAGTTTAGAAAATGGCTTAAGTATCCTTTTGGGGGATATGGGTTGAAGTTGTGTTTGCAATGTGTTTCTTGCAGTGATATGAAGGGTGGATTTTCTTCTTTAATTAAGAGGTTAAGCTCATTGATGTTGTTAAAGAATCCTTTTATATTCCACTGTAATATTTTGAAATTCATGTTTTATTTATTAATTTATATGCTTTGTTGTATTTATTTGTTATTTGCCGTTATTTGTTTATTGATTAATTATAATTTAGGTTCTTCTTCGGAGTCAGTAAGGGCCATATAATATTCATTTTTATTTAGTAGCTGTTGAGTTATTTTGGTGCATGGTGAGATAGTATTATTGTTTTCAGGTGTGTTGTTGGTGAGTTGTGAAGTTGAGGTTTGTGAATTATCATAGTGATCAGAGAGTTTGTTAGAAATGGATGTTTTAATTGTTGTTGTGTTACTAGTGCTGCTTAGGTTAGTTTTTTTGGGCGATATTTGGGTTTTTTGTAATTTGTTTTGATTAATTTTAGTCGGTGGGGATGAAGCGGGGCGTTTAGCAATGCTTGTGGTTTCTGTTGGAGGCGTTGGTGGTGGCTTGTTGGTGGATGTTGGTGTGTTTCCTTTGGTGATGTCTAAGTAAGTATGCTTTGCGATTCTTTGTGGTTCGTTTTTTTCATTGTATTTACGGCGTGCTTCTCCCATTGAGCATTTAGCATTTGTCTTTATTTTTAGGATTTCTTGGGTTTGTTTGAATCTAGGGCAATCTTTGTCTGATGATGCGTGGTTGTTGCCACAATTTGCGCATTGTTTGCGCGAACAGTCGGTTGGGGAGTGAGGTGGAAGGTTGCAGCCTTCACACGTGGCAGGATTAGTACACCGTGTTTTTGTGTGCCCCAAGAGCTGGCAGTTTTTGCAACGCATAGGGGTTGGGTAGTACGGTGTGACTTTAACTTTGTACCATGCTATATCAATGTCTTTGGGTAGGTGGTAAAGATCGAAAGATAATACAATTTTTCCAGTAGGAGTTGCTTTGCCTTCAAATGTGCGTGTGAATTTGTATACGTTTCTTACGCCTTGACTTTTTAATTCTTGTATGATTTCCTCGTCACTTACAAAATTTAGGCAGGGCGCATAAATTACTCCTTTTATTGTGTTTAGATTGTCTTGGTATTTGACTGTCACTGGGCATAGATTACCGAGTGTTTTCACTTTTAAAAACCGCTCAGCTACTCTTGAGTTACGTGTCAGTATAAGCAATGATCCGTCTTTGAGTTGCTTTACGTTTTCTATTTGAGTTGATATTGAGTCTATTGCTCTTTTTATTACGAATGGGCTTAGTTTTTGTAGTTCATTGTTGGCTGCTGTAATTGTTATGTATTTGGGTTGGTTAAGTGGTGTTTGTTTATATGTAAGTGTGGGAAATGTGTAATCGGTGTCGTCAAATTGGCTTAGTATTGCGAATCTGTTTGTTGATTTGTCAGGTGGCTCTGGTTGTGTTGGCATTTTGTTGTTTGTTGGTATGTTGTAGCGGTTCCTTGTTTACAAAGTGGTTGTTATGCTGATGCTCCACTAAAGTGCACAAAAGCGAAATATGATAACGGGTTATTTTCTTATTGTTATTACGCGAGCTAAGAACACTTGTATGAACACGTCCGAATAGTTTAAGAGTTAGTCGATGAATTTTAAAGTTATATTACAATATCCGTTTTAATAATATTTCCGAGAGAATCATTTCTATAAGGGTCAAATTCACAGTGCGTATTTAACTCAGAATCGGTAGTTAACTACAGATTTTTGTACTGAATTTGGCCCTAAATGAATGTATTTCTATGTTTTGTTAACCATACATTAACTTCCAAGTATTAAGCACATTTCTACGTTTTTCCAACGCCCACATAAAAACAGTAAAGTTTGTCTTTCATAATATGGTTTTTATTTCGTTTAAACTCTGTTCTCTTTTCAAAAAAGATATTTTTAATTTTTAAACATATAGCAACCTATTTTCTACATTTAAGTTTATAGCTTAGTATGAAAATAAGTGTCCCCAACTTCATATATTTTTCTGGATCGAAGACTTTAAAAACCACAACCTTAAATTCTTTGTGTTATAAATATGTGTTTCTAAGCTTTTTATGCAGTCAGACCTGGCTAAGATTTTTATTTTTAACCACTTTCTAAATAACTCTAAATGACTTATTTTGTCCATTTTAAATTTGTAACTGTCCGTTTGACAAACGAGTCCAACTAGGCCGATTTTGATTGAAAATAATACGAGATACATTTTTATGTTTACTAAACATCGTTCATTTGATATCCATATTGCAACAAGTATTACCTAAGGATGTACTACTAAAAGACTTAGTCTTAATATGTACAAAACTCTATATATAAATAAATTGAAATTGAATATTAGGAAGTAACTTATGTACTTCTTAGGTAATTATAAAAAGCTGGCAACCTTTATTGGACAAGATCTTTTAATTTAGTTGAAAAATACGATATTTATCTAATACAAACTTCTGTACAAGTCGTTAGAGCAGTCGAAAATACATACAAATACATACATATATTATCATAATAATGTAAACCATCCAAAATGTATGTACATTTGCATGAAAATTTGGCCAACTAACTTATGACAAACCGATAGTTGTATAAAGAGGGAGGGGCACAGAGGAGGGCTTGTTTTTTCTTTATCTCGATACAATAATATTGGAACTACAAAATAGTCATATTTTCAAAACTTCCAATCGCTTGCACTTTTATTAAATCTTCGGTGAAAATGTTTTTTTTAAATAAATAAAATCTTTCCTTTTAAACGAGATGTAACTTAAAGTAAATTATCTTTAATTCCCCTTTTCGCTTGTAAACGTAATATAGAAAAACAAATAAAAGAAAATAAGGGTAGCTGAGAGTAAATGAGATTATAAACTCCAAGAAATGCACGTTTGATCAAAGGACTTTATTTTATCGAACATTTTTTAAAAATAATTTCTTACTTTGGTAACGTCATACGTTAAAAAAACCCATCATTTCAGGATAATTTTCTTGTTTTGTCATGACTCACATATTTTACTGTAAATATGAGTGGTGGTTTATTGTTTTTGCTTATGTCAGAAATTTGATTTAAGTCGCACTAAAATTGAGTTCTGAACCAAATAAATTTTTTTTTCGACAAAAGTTCTGATATTTTGATCCGTAAGTATAAAGTTTCCATCAGCTCCAGATTTTGAGAAAAACGTGGTCAAAGTGTCAAAAAAAGCGTTTTTTCCAGTATTTGAAAATCTCTAGTAAAAAAAAAGGTGATAGAACCTTTCACTTAGAACTCTCTACTACTATCCCTGAAAATACCATCCCAACACCTTGACTAGATGGTCACTTATATTCATTTATTGTACAATAAAAAAGAAATACTGGAAAATTGTGCTATTGAAAAAAAATTGAGCCACAAATCAGTTTTTGCTGTTCAATAAATGACTGGAAGTGACTTTAGCGTCAAGAAGCCGAAATGGTATTTTCAGGGGTTATAGTCGAAAGTTCAGACCAATTTAAGCCTTAAGGTTCCATCACCTTTTGTTACGTGGCAATGTTCGTACTGTGCGGTCGCTTAAACATTCGTTTGAAAAAATTTCTGAAGTTATTTTGTTTATCTATGTGCTAAGCAGTTCTAATTTGCGTAATTTATACTGGGAAAAGCTCTTTGAAGCCAAGCTCCAAGAAATTGTTGTGTTTTAGACATAAAATGCTGTAATATGCAGTGAAGCACGGCGGGTATTCGCTAGTTTTAAATAAAATACCACAATACCGCTTAAAAAATCAGCTTTATTACCGACAAAAATAGCAAAGTCGCAACATAACCCCGCAACGAACATGCTTATGTGTACGTCCCGGTCTTTTTTAAGTCCCGAATATCCCGGGATTAGTCGATTTAAATCCCGGGATTGCTGGAAACAATTTTTTTGTTAGCCAATTAAATTTTTATCACAAATATCCCCTCTCAAGGGCAATTTAAGAATTTTTTGCAACCCTTAATGCTATAATTTCTTTAAGATCGCATTACCATCAAAAGAAGGAATCATTTTGCTCCGCTCGAAATGGAATAGGTGATGCACTTATATATTTATTGTTTACTTAAGTGTGTTAACTTTTTTATTATTACTTAAATATACTGATAATATCTTAAATTGATCTCAAACCGTGATTCAAAAAATTTTATATAGTTACATAGGCAGTTACTGCTGTACCAAATATAGTCACTTACAAAAATATTTTGCATCGATTTTTTTGCAATATCCAAAATATTTTTCATGGTATTTTTTTGTTAATTAAAAAAAAATATATAGCTCATTTTACAACAAAAATCATGTAAATCAAAATTTCACACTTTAGAGAAAGTTGGTTTAAGTTCACCAAATTATCATAAAAATATCAAACTTTTTAATCATAATTTTTACAAAAAACTCCTTTATGCAGTTTTATAGCCCATTCAATTTAATACAATAAAGTGCACTTTTAAAGTTACTAAAAACTCCCTTGATTTTTGAATTGTTTTTACTGATGTTGGGCATTTTCTTCCTTATAACGAATTTTTTTGTAGCAAAAAAAAAATATAAAATGTCGACGGGATGTTTTCGCAACTTCAAAATTGCACATACATATAAAATATAATAAATATAAAAAAATACCATGAAAAATATTCTGAATATTGCAAAAAAAATCTATGCAAAATATTTCTGTGAGTAACCGTATATGCATTTGACCTTGTAGTACAAAAACTATGTTATAAATTAATGAGGATATGTACATACATATATGTTTGTCAAATTTTATGTTTGTTTTTTGTTGATTGAAAATACTGATTTATCGCCTTAATAAATATGTAAATGAATTACAATAAATTGTACTTTTTTTTTGTTATATCAATCTGATTTAAGATACTATAATAGGATGATCACAGATGTGTTGCACTTTTGCCTGAATTTCGGGACAATCCCGGGATCCCGGGATTGTATTTTCAGATCCCGAAAATCCCGGGATCGACAAAACCCCGAAAATTGACATCCCTAGTACGTAGGTATTTCAGTGTACAATGTACAATGGTGTAGAGCCAGCTTTAGTTAGAGTAATAGTAGTAAGTTAGAGCCCACTTTATTTTCGTGTGTATCATACTCAGTTTAGAACTATGTTCTACCAAAAGCCGGCTTCAACACAAAATTCTATTACAAAATTTATAAATTAGCTTTTTTATGTCAACGTGTAAGTTCTTCTTCTTCTTCTTAATTGGCGCTGTAACCGCCTAAGCGATTTTGGCCGAGTCCAAAACAGCACGCCAGTCATTTCTCTTCTGTGCTAACTGACGCCAATTGAAAATGCCAAGTGAAGCCAAGTCCTTCTCCACCTGGTCTTTCCAACGCAGAGGAGGCCTTCCTCTTCCTCTGTTACCAGCATCGCGGCCCGGGTTGAATATTTTCAGAGCAGGAGCGTTTCTGTCCATCCGAACGACATGGCCAAGCCAGCGGAGCCGCTGAATTTTAATTCGCTGCACTATGTCTATATCGTTGTAAAGCTCATACAGCTCATCGTTAAATCGTCTGCGATATTCGCCATCACCAACGCGAAAAGGTCCGTAAATCTTTCGCAGAATCTTTCTCTCGAAAACTCCAAGAGCCGCCTCATCAGATGCTTTCATTGTCCATGCCTCCGCGCCATATACCAGCACAGGCATGATGAGTGACTTATAGAGTGTGATCTTTGTACGACGAGAGAGGACTTTACTTCTCAATTGCCTACTCAGCCCAAAGTAGCACTTGTTGGCAAGAGTGATTCTCCGTTGGATTTCAAGGCTGACATTATTATTGGTGTTAATGCTGGTTCCCAAATAAACGAAGTCGTCTACTTTTTCAAACTTGTAACTGTCAACAGGGAGGTGGGTGCCAAGACGCGTATTCTCTGACTGTTTGTGTGATGACAGGAGATAGTTCGTTTTGTCCTCGTTCACCACCAGACCCATTCGCTTTGCTTCTCTATCCAATCCCGAGAAGGCAGAACAGACGTAGCCCTTGTTTTTACCGATAATATCGATGTCGTCGGCATACGCCAGCAATTGTACGCTCTTATAAAGTATTGTGCCTGAGCGGTTCAGTTTTGCGGCTCTTATTATCTTCTCCAACATGAGATTAAAGAAATCATACGAAAGGGAGTCCCCTTGTCTGAAACCTCGTTTGGTATCAAACGGCTCGGAGAGGTCCTTCCCTATTCTGGCGGAGCTGGTGGTATTGCTCAACGTCATTTTACGCAGCCGTATTAGTTTCGCGGGGATACCAAATTCAGACATCGCGGCATAAAGGCAACTTCTCTTCGTGCTGTCGAAAGCGGCTTTGAAATCGACAAATAGATGGTGTGTGTCGATCCTATTCTCGCGGGTCTTTTCCAAGATTTGGCGTATTGTGAATACCTGATCTATGGTGGATTTTCCAGGCCTAACGCCACACTGATAAGGCCCAATCAGCTCGTTGACGGTGGGCTTCAGTCTTTCGCACAATACGCTCGATAAGACCTTGTAACCTATGCTTAGAAGGCTGATTCCGCGGTAGTTGGCGCTATGGCGGGGTCGCCTTTCTTGTGGATTGGGCAGAGTACACTTAAATTCGAGTCGTCGGGTATGCGTTCATCTGACCATATTCTGCATACGAGCTGATGCATGCACCTCATCAGCTCCTCGCCGCCGTACTGGAATAGCTCGGCTGGCAGGCCGTCAGCTCCAGCAGCTTTGTTGTTTTTCAGCCGCGTAATCGCTATTCGTACCTCGTCATAGTCAGGCGGTGGGACAGCTACTCCATCATCGTCGACTGGGGACTCGGGTTCGTCTTCTTCAATACTTTCAGCGCTGCTACCATTCAGTAGGTTATAAAAGTGTTCCCTCCACAATTTAAGTATATTCTGGACATCGGTCACTAGGTCGCCATTGTTGTTCTTACAGGAGTTCGCCCCGGTCTTGAAACCTTCCGTAAGTCGCCTAACCCTGTGGTAGAATTTTCGGGCGTTCTTCCTGTCGGGCAGCATCTCAAGCTCTT
Organism: Rhagoletis pomonella; assembly: GCF_013731165.1. Classification (NCBI taxonomy): domain Eukaryota; kingdom Metazoa; phylum Arthropoda; class Insecta; order Diptera; family Tephritidae; genus Rhagoletis; species Rhagoletis pomonella. The sequence continues at coordinate 103,299,308 of NW_023458556.1, read as the reverse complement.
CGCACTCACGTATTTCGGCCTCTCTCTTCTTATTGCGGCAAATACGTCTCGCTTCCTTCTTCAGTTCCCTATAACGGTCCCACATGGCTCGCGTTGCGCCCGATCGCAGCGTGGCCCTGTAGGCGGCATCTTTTTTCTCTGCGGCTTCTTGACATTCCTCATCGTACCAGTTGTTCTTTCGGGCTCGCTGAAATCCAACTACTTCTTCGGCGGCGGTACTTAATGATCGGGAAATGTGGTTCCACTGCTGGCGTATGTGGGATCGTTGAAGAGTGCTCTCAGAGAGCAGGTGTGTGAGTCGAGTGGCGAATAAATTGGCCGTCTGTTGTGATTGCACCTTTTCGACGTTAAGCTTTCCTTGCATTGTTGGTCGCACCTTTTTTGCTGCACAGAGGCGGGTGCGTGTCTTGGCTGCAACAATATAGTGGTCCGAGTCGATGTTTGGCCCTCGGAGTGTACATACGTCCGTCTAAAACGCTGGAAGCGTGCCTTCCGTCTATCACAACATGGACGATTTGGTTTCTCGTTTTTCGATCTGGTGCCAGCTTGGTTGATCTTCTTATGCTGGAACCTAGTACTACATATTACCATGTTTCGGGCCCCGGAAAGTCGATCAGCCTCAGTCCGTTATCGGACGTTTCGTCGTGGAGGCAGAATTGTCCGACAGTGGCGCCAAAAATCCCTTCCTTGCCCAACTTTTGATATCGTGTCAGGGGCAGCGTTCATATGTACGCTCCAAGCGCTCATAGAAGAGATCCTCGTCCTTCTCTTCCGTCGGGGCATGGGCGCAAATGAGCGAGATATTCAAGAATCTCGCTTTGGTGCGGATTGTGGACGTTCGTCCACCGGCGTGAACGCCAGTACTCGGCGACGCGGTCTCTCTCCTACAACGAATCCAACACCGAATTTGCGCTCCTTTACGTGGCAACTGTAGTAGACGTCGCAAGGCTTCACGCTTACTTTTCCTTGCCCCGTCCATCGCATTTCTTGGATGGCGGTGATGTCAGCCTTTGTCTTCCCGAGGACATCAACCAGCCGGGCAGAGGCACCTTCCCCATTAAGGGTCCGGATATTCCAGGTGCATACCCTTAAATCATAGTCCTTTATACGTTTGCCGTGGTCGTCATCAGAAAAAGGGGGTCTCATCCGAGGCTGTTTTTTTCTTTTCATTGGGCGGGGTTTTAAAGTGGCGGGACCCAAACCCAGCGCACGCGAAGTTTTACGCCTTCTCACTTTAGCTCGCTCCCAAACGGGTGTTTGGTTGCTACCCAGAGGATACGTGGATATAAATATCCGGATGTTGTGAGCTGCGATTTGAACCGTACGCACAAGAATCGCTTCTGGCCACTCCCAGGTGAATGGCAGTCAAAAGTTTTCCACTTCTGCGCTCGGAACCATCCTACGTGTAAGTTAAGTAAGTTTAAGTTTGTTTCGGTTAATTGCTATGGCGCAGCCAACTGAACACAATTTAATAAAACAAATGTACATAAAATTAATAATTAAAGTGGTATAAAATTAAAACGTTATTTAAAATGAATCAAAATTATGAAATCGTTTTTTTTCTCGAAGGTTTATCTACAATGCAATTTTCCCTGAACAATCATAAATGGTCCTTCGACATTCTTCGTCCTTTATATACCTGAAACTCCGTTTTATTATTTCATAAAAGGCATATTCACAATAATACACAAAATGCCGATATAAATGCGAAAAATAAACATGAAAAATTAAAAAGCATTACGGTCGTCAGGCTTAGTGCTAGCCTTAGTAACAGCTTTTCGTGAGTAGACTCTAAGCGAAAAAGCAGGCACTAAAACGACTATGATACACTTACCGACCAATTCTGTGTTTTCTTGATAAATTATTGGGTAAAGAAATTTTATCAAGTAAAAGCTTCCTTCGCATTCTGTGTAAATATTTATAAAATAAACATGGTGTAATAATGAAAGCTGATGTACGTTCTGACAGCTCGAATTCGTGCTACCTTAGCTCAATATTGTATTTTGGAACGGTAAGAAAAAAAGTCGATTAACGGAAAATGTACTAAATTGCATACCTTATCCACAGCATGCCAATTACACTGTGCAACAGCATTTTTGGGGCGCAATAATTCCAACACAGGATGAAAGACCTAGACCCATATAGTAAAACCTCTAAATCGTTTTGCATTATTTAGTCAATTTTCTTTGCTATGGCCATTTTAAATTTGCAATATTTCGCCTAAGTGTCTTTAGAATAAATGAAAAAAGAGTTAAAATACATATCGAAGAGAAATAAGTGGTTTCGGGAAATATAATAAAATTCTACGAGGAATAAAGTACGAAAGTACTGTATATTGGTAAATATTCAATTCAATTACGCTCATATTAAAATGACCGCGTTCGTTCTGAAAAAGCATCCGTGAAGTGAATAATCAAGACAAACCCCCTTATTCTAGAACCCGAATTTTCGTAATTCGTAATTCGTAGCTACGCTACGAAAAACGAAAAATCCACATGCTGCAACCCTTGCGGAAACATGTGCAGCATTGCCAGCTATCAGTTGTTTTTCGAAGATAGCTGAATGAAGGAAAACAAAGTGGAAAGGAATTAAAAAAACACTCATCATGTGCTTGTTTATTGTAAAATTGGTTAATTTTACATATTTTGAGGAAAATTATGGATTCTGATGTATATGCAATTATAGCAGCAGAGTAACGGGCGCTATGGCAATGGATTCGCAAAGGTATGCAGAGCTGTCGGGCATAGTAACCATGGGCGCATCTATGTCAGCTTCTGGTTGAATTGTTGAACCACAAGCCAGAACTCCTCCTATGCCTGAAGCTCTGGTTGTCAATCCAGTTAATGCAATAACAGCTTCTTCCAAGCTATTGAAAACATGCACTTCGTTAGGTCCACCACCTGTTGCGCTTGCTTCTGCCTTCGGCCGCGCTTAGGGATTATAACCCTTGCTAAGTAGAATTCTCCTTTCTGTGTTGCGAGGAAAAGGGACTTCCGCATTTCAAAGGTATACAGCATTTCTTGTGAATATCACTCCGGCTACGCCGTCCACAGTATTTTTGCGCAGAGCCCACGTCGAAATTCGCAAAAAAGTGCACAGTGCAAACCGAGTTTATTAATAAGCTAGGGGTAGGAAATTTGAAACATTTATCTTAAATAAAATGTGAATCCTTTGATTACACGTGTATGTTAAAGTTTTTGGATTCGGGTTATGCGTTTGGAGAAAACAACCGAAAATCGTTGTACATTAACTAAACCGGACCCAAGTTTCTCGATAAGTGGCAACAAATACTCTTTTTTGCTCGTTTATATAAAGCATTGGATAAAAATATACGTATATGCGAAAGGCAAATTTATCTGTTAAAATGAACACCACCAATTTTATTGCAAACACACATCGATTTACATCTTTTATTTCGACTCCGACACAGAATTGTTTTCGTACAAAATTACGCAAAAAAGCTTACTCGTTCGTTTTTAGGCATGCCATTGTTACGAATTTCGAAAGTTCGAAAATACGATTCGGATTGCAGCATACTATTTCTACGATTCGTAGCAAAATCCGAATACGAACGAGTTGCAGAATAGGGGTGAAAAACTAAAAAAAAAATATTTAACTTGCATGTTGCCTGCAGTGGAGTTCGAACCCTGACCATCTCTGGATATCAACAAATTGAGGCATGCATCTTTGCGCACTCAGCTACACCCAGTATAGACAGTAACCAACCTTTTTGGGTTGTTGTTGTAGTAGTCGTTGTTGTTGTAGTTATATTCACTCCTGAGGAAGGCACGGGGTTGTGTGCTGCTATTTAATTGCCTTCCTCAGACTTTTTCTTCGATTTCAGGGTTGTGTGCTGCATTATTATTAGATAAATAAATTTAAGCATTTGACAAATCGTGATTTTATAAAAAGAAAATTATAAATGATGTTGAAAAACCAAACAAACGCTCGTGCGAATGCTCTATTTTTGAGTGTTGTTAAAATTTATACATGGCGTATTGATGGTAATACAAGCAATGTATTCTTTTGTGCTATGTTACTTGAGAATTTAGACAACGTGCGAGTTGCCAGGTTCTGTTATCAATATAATTAACACAAGCTTTTCCGCGTGGTTGCCTTTCAATAAATAGAATAAACAAATATTCGCAAATAAATTGGATTTACTTTATAACTGACAACTAACGTACGCTTTTTGTTCTTTTCTCCATTTTGATTTTGACTCTTTATAACCGCCAACAACTTTATGTGTATACATATTTACAAGCTGTCAAAATTTTGCGTAGTCCCACGAGCTAGGTAAATACTATGGCATTCGTATTCACAACGAGAAATCTCAAAATTTTTGTTTGGTCTTTCCAAGTTTTCTCTTTTTTATTAGTTGGCAAATGCCCTCAGTGGCAGCGCTCCGAGCGTTGAGATAGTAATTTCATTTCAATTAGTAGAAAAGTTCCATGTTGAAAAAACTTTTTATTACAGCGAGAAAATTTTACATTTCTGCTGTGCCGATTCGTAACTTTTTACTGCTGGAAATTTTTGACAGTTGCTCTGGTGCAAAAGAAGTTGAGCAATTAAAATCAGAAATTATACAAAAAAGACTTGTCTTTACTGACTTTTATTCTTCTAGGACTAAAAGCCATGCATTTATTAGACGCCTTAGTAATAAAATATGAACAACCAAATTCTTCAAAGCCGTCAGGCTGGGTTGAAAATTTTCATTCACCTCATAGTTAACAAAAATTTACAATCCGTAGTACTTTTCTATCAATTCGCAAATGCCGTTTGCACAAAAAAGGTTATAAAATGCGTTTTATTTAAGTCGTTTAGAAAATGAGTCATTTATGTATACCATTATATGTGGAATTATTCAATAAATTTCGTTTTACACTATACTTTTTGAAACTATTTGGAGTTAATTATTTTTGCTTCTTAAAAGCAACCCTGCGTGCTTGGAAGGCGTGTGTACCAATAATTTCATCCCTAGCATATTCATCCCCGAGGAAGGCAGTCGCCAAATTCACCGAAGGTTGTTTACTGGTTATATTGTGATATCCATCAACACCACAGCACGCGATTTGTACGGATAAATATGTACTATGTATGAATGTGTGTGTTGTCACCGCTCTCAGAGCGGCGCTCTGCATGCTTGGGGTGCGTATGTACACTTATACATATATATGTATACTCAGATGTGAACAGTCAAATACGTGCGTAATAAATTTTGTATGAAAATATTATTTTTAAATTCGAACATTTTTAAACGATAATCAAATATAAAGTATTCATTTTTACTATGCATTATTTCCCTCAGTGTATATTGTTCATGTATGTGAGTCAGAATTTCTGAAACGGGCCACTTGAATTATGTGATATTTTATTTCCAATCAGTAGCGGTATTTTTTGATAGCCATTATTGGCAATACAAACAAATGTGTTATTTTGCTTTTGCAAAAAAAAAAAATTATTTTCTTATATATCGACAAGTGTTTTTTTAGTCCTTTTTACTTGAAAATTCAATAACAGACGTACTAATTGACCGATTTTGACAATTCAACCGTCATTTTCATTGCTTTTAAAAACTCTTCACGAACATAGGTTTTATTTATATAAAAATAATTTTTGAGGGTAATTTTTTATAAAATTGTTGGTAAAAA
>NW_023458556.1:103285851-103293557 GCF_013731165.1 Rhagoletis pomonella | reverse complement strand
ATTATTTTTGTATTTTTACCAACAATTTTATAAAAAATTACCCTCAAAAATTATTTTTAAATAAATAAAACCTATGTTCGTGAAGAATTTTTAATAGCAATGAAAATGACGGTTGAATTGTCAAAATCGCTCAATTAGTTCGTCAGTTATTGAATTTTCAAGTAGAAAGGACAAAAAAAAAACACATGTCGATATATAAGAAAATAATTTTTTTTTGTAAAAGCCAAATAACACATTTGTTTGTATTGCCAATAATGGCTATCAAAAAATACCACTACTGATTGGAAATAAAATATCACATAATTCAAGTGGCCTGTTTCAGAAATTCAGACTCATGTACGTAACTCTAGCTTCTATTGTTTAAACAAGTAACCTAAGTGTAAATAATCTTTGAATAGAACATAATAATTTGATTGAAGAAGTAAAATGGAAGCGTTTAAGTCAGATATTAACAGCTTTTGCGACTGCTGTGGTAAATATGTACCAAAAAGTACATGTCCTTAAAAATTCACTACTTACATCATCATCTGGCGCATTTCAGCAAGCAGGTATCCACTGAGTGCGATGAGCTAGGGCTGGGATACTATCGATAGTTGAAAACTGCCGCCACTATCGATATTTTTTTTAAAACTATCGATGTCGGTTTTAGCGAAACTTCACAATGCCTCTTCTTTACATCTTTACGCATTACATACATTTTTTTTATACAAGAAAACTCACAACAGTCGGCAAAAAAATTTGGGTCATAGTAAAATTTAGTAAGCTATAAAACTGCTTACACAACATTTTTATAGAAATTCGAATTAAAAAACTTAAATTTTAATGATTTTGTAGTGTTTTATGTTTTGTACAACTTTTATAAAAAATTCGTAGACACTAAGCAAACAAAAAAATAATCAAAACTGCTAAAAATGTTTTGGTGCTATTATTTTGACCAGTACTATATTCGCTTTCTTATGATATTGTAAAATGTTAATAATTTCCCTTGTCCGTATTGATCTCCATTGAACTTTTATAAGTATGAGTTGTCAATTTAAACGAATATCTTTTGTGTTTTGTAGTAGTATTAGAAATGTATTATTATAGCCGATTTCACTTCTTTGCACTTAAAAAGGGAAAAACAAAATCCGAATTTAATTTTTCCATATAAAAAAATAAATTCAGATCTTGCCTGTCGCTATTCAAGTGGATGTAAGTGTATGTATATAAGTATATACAATTCAGACGCATAAATTAATAAGTTTATTTTATTATTATAAGAAGTTCTTTTAGATGCACTCAAATTAAAAAAAAAATTTATATAATCTCTTTAATTTACAAAGTAATTTATAAATTTATTAATTATTTAATTTTCAAGCAATTGAGCGTTTCTATCTTCGTATTTAGAAAGGGGGAGGGGGGAATGTGGGTGTTCTGACCTTTTTCAAAAATTCTAAAAAATAAATCGTAGTTTTTAGCTATTTGAAACTAGTACTTTATTCTTTTTACTAGAAATCAATGGACTACAAAACTGCATACTCAGAATCTAATCAAAAAACTCGAAGTTTTTACGAAAATTTGTTGAATTTTTTTTTAATTGCATACATTTTTAAGGCAGTGGCACTTGATTGGCCCATTTGTACAGATTGGTACATTTTTATATTCGGCTATTGGTACAAAACAAAATAATGGAAAAATTTTCTTTTTGAAGTCCAAATAGTTTCTGAAAGGATTTTTTGGAAAAATCCCCTCAGATGACAAAAAAGTTTAAGCTTAAAAAATCTACACTGCCGGAACAAAGTATTGGACAGCAAATTTTTCACAATATATGCAAAAATTTTCATTCTAATATTTTTCCGCTAATTTCGTATAAAAATATGGTTCATAAAAATATTAAAAAATTGTATCAACGGAATCATAATAATGAAATTTTTGATGCTGTTTTTTAACTTTTTTCAAAGATTTGTTTAAGAAAAACTTGAAAACCTGCTCCCAAACTTTACCGATATAGACTTATAAGGTATCACAGGTATCATTTTCTCACCCTTTTTGTTTCTTTGCAAAAAAAAAAAACTCATTCACATTCCAATTTTTTTTTTATTCAATACCAACACATCTTTAATTCAACATGGAATGACACTCGTTTATCTACCTCCCTTTTTCATATTTTGAATGAGCTTATTCGCAAAGAAATTAAAAGGGTGAGAAAATACCTTACCAATGATACCTCATAAGTCTAAACGGTAAGGTTTTGGCTGAGTTATTTAAGTTTTTCTTAAACCAGTCTTTGAAAAAAGTGCAAAAACAGCATCAAAAATCTCATTATTATGATTCCGTAGAATTTTTTTTTTAAATATTTTTATGCAAACTTTTTAAGCTTAAACTACTCAGTCATCTGAGGTAATTTTTTAAAAAAAAATTTATAAAAACTGTTTATTAATAAAAGAACTAAATTTTTGGAGGTATTTTCAGATCGTAAATCTTAATATTTTTGCGAGATATTTTGGTGGAAGTCTTAAAATATAATACATAGATTTTATAATTCCAGTGGAAAAATTCAATTGACATTATTACCTTTTCAAAAGCGAAATAAAATCCATAGACATTATTGCTCTTTCAAACATTAAATTTGCTTAGCTTCGCGGCGGCCCGCGTGCGCGCGCCACACCACGTCACGCTACGCCGGATGGATTCGCTAAGTGGCTCTAGAGTTGAAATATTCAGAAACCCCTTATTTATAGTCCGATTTCGATGAAATTAAAAAACCATATGCTGTCTACGATCGAAGGTACAGAAATAGTGTATACGTCAATAAGTACCGTAATCAATCAGGAAAAAGCTACAAATTGTCTCATGGAATTTCCTAATTCACTCATTGCCAGAGCTGGGTAAATACAATTACATTACAATTACAATTACATTTCTCAGTAATTGTAATTAGGATTCAATTCCATCAGTCCACAGTTTCAATTCCTTGAAGTAATTTCAAATGAAATGGTTTTTTTCTTTAATTCTCTTACAAGGAATTTCATATTGTAATTGGAATAAATTACGTGCTAGTAATGTAATTTTTTTTCAATTCCTTTGAAGGGAATTGAAAATGTAATATTTTTTCCCAATTCCTGTGAAAGGAATTGAAAATGTAATTGATTATTTTCGAATTTCATTCCTCAAAGTAATTTTAAAAGTAAACGAAAAATTTATAAAAAAAAATTTTTTACTGCTGAATTGCAATAGCTTTGTTAAATTCTTGGTTGCTAACTGCCTTGAATAAGTAACTTATGCCTAAGTAGTATTACTAATTGGACTTTAAGAAAACTGAATAACTTAAACTACAGCTGTTCAGTTTATAGGGTAACGGTTAAATTTTCCAGATCCTACCGCGAACGCGCTTCGCGGCAGATGAGACCCATAAATGTCGAAGCAGGAATAACCCGCCCGGACTGTTGCTGCCTTGGGCACTGCTGTTCTCTTGGACTAATCCCTGCGTATCTATAAAAATGCACTGACTTAATTGTGTATATTATGGTACCCTTAATTCAACCCAAAATGGCGGGCCTTCTGGGGCCTTTGAAGTACTCGTATTGGTATCCTGCGTTACAAATGAGGATAGAGTCCGCTTGAATTACGAGCCCTGTCGGACTGGAGATCCTACCTCCTAAGACTTTTATAAACAAATTGCATTGCTATGGCTAAATTTTGATGTTAACACTGTAACGACGCTAAAATTACACAAAAAACGCCGAGAGACGTAAAATTAATTTTAAGTAGTATGTTACGGATCTGTATACCGTGTTTTTTTAGATAAGGTCATTTAGTCAAGTTATTTTCATTTTAAGTTTTCATTGCGAATGAAAAAAATTCAAACTTTAACATGGTCATACGGTCATGTACGATATGGCGTATGAGTAAGATTATTTCCTGCTAGTATTACATACCAGGGTTGTTCCGAATATTCGCATTCGCATTCGCAACCGCGGAGCTCCCGCATTAATTTTAACATTCGCATTCGCTTTCGCATTCGCTTTCGCATTCGCAATAATCAATGCGGAGCTTTTGCGAATGCGAATATTTTGCAAGTGGACCGATAAAACGTATAAATGAAAAAAAAACACATATTGTAGCCAATATTTTTGCACTTTCACTTAACCCTTGCAAACTTGTTTATTTATCCATCGATTTTCATCCTTAGTAGTGTTTTAAGCCGCAAAGCAAGAAGATATTGGCTAGTCTATAATAATATATATTTGGAAAGCCGTTTTTTTCTGTTCGCAAAGGTCGAGAAAGGCCGTACCGATTTTTTTGAAATTTCGGAATCTACTGCAGACTTTCCAAGGATGGTTATAGGCTAAAAAAAGTTTCGATATAGAAAGGGGGCGTGGCAGCTCTCATACAAACCGAATTTTTGAAACTGCATATATTTGTGGTAGAGGAATAGAACTGGGTATGGGGCTATATACATATATAAGATCAATTCCATACTCATGGAGAAAAATTTGCATGGTTGGAGAATGGGGCGTGGCACCTCCCATATAAACCGAACTTTTCATATTGCATATCTCTGGAAGTGTTCATGGTAGACTGAAAGCCTTTTTAAAACTCTTTAGTTTGACACCCACATGTCAACATTTCATTTACTTTATCAATTTAAATGAGTTACAATTTCCAAATAGGTGGCACCCCCCTCAAAAATATTTTCAACAGTTATCTTTCTTAAACCTCTTTAATTTGATACCCATATTGTAATATTTTATTTACTAGTGAACCCGCATGGCGTCAAAACGCCAACATTTAATTAAATTTTTTAAACACCTCTAATAATATTCCCAATGATTAATCTCGCATGGTGTCGGTTTTCATTTCATCAAATTACAAATCTCTATGTAACTTCAAAAAATAAAACCTGTGCACATCTAAATAGAATCCCAGTTCTTTAATTTGACTTCTCATTGTGGAAATTCCAAATAACTTTGTAGATGTTATGACATTAAAAAAAATAGATGGCAACTCTAATTCAAAATATTAGCAGCCTAAAGATTTCTTAAAACTCTTTCGTTTGCCATTAATATTTCGATATTTATTGCGTATATTTATTTTCGTATAAGTAAAACAAATTCGACTTTTCAAACAGGTGGTAACTTCTTTAAAAGTATTTTCAAACCAAAAGCTTTCGCCTGGCATTGTTATACATATTTCAATTAACTAATGAATTAAGTTGAATTAAATTTTTTTGAGCACATGGCAACTCTCCCAAATACAGTTTAGAAATAAATTATTTTCAAACCCATTTCGATGATATCCATCTTTTGACAATCCATTTAACTTATTAAATAATTTGAGCTTAATTTTTTTAATAAAAAAAACAAACAAATGTTCAATTTAAAGATTTCTTAACACTCGTTCTTTTGATAACCATATTTTAAAATTTCCTCTAACTTATGTATAATTAAACAAAATACCACTTTCAAACTTTAAACTTTAAAACTAAAATTTCCTTAAATATTTTTCGTCTGACATTGTTATAAATATTTCAAGTAACTGATGATTTAAGTGGAAAATTTATTTTTTAAACACGTGGCAACCCTCCTAAATATAGTTCTTAAATAAAGGATTTTAAACCCATTTGCATTGATTACCATCGGTTAGTAATTCATTTAACTTATTAAATAATTTTTGTTTAGCCCTTTCAACTGGGCAACCCTCAAACGCATCAAAAACATTCTAAATTGTCAAACTAAGCTGAGGTATTCACAACGGTGTCGTATTGCTGTATGTCGTAAACTTTAAACGCCTAAAAATATATTAAAGGGGTGCAAAGTACCATCAAAGACATATTTTGAATTTTCGCAGTGTTAGAAAATAGTTGGTTGTGGTTTCAAGTTTTCTAAATATTTATTAATGTTTTTAAAGTTTACGACATACAACAATACGACACTTACGACACCGTTGTGAATCCCCCAATAATTTCTTGAAGCTCTTTCATTTGACATCCATCATTAATATTTCATATAACTTGAGTATAAAATAGTTCAATTAGACTTCTCAAATAGATGGCAACCCTATTAAAAAATATTTCCAAACTACTATTTTCTGAAACCTCTTTTTTATGACACCCATATACGATACCTTATCCACTTACCAAACTCTTTTAATTAACATCTAATTACATTTTTTTTAACATGTGGCAACCCTCCTATACGTAGTTAAGTTATAAAGCCTTTTAAAAACCATATCGATTGATACCCATATTTAATAATTGATTTAACTTTTTAATTAATTTGAGCTTAATTTCTTAACAACTGGCAACTTTTTTCGAGAAAGTAAAACCTTCTTGAACATCATCACCCTAAGCCCTTTAATTTGGTGCCTCACTTTTGAAAATTGAAAGGACGGTGCGGATCTGAGAGCATTGAGTAGTAAATAACTTGAGTTTAATTATTTAACAGGTGGCAACTCCTTTCGAAAAAATAAAACCAGTTTGCACATTTACAGGTCAAGCGCTTTAATTGGGCACCCCATTTTTGTAAATCGAGAGAACAGTGCAGATCTTTTATGCTGCACAAAAAATGCCTTCGCGTATTATATATATATTATATATACAGATACCTATTTTAATTACCACATTATCTTAATTCAAATTGAATTTGATTGTTTAAACAGGTGGCAACCCTCCTACACGCAGTTAAGAAATAAAGTATTTTCAAAACTACTGCGATTGGTACCCATATGGTAAATATTGATTTAACTATTTAAATAATTTGAATTTAATTTTTAAATAGGTGGCAGCCCTCTTCAAACACTTTAAAAATATTCTAAACGTTCAAACTAAAGATGTCTTAAGATTCATTCGCTTGACGTCCATATTTTTATACATCATATAAATTAGACTTTTCAAACAGGTGGCAACCCTCTTCACAATGTTTACAAACTACTACGTACTTAAACTTTATCGTCTGGCACCCATACATATTTCTATTACCTAATTCCCTTAATTCAAATTAAATTTGATTTTTTTAACAGGTGGCAACCCTCATTAAGTTAACAAACAAAGATTTTCAAAACTATTTCCATTTATGCCCATTTTGTAATAATTGGTTTAGCTTTTTAAATAATTTTAACTTCATTTTTTAAAAGGTGGCAACTCTTTTCGAAAAAGTTAAACCTTATTGCACACCTACATCCAGAGCCCTTTGATTTGGCACCTCACTTTTCAAAATCCAACTCCACACCGTTCTGATGGCATTGATTATTAAATTATTTGAATGCACTTTTTTACCAGGTGGCAACTCCTTTCGAAAAAATAAAACCAGTTTGCACATCTACAGGCCAAGCGCTTTAATTTGACACCCCATTTTTGAAAATGCCTTCGCGTATTATTTTGAACTTAATTTTTTAAAAGGTGGCAACTCTTTTCGAAAAAGTTAAACCTTATTGCACACCTACATCCGGAGCCCTTTGATTTGACACCTCACTTTTGAAAATCGAATGAACGGTGTGGATCTGATGGCATTGATTATTAAATTATTTGAATGCAATTTTTTATCAGGTGGTAACTCTTATCGAAAAAATAAAACCTTATTGCACATCTACAGACCAAGCGCTTTAATTTGACATCTTATTTTTGAAAATCGGGCGAACGGTACAGATCTTTTACGCTGCACAAAAAATCCCTTCGCGTATTATACAGTTGTCCACAAAATAATAGGAGTGCGATATTTTGACCAGTT
>NW_023458556.1:103283668-103285751 GCF_013731165.1 Rhagoletis pomonella | reverse complement strand
GTCTGACGGTGTTCGAATATGGGGCCACCCAGAGCAGAATATGTAAAAAAATATGAAATGTAATAAAATAAAGTAAATAAATAAGTAAATTAAAAATTAAAAAAACAAAAAAATATTTTGTTTTTCTTATTGATATTTTATGTCCAAAAGTAGTTAGTTACAAGTTAGTTGACATGTAATGCAGAGGTATCCAGGTCTGACTTTTTTGCGGCCATCGCCCCACAAAAGTAGTTAGCTTTTTTCGAACAAAATACACAGTTAATAGTTAGCACTAGCGTTCGCGTAAACAGACTAAAGTTAGGTATAAGCTAACGTCACTCCCTGCAGGGTCTTAATCCGAACGGGATGAGGTATGGTCGATGGTGGACCAGTTACTGAAAGAGGGAATAATAAGACCAAGTAATGCACCAAATGCTTCCGCTATTGTATTGGTACGAATGCAAGTTTTTAAAAATACCATTCTGACTATAGAATGCCAATGCTATGCTTCAGAACTTTATAAATAATATATGTAAGTATTTCGTGATATGATAGACAATAAATAAATTATAACATACATGGATGGTATCGTTATTGCCACCTGTGGAAAGTAAAGCTACCAGATTAAAAATTATAATACATTTTTTTCTGAAAAGCATTTGAAGGAAAAATAAACTAATTTTTTGAAAATAATAAAAAGAAAAGTGAGTTGCGCATTTGGAAGTTGCAAAAATACCAGGTACCACTCAAGGAGGACGGTATAAATTTTTTTTCAATTTCCAGCGCTTCCTTTTGTGAGGCAAAAATGGCTTAAAGCCTGCGGCGTGAGTGAGGAAAGCCTTTTAAAATATCCGTATGTATGTTCTCAACATTTTGCTACCACGGATATTAGCATTAGCCAGAACAAGACCATACTCTCCAAAAGTGCAGTGCCGCGATATGAAAGGTAATGAATGTGCATATCTGAAGGAGGTCTTTATAAACCAAGTGCTGATTTTTTGAATATATTGGAGCATTTGAACTCGAAATTTATTGAAATTAATGGTGAAAAATTAACAAGTCCAAATTTTTTAAAAAATCTATTGTACAATTTAAATGTTGCTATCGAGGAAAGAATTGCAAAACGTTTGTTTTTTTGGGAAATTTTTTCGAATAAGATATTTAAATTTAAAGTTAAAAGAGAACAAAACTAAAATGAAAATAAGAAGATGGGGAAAATGACATCTTGATGGGTTTGTTGAATTTATTAAATAAAAACATTTAATACAGTTAGCGCAACATACATGCATACATATAGATTAATTTTCAGTTTGGGGTAGGGGTGCGAAATATCATAAACGTAAGTACATATGCCATTATCCATTGTATTTCGAAGTAAAATTACATTCTTTGTATGTATAAATTTTGGTTGTTTGGTTTCGTCTAAGAAGACTAAAATATTTACACCCATTTACTGTGAAAGAAATACTCATCTCGAAATTCCCTAATTTATTTTTAAATATTAACAATATGGTAACACTGCTAACAACATGAACAAATTATGAAGCTTCAAAAATCCCAGTATCCGTCAAAAAGTTGTTTATTGAAACTACCTTCTTTTTTATCATAGTTAAATCTTGCATTGGTTTGTATTCCTATTTTCGACGGTTCGTTCCGTCATTTTCTCAAATTGCTAAGCCGTTACAAACCTTGTTGATAGGGAATTCCAACTTTGACTTTAAAACGAAAAGTGTCCCGACGTTTTTAACGAATTAAAACCCCGTCTAACAGATGGTCCAGTCCTTGCGATGACGCGATTACGATCGGATTTGGTGCCGTTCTTCTGCAACGACAGGACGATAAGAAATTTCATCACATTTCATAATTTTCGAAAACCGCGACTAGCGCCGAATCTAGGTATCATAGTTTCGAACTGAAAACTCTAACTGTAATATATGCTTAAGACGATTTAGAACTTATTTGAAAGGTATACAATTTAAGATCATTACTGATTGCAATTCTTTAGCGATGACCCTTGAAAGCTAGACGGGCCTTAGAACTCGAGAATTATAATTACAAGATACAGCATAAGAAAGGGACTTCTATGGGGTACGCCGATGCTTTA
>NW_023458556.1:103278744-103283658 GCF_013731165.1 Rhagoletis pomonella | reverse complement strand
AGATACAGCATAAGAAAGGGACTTCTATGGGGTACGCCGATGCTTTAAGTAGGACGCAGATTACACATATCATCAATGCCGATGAAGTTGAATTTCAGATTCAAATAGCTCCAGAACATGACGAGGCTATCAGTCTTCTTCGGAAGCGCCTTAAAAACGGTCCAGTGAAAAACGTTTACTTAGTGCATGGTTTAGTTAGTAGATGCAGGCCCAATGGAAATCAAATGTTATATGTTCCTGCCGAAATGGAATACAATGTTATAAGGTCGTTACATGAAAAGATGGGCCATCAATCAGTTGATAACACTATCGGGAAACTAGTTCTGTATTATTGGTTCCCCAAAATGAGAGTAAGGGTGGAATCGTTTATTGGCAACTGCTTGAAAAGTCTAATGTGCGCTAACCCATCACGAGTTAGCGAGAGAAATTTGTACGTAATTCCTAAGACTCCTCTTTCCACACATTTCATATCGACCGCTTTGGCCACTGCCGTCTATCAATTCGAAACGAAAGCACATTTTAATCGTAGTTGATGAGTTTACCAAATTTGTGAGGCTTTATCCAACGAATTCCACTAGCAGTAGAGAAGCTACTACCGCTCCTGAGGAGTACTTTAGTTACTATTAGTTAGTTACATGTTCACTTAGGCGATTTTTATATGATCGAGACCGATCAATTACCAGGTTGGCCGAGCTGTAGATATTATGTTTACTGGGAATTTAAATATGTAAAATTAAATATCGAAAACGATAGAGATCAACAAATAAATACTTGAAATGTCAGAAATTTTAGTTTTTACTAAAAAAGTAAATTGGTACAGGTTTGTACATTATACATATCTCTTTTAACATTGTCGAGCTACGCTGCAAAAAGGGCGGTTATTTTATATTGTGTTAAAAAAATTAATTTAAAAACGAGGTTACTTAATGCTTAAAAATAGTAACGCCTGCCCCTGCTCAGTCGATTTTTGTTTTCCTGGAAAGTCTGTGAATTCTCTATATGTGCTAAAAATAAAATAGCTTTAAATTCGATTCAGTAAGGAGAAGATATTGAAAATTTAGCAGCCTTACCTTTTTTAAAGCTCAAAAAACTGCAATTCCAAAATATTTCGAAAACTATTCTACTTTTATAATAAGGGATTGGCATATGTGGATTCGGCGGAAAATTTTACATGGGATTGATAAATAGAATGTGGTGGTTATTTTTTTGTCGTAGTGTAATATTATGTTACACAATAGAAAAAAAAAACAAAACCTGATAGAACGTAAGAGCCTTAACAGTGGGCACGTTCAGAAGGCGGAACAGCTCAGTAACTGTTACGATTGCATCTTCTGCACGCGTTGTTGTGTACTTCTGACCAACTTAACAGTTGTGTTATTTTTCTGATCATTTGAGGCAACATGTTGGTGTGTACCTTTAAGAATTAAATTTGACAGCTAATGTATCAAGAAGTTCAGAATACGCATACAAATCACTGATTTTTTTTTTAGCAACGGGTGTGCTCGACTGCTGCGCCTTCTGAACCTACCCAATGAATTTTTCATAACCGAGTAAACAATTACACCTTTACCAATAAGGTAACTCTTATAAAAAGAGCAAACAAAGCAAGCAAACAAGCAATTTGATGGACTAATTGGACAAAACCTCTTAAAATTTTAAGAAATTTTTTTTTAAATAAAGTGTGGGAAAATTTCATGACTCTTGTTCTTTTGATAGCAACAAAATCTACACATTAAAACCGAAAATACAAAGAAAAAAAGTCCAAATTAGACGAATGTACAAATATCCGTAAATAAATGAAGTAATCAATAGGAAAATAAAGAAGTTGGAGCTTTGTTTTTTGGAGAATGATCAAATGAGTTATCCTGTCTTTATATGTATTTATTTTACGTAGATATTTAAAAACTTTATGTAAAGATCTCGGCCTACGACCTTAAAGAAAGTGAACTGCGGTGAATCATAAGAAAAATGGTTCACTTTAAATCAAATCGTACAAATTGCTAATTTTATAGACGGTCCCCAATCCCACAACAACGCATACACAATACACTTAAACTTATATCTACATTTAAGTATCTTAACTCTCTCTTAAATACGACAATTCTATGGCATTATCAATAAACATGTATTCTTCAAACTTACTCAGTATAATATATCTATAATTATCTGCTGCTTGCTTCTACCGATGTTGTTGCCTTTGCTGATTTTCTTCTTGTAAACTTGCATATTCCTTTCTGTCCACTTTCGTTGCTATCACCTTAAACTCGTCCGGTTGATAGTCAGCATAGGCAATTTGTCGCTCCAGCGACGTTTCAGGTAACTGTGTTATCTTCTGAAGGCGCTGCTGTACAATTTGCCAATGACGAAGAATATAATCCTCATGTGGCGCCAAATGATGGGCAAAACGCAAACACGCATTGGCACGCGCCAACCTCTTGCGCTCCACAAATACTACACACAAATTGTGTAGACCCTGTATGTTGTGCGGTTCATAACGAAGTATACTGCGATAGCATTGCTCAGCCGCATCTAGATCCTTCATGTGATTTATGTAAATGTCACCGAGCAGGATCAAACCTTTAATGTGTTCGGGATGATGACGTATTAGCTGATTCAGGTACGGGATTGCGTCCAACGGCCGATTGGCATCGGCTAGGAGTAGCGCCAAATTAAAAAGTGCACTGCGAAAATCAGCACGCAGGTGTATTGCTCGCTTAAAAAACTGTTCTGCTTCTTCAAAATTCGATTCGTCCATGGCCAGCATGCCCAAATTGAAATAGACCTTCTCATTGTTCGCATCCTTGTTTAGCACCTTGAACAGGCGCGCACGCGACAACTCACGCGCTTCTGCACCGCCGTGCTCCTGTAGAAGTATGGCGGAATTGAGTAGGGCTTGTTCATGTTCCGGATACAATTCGATGGCTTTGTTAAAGTAGACGTGCGCCTGCGCACTTTTACCTTGCTCCAAGAAAACAACACCCAAATTGTAATAGATGTCGGCATTCTCACTGTCGTACAATAACGCCTTCTCGTAGACCTCTTGCGCCAGTGCGGTGCGATTCAATTTCATCAGTATGTCGCCGCGGTTAATATACGCTTGTACATAGTCGGCGCGCATACTGATTGCCTGGCGGTACAGCAGATCGGCCTCTTCAAGTCGCGTGCTATTGCGCGCAATAAGTTGTGCTAGATTTATAAACACATTCAAATGGTTGGGTGCTATGCGTGCTTGGTAACTTTCGCCGGGTTTCACTTGCGGAAATAAAGACTTGGCCCTGCGATATGCCACCTCGGCCTGATCGTATTGCTGCATATTGTTGTAGGTACGTCCAACATTGATGTGCGCGCCAATATCATCCGGTTGTATTTGCACCGCTTGCTGGAAATACAGCAAGGCCTCCGCATAACGTTGCTCATTTTCAAGCGCATGACCAACGTTGTTAAAGAGTTTGGCATTTCTGCTATTTACATGAACTCCTGACATGAACAGCGTGTACTCTGTACGCCAATCCATATTTCGGTGATGTGTTTTGAGCGCATGCGTGAGCAACAACAAACTTAGTGACAGTTGCATTAAACGGCGCATGATCACTTTACCGTTCAGATAATTCTCTAATTGTACGTATCCGTAGGCCACGAATAGACAGTAGCCCATAGAAGGCATGTAGAGTATACGCTCGGCCACTACAAAGCCAACTGGAAAGAAGAGATTGGAGGCGGGCACAAATGGCAATGCCAGCCAGGCGAGACTCATCAAAAGCACGCGAGATCGAGTTAAATTACGGGTTGTGCAAGCATACCAGGTAATAGCGCCCAACGAAGCGAAGGCGGCTAGAGTCGCCAAATTGCGTGCATCGCTAAAGTCTTCGATTAACGGAATGGTACCTGAAATAGAGAAGAGGCAAGTTTCAATTGGTGTTGATTTGTAGCAACTCTGCAAAAAACTGCCTAAGCAGATTTCATTATCTAAGTTATGATTCATTTTCTTCTTAAATTTAGCTAGCGACAGAATTTATGCCAGTGTTGGAAAAGAAGGTTGGAGAGATATAGCATTTATCTCTAATTTAGCATTTCAGGCAGCTGCTGTGACTGGTTAGAGGGGCGTACTATAACTCCGTAGGGCCTGCGTTCGATCCCTGGTCCCGGCAACACCTTAATTAGATACCATTTTTTTCTTACAGCGGTCGCACCTCGGCAGGCAATGAAGGTTGGAAATAAAACAAATTCCGCCTTATTTCTCATTGCTTATTTATACTATTTGTAATAAAAACAGTTTACTGACGGAATGAATTTCGTCTGCATGCTTTTTAATATGTTGAAAACATTGCTAGAAACCCGTAAAATGTTTGCATGAAACCATGGCGCAATAAACAGGTGAAGTAATAAAACAGCTTTCTCGCTTTATTTTCTGACATTCAGCTGCCTTTTTATACAAGGTGGTGTTACTGGCGAATTTGGATTTTCGCCGCGGTCCTTCTGAATGTCAAAATGATGTGTTTGTTGTAAACAAGGCGAATTCATATTACAACAAACACATCTATTTGACATTCAGAGTAGCACCACCTTGTATAAATTCGCATTGATGGGTGGGGTGGATACAATAACACCATATGGAATAATTCCCATTACTTGGACATTAAAAAGCAGTTTCAGAAGTGAACTGGTGCCATTTTATTATTATTCTTATTTCTAAACGGTAATGCCACCAGTTCATTATTGCGAAAGGCGTATTTCTGGCGTATTTTCTACAATTTCGTTATTCTTTTCAACCTGTAAACTTCTACTCAACATGGTCATGGTTTTATGCGTCTATTGTGAGTAGGTCATTAGCACGCATTATTGCATTCAACTCTGTAAGAGAAACATCTACAGTTGTCCACAAAATAATAGGAGTGCGATATTTTGACCAGTTTT
>NW_023458556.1:103264254-103278644 GCF_013731165.1 Rhagoletis pomonella | reverse complement strand
GCTTTTATAAAAAAATAATAAACATTAAATAAACAAAAGACAAATAGCCAAAACTGGTCAAAATATCGCACTCCTATTATTTTGTGGACAACTGTATATATATAGTACGCGAAGGGATTTTTTGTGCAGCATAAAAGATCTGTACCGTTCGCCCGATTTTCAAAAATGAGATCTCAAATTAAAGCGCTTTGTCTGTAGATGTGCAATAAGGTTTTACTTTTTCGAAAAGAGTTGCCACCTGATAAAATATTGCGTTCGTTCGATTTTCAAAAGTGAGGTGTCAAATCAAAGAGCTCTAACTTTAGGTGTGCAATAAGGCTTAACTTTTTCGAAAAGAGTTGCCACCTTTTAAAAAATTAAGTTCAAAAGAATAGAACAATTGAATATGAACTCTATAATAAGCAATGCCGTCATAACATCACCGTTCGTTTCATTTTCCAAAATAAGGTGTCAAATTAAAACTATTGGACTGCAGGTATGCAATAAGGTTTCACTTTTTTTAAGAGTTTCCACCTTCTAAAAAATTTCATTCAAATTATCTAAAAAAATCAATTATTACATAATGGGTATCAGTGGAAAGGGTTTTGAAAATATTTGTTTCTTAACTTAACTTTAGGAGGTTTAAAAAATTAAATTCAATTTGAAATGAGAAAATTAATTAGGAGAAATATGTTTCAACATATGGGCGCATAACGAAAGGGGCTTCAGAAGGTGGCCGTTTGAAAATATTTTGAAGAGGGTTGCCACCTTCTTGCAATGTCGAATGTATTTAACTTATCCAGAAGTTATATGAAATGGCAAAATAATGATGTGAAACGAAAGAATATTAAGAACACTTTAGTTTGAACACACAAAATATTTTTGAAGGTACGTGTTAAGGGGGTTGCCACCTGTTTAAAAATTAAATTCAAATTATTAAATAAGTTAAATGAATTATTAAAATATGAACTATATTTAGCGGAGTTGCCACATGTTTAATTAATATAATTCAACTGAATTCATCAGTTGATTAAAATATTTATCGCAATGTTAGACGAAGAATATTTACGAATATCTTAGCGCGAAACTACTTTTTAAAAAAGTTGCCACCTGTTCAAAAAGTCGAATTTTACTATATCTATATATATAATACGCGAAAGGACTTTTTGTCCAGGTCATCAGATCTGAACCATTCGTTTGATTTTCAAAAATTAGGTATCAAATTAAAGGGCTTGATATGTAGATGTGCAGTAGGCTTTTAATTTTCCGGAAAGAATGGCCACATTTTAAAAAATCAAGTTGAGATTATTTATAAATCAATACCATCATATCCCCAACCTTCGCTCGATTTTCAAAAATGAGGTGTAAAATTAAAATGCTTGGTTGCAGATGTGCAATGAGGTTTTACCTTTTGAAAAGAGTTGCCATAGGTGTCAGTCGAAATGGTTATTAAAAGCTTTGCTTCTGTTTAAAAAATTTAATTTAATTTTAAACAGGGAAATTACATAGGTAATTTACAAAATGTTCCCCCCCACAGGAGTCCAGACTAAAGGAGTTTAAAAAGGTAGTAATTTGAAAATGTTTTGAAAAGGGTTGCCACCTGCTTTAAAAGCCGAATTTAGTTATATGCAGTATTAAAGTATGGGTGTTAAACGAAAAAGTGCTAAGAAATCTTCAGTTTAAACATCAAAATTTTGTTTGATGGTTTGAAGAGTTGCCAGCTGTTGAAAATTTTAAATTTAAATGAATTAAGTTTAATAAATTAAGTTAATAAATAGGTAAAGTTAAATAAATTACTAAAAGAGGGGATTTAATCGTTCATGGGTTTGAGGATTTATATCTGAACTGTTTAGGAGACTTGCCAGGTGATAAAAAAATTAAATTCAATTTAATTCTTCAGGCAATTGAATTATGTATCAAAGTATCAGACGAAAGAGCTTTAAAAGATTTCAGTTTGAAAATGTTTCGCAGAAGGTTGCCACCTGTTTGAAAAGCCTAATTTATTTAGCTTTTACACAATTTTAATCAAATATTAAAATATGAGTGGCAAAAGAAAGTTTTAATAAAACTTTAGTTTGAAAATATTTTTTTAGGGTTGCCATCTTTTCGATTTTTATTTTGAGTGATCAGCTGTCTCGATGAAGTCAATTGGCCCCCACGGAGCCACGATTTTACGCCCTTAGACTTTTTTGTGCCATGCCGTGAAGGACCGATGTAATGCGAACAATCTATTAACGATTCAGGCCTTTAAGGCGTATGTCCGGCATTTCTTACGATAGAGCCAGAAACCATCAACAAGGTCTTGGAGAACTCGATTAACAGGATGCGCTACAGCGAAGACAGTCACATGATGAAATCGGGTTCCATAACTAATGGGAATATATGTTCTTTCGAATAAACCCATAATATACCGAAAAAATTAGTTTGAGTTAATTTTTATAAATAAATAATCTTTAATTTGAAGGTCATCAAATCAGCGCCGTCATTCTAAATGGGCATTATGGTTTTATTTTTTGAAGTTAGGACCTTTTTTAGCGGTGCACGGTGGTTTGAATTTTGAGGAAATGAAAAAAGGGATGGACGCATTTACCTGAAACATTTGCAATATTTATTAAGGTTTGTGAATAGTGTTGCCATCTGTTTAAAATATTAAACTGGATTTTGGCGTCTTAACGCCATGCGGGTTCAGCAGTAGCTAAAAATTACAGTTGATTTTTATACCCGAGCGCACTTATGCGCAAGGCTTTTATAACTTTGTTCACATAGCGGTTGTTTGTAACAGGCAAAACCAATCAAGATTGATATAGACAAATGTATACATAAATGATCAGAATGAAAAAAGAAATAGATTGAGCGGTGACTGTCTGTCGGTCCATGTGTCCGTCTGTGCGTTTGTGCACACGATAACTCGAGTAAAAAATTTCTTAACGAAATTTGGTATGTGTACTTCTTTTCAGCGTAGGACGGGTGGTATAGAAAATGGGCAAAATCGGACAATAACCACGCCTACCTCCCATATGACGGTAGTTTTCAGAAATACGAAAACTGCGATATTTTAATAACTTCTTAAGCCTATTCACTCAAAATTGATATTTACAATGATTTTTAGACGGAAAATAAGAATAGTATAAATTTTTGGAAAATCACGTATCATTCATTATGGGTGTATATCTCGGTAACCGTTACACCAATTTCCCACAAACTTGGCACGCTTGTTGGCCTTGGTATAACATACCAAATGAGTGAAAATTTTAAAAATTGGACAATAACCACTCCTACATCCCATATAACGGTAATTTAGAGAAATGCGAAATCTTCGATAAGTCAGTAAATACCGAAGCTAATTTATTCAAAATTTTTGCTTGCAATAATTCTTCACCAAGATATATGTTTATGATAAAATTTTGGAAAATGGGCGTGACACGTCCCACTTATGACCACGCATGTGTATCTCGGTAACCGTTTGAGCAATATGTACCAAACTCGGAATGATTATTGTGCTTTCCACAGAAAAGCAAAACGCTGACAATTATTGAAATCGGACTAAAATTACGCCCAGTTTTTATATAACGGTAAATTTCAGAAATGCTTGAGACTTCGATATTTCGAAATTTAAGGACGCTAATTTACGCTAAATTTATAATAACAACAATGCCTTGAAGATAAGTGACATTATTATTGAATTTTGGAAGATGGGCGTGATACCGCCCACATATAACTGTATAAGTTTATCGAAGATGTTTGAAATAGGGATAGACCCTCCTGCCTATCACGTAGCGGTAGTTTTCGGAAAGGTGAAAAAACTATATTTAATACTTGCGTCGGGTATCTAATGTTCGGCTGGGCCCGAACTTATACTTGTTTATAATTTTGTTTTTTTTTTTTTTGTGGAGGTTATTGCGAATTTTCTTCCCTATAATGCATGAAGAAAACTGACTCTTAAATGGAAGAAAATGCGCAACACCATATACATATTTATGTATAAATTAAAAAGTGTTGCCATGGAATAAACGAAATTTATCATAAGCTTATAACTAATCTAAGCAACACTTCGTTGAAATGGGCCACCTTTGTTAAAATATGGTTCGTAGTTGGGATTTTAAAGCAAATCCATTATTTCTTATTTGTTCCAATAAATGTTTGTAAATCCCGTATTTTTTGGACAAATTATGCTTTGTCCCGTATGGCTGGAAAAAAATTTGGCAACACTGCCTATGTGCACTATTTTGCTTTATTACTCAATTGTTAAGTTTAAAAGTTGGTCTTATTGCCCGACGAGAAATGAAATAACGCAAATTTGTATTATTTCACATTCAATTGGGAAATAATACAAATTTGCGTTATTCCCGTTTGTGTTATGTTATCGTATTGATACAAAAAATGTTTGGCATAATATTAATAATGGCGTTTAATGAAAATTAATAAGAAATCTTCAACTGCAGTTCGCAATAAACCATACATAAAAATTGCTCGTTTTCATCATATGAAAAAAGCTAAGCGCGAAAACTATGGCGTTGTGTCAGGAATCAGGAAACGCACTTAATGGAATAAATTAATTTGTTGTATGCCCGAAAATTTCAGATTCTTCAAACAAACGGTGAGCTTAACCGAGATTTTTTTCAATCTTGGTAATGTGATTCCATACTTTACTTTACTGTGTTTATACAGTTTGAATATATAACGACTCCATAAAAGTATCGATACCAGTATCAAATGGGCATAGGAAATAAAATATCGCGCGAACGATAACAGTCACTAATATATATATAGTTAAATATAATTATAGGAACAATATAGATTTTATGAAGTTGATATTGATATTGACGCTATGATACATTAAGCGGTATCAAAAGAAAATACCCATATGGGTATCAATAGTATCGTGCCGCTAGTATCGAATACCGATTTACCCAGTATCGAAACAAAAGTATAGATAATAAGATTATATCAGCGGCATCGCAGCATCCCTAACCATCACACTTCTCTTTTTTTGGCATATACGGTCTCTTTCTTTTTTGAATATGCGAAAAAGTGTTTGAAGCTGTATCCTTAACGAAAATGTAGCCATTTCATAATTTATTTATCATTTTCATTTTAAATGTAACGCTTTTGCTACAATTGTAGCCAAACGGCAACGCTGTCATAAACTCTAAACGAAGAGAAAGAGCTTTGAAAGATTTTAGGTGAAAACAATTAGAAGCATGGGTGAAAAAATTAAAAACAATTTGGATTCAAAAAATTTTTTACCAAAATGTTTAGAGAGCTTTTGTAATAAGTGCCCTGCAGCACTCTAAGTGTTAGAGGGTTAAATGTGTAGTTCTCAGTCCTCTTACGTTCTGGTAGGAAACTTGCAGATCTTGTTTGATTTTTGTGCTTTTCCTTGTACCCGCGAAGTCCAGACACATTCACAAACCATGGAATACAATTGATGTATTTGATTGTCTTGTTGGCTTCACCATTATTTTTAAGAACCTCTTACTTATTTGGTAAATTATTTAGATGGGTTTGCTGAGAGCGAGTCAGATCAGGTTTAAAATGTACGTTGTCTCTGTTGCTTGTAGGTTTGGTTCTGAGAATTCTCTTAGCATCAACAACCGACGATGTATCAATCAGCAAAGGGCGAGTTTTACCATCTTCTGCAGGCAAGCTCATGCTTTCTCAACTCGGGAACATTGAGGGCGATAACATTCTGTTCGCGCTTTTTCTCCACAGCACTAATTCTTTTGTCCAGTTTGGTACACTGTTCGGTCAGATTTTGTTTAGAAATACTCTTGAGCTCAGATTTAATGATGCCCAGAGTTTTTTAACCGACTTCAAGAAAGGAGGAGGTTATCAATTCGTCAGAATATGGTTTATTTTTATTTTTTATTTTTTTTCTTTTATGTAGTTATGTTACCGCCTAACTTTTGACCTCGTTAACCGATTTATGTAACTCTTTCTTTAAAGGAAATGTGCTACCTCACTAATTTGGTCTAGATACGATCATTGAATCATGAAGAAAATAACGGTAATCTTAAACTTTTATATGAGAATCGAAGTCGGTTTTGTTTTTTGCCTAAAAATTACTTGTTTGCTTGTTAAACGATGTAAGATACTTCTTGACTACGTTCTCCAGTTTTGAGGCAGTGAACTGGTCATTAGGGTTATCGGCTTCCAGAACATCGGAGACAATTATGCTGGCATCACTATTGTACAGGGACCGAAAATAATAGTTATTTTCGAAATTTCAAATTCAAAAAGTCAGTCGGATATATTTGGTATTTTAAACATTTGTATATAGCAATGAAATGCTTGTTAGCCAAACAAGCCATACATGCATACATACAGACAGACGGTCATGGCTAGATCGACTCAGGTCACCAACATGATTATTTTGTCTTGTTTATAAGAAGCAACAACTTAAACGATTTCAATCAAATAACTAAAATATTTGGCAATGAAATTTTAACTTTTATTTTTGATCGAAAATATAAGTCACCTTTTAACTTTTAAAAGGAAAAAGGAAAGTGTTGAATTCTATATTTGACTGAAAAAATAAGAGTCAAATTTTAACTTTTATTTTTCGCCGAAAAAAGAAGTCATATTCTAACGTTTATATATGACTGAAAAAATAAAAGTCAAAGTTTAACTTTTATATTTGACCGAAAAAATAAAAGTCAAGTTTTAACTTTTAATTTTGACTGAAAACTTATCGGTGAAAAAAATAACTATTATTTATCGACTCTTTTGAAAAAAAAATCATAATAGTTACGGTCCCTGCTTTTGCATTTATCACAAATTTTGTATTTATTTTTCATTACTTCAGCTGCAATTTTTTTTATGTCCTTAGAATTGAAGCCTCAACATTTTTGGGGTAGCAAACTATTAATTATGTACATCGGTGCAAGCACTACAAATGTATCTTGCAGGTGCCATCATTCATGTTGTAGATATTTGTTTATTTTTCTATGCAATATTCTGCTACTTGCTCACCGGTTTATTGACCAGTAAATCAAACTTTGTGTGGTTATCTGCGACATCGAATCGATTTTTGCAAGTAATCGATGTTTTCAGACAAAATCGAGTGCCCATAATTTACTTCCGGAAATTAGTACAACATCGATTTATTGGATCGATGTTTCTCGTCAATTCTCATGTTTCTTTTTGTTTTGGCTATTTATTTCTGGCCTTAAAATCTTCTTTCTGCTTCTACAGATGTGATGTGATGATTCATATCTAATTTTTCGTTTATTATCCACGCTTTAAGTTAACTTACTGTTTTTGCATATTATTGTGTATATAGTGCTGAAGAAGTTTCACTCAATCATTTTACACTTTCAAACAGCGAAATATTAAAATAAAAAATATCGATGTTTTAAATATCTATAGTTTTCATCCGATGTTTTATCAACCTCGATACTTATATGAGTATAACATCGATGCTTGAAATATCGATGTTAAGAAGGCGATGTCGCAGCCCTAGGTTATAGTCGTGTTTGGACAAATACACACAAGCAAAGTAATTTATTATGGCATTATTAAATTGAAAACACTATAAAGTTAGGTAGGATAAATTAATAAAATACGCCCGCTTGGTTCAACAAATCCTTTTACTCTTATTCAAATAGAAATTTTCACAATTGAGAAAAACTTATTCGTTAACTTATATAAATCAAATGTCAAATATCAGCTTTTCTTCTCACTCACTAGCGAAATACAAAATTTTGACAATCAAACGCCACTCACAGCTGATGAAACAACACTAAATTATATGAATTCGCCTTGCATGCTCCCCTTTTACATACATTCAACAACGAGTCACAAGTTTACGCCCCTTGAACATACAAAAGTATATACAGTTATGGACAAAATAATAGGCGTACACAGTTTTTGTTTAATAACTTTAAACCATTTGAAATTTTAAAAAATCTTTATATTAACATTTTAATTCATTAAACTAAAATATGTTGTTATCATTTAGTTCCATATTTTTAGAGGAAAGTTTAGTTATGATAACAAAAATTCACTGGTCAAAATAATAGATGTGAACACTTTTTCCGATATAAAAACAAAACGAAAAATGACACTGAAGATGGCACAACGCCGAAACCGGTTTGTTTC
Source organism: Rhagoletis pomonella (assembly GCF_013731165.1). Lineage (NCBI taxonomy): Eukaryota > Metazoa > Arthropoda > Insecta > Diptera > Tephritidae > Rhagoletis > Rhagoletis pomonella. Next base: position 103,270,565 of record NW_023458556.1, on the reverse strand, counting down.
CAAACCAAATTTGACAAGGGATGTCGGAAATTCCTTCCAAAATACATCAAAAACAAGAAGTTCCGTTTTTCCTTTATTTAGTCCATGGTTTCCTAATAACCAGTATATCCTCCATGGATTTATATATGTACATAAGTTTCCCTATTCCATTAGGAATGGATGATATTATTTTTTGACAGGTTTCCGATGGAGTAGCACCCCATACTTTCTGTGTCTTCTACCACAATTTCTCTTTATTTTGAAATCGAAAGAATGCCACAATTTCTCTTTATTTTGAAATCTAAAGAATGCCACAATCTTCTCTTAATGCCACTCTCAAAGTTCTCAATCGGAATGAGATGATAGAATTAATTTGGGCATTGTATCCTGGCCACATTTGTTGCTCTGAACCAACCATGAAGCATGTTTTGGGTCGTTTCCTTCTTGATAAAACGATTTCAGGGGCATATTTTGTTCTGAATGTCCCTGTACTAAACAGCGCTCCTTGTGTCTTTTATACAAAATAAATTACCTACAGCTTGTCAGGAGAAACATCCCCTCACTAGTATGTTTCCGCCCTATGCTTACTATATTATAACAAGTAATTTTTAGCAAAAAAAAAAACGATTAAAAAAAATATATACATATATATTTCATGTTCCAATGATCGGATCTAAACCAGATGTATATAGTATGGGACCACCTCTGAGACACTACCTTTCCGACGCAAAAAGAATTATCGAAATCGGTTGACGTGGTCCAAAGTTATGCGGTAACATACATAAAAAAAAATATTCCGACGCACTGATAACCTCCTCCTTTTTTTGGAAGTCGGTTAAAAAGAAACCAAATTGGCCCATATTTTTTTCGCGGTAGACTTTATAGAATTGACAACAACATATGTATAGAATTGACAACAACAACCACGCTGTCAAGTTTAAATATCGGCAAATCAGATGCACTTGATAGCAGTAGGTTGAATAAGGAATATGAATTAGCAACACGGGGTGTGCTGCTGAAGTCTAGAAAAAAGAAGTCTGATGAGGAGATGTGGTGATCTCCGAAATAGCTGCTATAACATCTACCGCTTGGACTTGTTGCTTTTTCCTGTGAACTGTGAATCACAGTGGTCGGTCAATAATAGTTTGGGGTTGTATTTCGAAAATATTGTTGGTCCGTTAGTACGCATTATGCGCAAGGAACAGTATATGTTCATATTTCAACAAAATTTACAAGATGTAGTCGAAAAATTAGAGTTTCTGCTGAAAAATCACCCAAAACATACTGCATATGTTCGCAAAGACTGGATGCAAAAGCAAAAATTTGCTATTTTGAAATGACCTCCACAATCCGCGGGTATGAATCTCGTCGAAAATTTGCGAAATCAACTAAAAGCACAGCTTACTAAGTATCCAAGTCCGTCCAATGGAGTACATGAGCTATGAAAGCAAATCAAGGAGGCTATAACTCCAGATTTTTTACAGAGATACAAATAAGGTATGCCAAATTGCATCCAGGAACTAAAAAATGCAAAAGTATACTGAACATTGTGTTAACAATTCTTTTTTTCGTGAAAATGGTCAAAAAGTTATTAAAAATATATAAGTGCAAAACTGTAACATCTGCCTTAATTTACATTTTTGTCTGCTGGTTTTATTATTGTTGTTGGATTGACTTCAATTCGTTATGAGAGAGGAAGTACATGTGTACCAATAGGAATATACAACAAAAGTATGAATGTCGTTAGAACTTGGAAAGATAGCGGCGGCTGATATAAAAAGCGTTACACGCTCTGCTTTAGAAGGCAGCGAAAGCTTCATTCAACCACACGACTTGTTCGCACGCACACAGTGACATCGATTGCACGCACACTGCAAAAATTCTCTGTCGAAGCTGCCCACCTTTAGGTAGGCCTTCTTAAGTAAAGCCATTCTAAGAGGCCTACCCAAGAAGGGCTGAAAAGAGTGCTTCCTTGCATGCCTTCTAGAAATGCCTATCCATTTACAATGTACGCGTAAGCATAAATCTTAATTTTAGTTGTAATATTACATATTTGATATGAACCTTAAGCAAATACTTAACAGATATATGATTTTTATAAATTAAAGAAACAACTTTAAAAGAACTACTTCAAAAAGCCTTCTGAAGTACGCTCCTATAAAATCCTTTCTGGAAGGATTTCCATGGGTAGCGAAAGAAGAAGCTCTTCAATTTGTGCCACTCCATACAAAAAAGAAAGGAGAAAGGAATGTAGAGTGGAAGGCCTCTTCACTCTCAGGAAGGCCTTTCGGAAGGGCTTTTAACCCCTGAAATTATCTACTGGGAAGTGGCATAGATACGAATTAAAAATATATGCACCTAATTTTGGTTTTAAAAGTTTTTTCCTGCACTTAAATTCTTTGTTTTTATTAAATTTGCGAAAAATGTAAAAACAACATTACGTCAATAAATTGTCAACTTGAAAATAAATTAGCTCTTCATTTTAGGTACTATTTTACAACCAATTTCACGAAAACTATTTAAGTAAAAAATTATTTAAATTTTTTGAAATTCATATGGAAATTGACAGAAAATAAGAAATCATTTTCCGTTTAAATTGCTGGTAAGTATTATTTAGTCCTTTTTTTACCGTTTCAGCTCCAAACGAAATGTTTTTTTCTGGCAACGCTGATCTGAACATGATACATCAAAAAAAACTTAAGTAAGCGAGATGAGAGGAATGAGAGAAACATGTAGCAATCCAACAACAAAACAGCTAGCACAGAGTCGCATTTATCTTGCTATGCTTTTTTGCAAAATATATATGTACATGGGTTTCGACGTTGCATATTTTGCAGCGATAGGAAATGTTGTTTCCCATGTATTTTGTTGTTTTGTGCAAGTTATGCAATCCGTGCTACGTGCAACAGCTTTGTAAGATTTCGAAAACACCCCTAATCTGCACTGTCGAGATCGCGAGCGAGATAATGGTGGTGGTCTAGCGTTCATCACGCACCACACCGTGCAGTATCGTCTCATTGAAGCACATATCGACCGCAGGGTATTACTATACGGTCAAGCGATGTCGAGCTTGAAATATTTAACGTTTATATACCCACTATCACCAGCTGCCGGACAGGATATCACGCTGAAATAGGTGCGCTCCTCAGAGTAAAAACCGTATGGATTCAACATTCTGCACAATGAACAACGACGCATTTACTGAAAGCAACTTAGCTGCCCACCCCACACCAACAGACGCTCACTTAGGTGAACGTAAGTTTTGCAGGGATTTCACTGCCATGGCAGCTCGCTTCGTACTAGCAGGATGTATAACGGATCCCCGTCCGAACTTTCCTGCTGAAGCGGCTGCTTTAGCCGATGATCGTCAGGCCGATCCCGGAAGTCCCCGAATCAGGGATCTCAATAAGGAGATGCGACAGCTTGTGAACGTACATAAACAGAAAAAGTGGGAAGAGCATCTGAAGACTTGCAACTCCCCCTCTAGTGTGAGTAAGCTTTGGTCGACCGTGAGGTCACTGTCCAATCCGCTAAAGCGCGACGACAGAGTCGAAATATCTTTCGGCGACCGCGCTTCGTCGGATCAGGAGCGATGCGCGAGCTATTTTAGCCAGTAGTTTACACTGCGTCCTCCGGCGGATAAAGCCAAACGTCGTGTGAGAAGAAGGCTGCACAAACTGCCAACAACAAGCGCGCCTCTTGTTTTCACTTGCGGTGAAGTTCGGGTAGCCATCGGGAAGGTGAAAGGCTCCAAAGCCATGGGACCCGACGGAATATACATGTTGATGCTGAAAAATTTGGGACCTGCGGGAGTACGCGAGCTATTTTAGCCGGCAGTTTACACTGCGTCCTCCGGCGGAAAAAGCCAAACGTCGAGTGAGAAGAAGGCTACACAAACAGCCAGCAATAAGCGCGCCTCTTGTTTTCACTTGCGGTAAAGTTCGGGTAGCCATCGGGAATGCGAAAGCCTCCACAGCCTTAGAACCCGACGGAATATGCATGTTGATGCTGAAAAATTTGGGACATACGGGAGTAGACTATTTAGCCAAGGTTCTCAACCTGTCAATGGCCACTCTCATCATTCTAAACATCTGAAAGATGGGAGAGTGGTCCCACTGCTAAAAACCGGGGAAACCAGCCAACAAAGATGAGTCTTATCGCCCGATAACACTCCTTTCCCCGGTACGAAAACACTAGAGGCCTCGCTACTCCCGTCACCCCAGTGAATCATCAGCATGGTTTCCGTAAAGTGCCCAGTACAACAACAGCACTTAGCGCCACTACGCGCACTTAGCGAACACGCAGATAACACGTAGTCTAAACCGCAAACCGTCCCTGTGAGAGAACTATTCTAGTAGCGTTGGAAGGCGTTTGATACCGTCAGCCACTTCACGCTGCTAGAAGACATAGAGGCCTCCTCTCTTCCACAGAGGCTCAAACGCTGGTCGGTGAATTATCTAAGTGATCGACACTCGTCAGTAATGTTTAGAGACAAATCGAGCAAACCTAGAAAAATAAAACAGGGGGTTCCACAGGGTGGTGTCCTTTCCCCATTACTGCTTAACTACTATATTTCAAAGCTCCCTCAACCACCAGAGGGAGTCTCGATTGTCTTCTATGCTGACGATTGTTCGATAATGGCGTCTGGGAATGGAATTGATGACTTGTACTCAAAAGTAAACGGGTATCTCTCCGAGCTCTCTCGCTTCTTTACTGCTAGGAGCCCAAACCTCTCCCCTAGAAAATCCTCAGCGACCTTGTTTACCACCTGGACGAAGGTGGTCAAACTAGCGCTGGGTATTCACGTTGATGACGAACCAATTCCGACGGTGAACAATCCGAAGATAGTCGGAGTAACCTTCGACAGTCTGCTCTCCTCCCCTGCGTACACAACCCCAATTGTCAACAAAGTACAGAGCCGCAACAAGGTTCTCAAGTCGCTAACCGGTAGTACCTGGGGCAGACAAAGAAACGCCGCTGGCAACATCACGCAGCACCAGTGTGATCGCCGGGCCCTGTAGGGCGCAGTGAATAAAGCTGCACACAGCACAAAACACAGCACTTCGGACAGCGACCAGATGTCGTCTGATGTCGCCAGAACATCACCCACATGACGAGGAGCAAATGCTCCCCATAAGGGAGCCCAATACAATGCTCTGCAAGCAATTCTTAGCAGGGAGCCACAGATATGGACACTCGAACAGACACTTGCTTGCAGAGGATCCCTCGCCAAGGCAAGTCAGAAGGCAGATTCTATACGAACTGACGGACGAAATCCAGAGGTTCATAAAGCAACCTCTGGACCCGCCAGCATATCAACTGGCCCTGAGTGGCATTCACAGGGAGTCAGTCTCAAGTTACGTAGACACCAGACCTGTAAATGCCGTTCTAGGCACACAACCACCTGACATGGACGAGACGGAGCTTCGTCTACCTCGGGAGACTCGCACCACAACTTCGCTCTGGCTACTGCAGCAGGTTGAACTCATACCTCAGCAGACTACATGCAAATGTGCCCAATGAGTGTCCGGAATGCGGAGAGACGCCCCACGACTCGAAACATCTCTTCGTATGCCCGGAAAACCCCACCCAACTGACGCCTCTGTCCCTGTGGACAGACCCTATAGAGCAGCCGTGCCCAGCGCAGGGCACTTTCCTATAGAATTCTGCCAGCGCAAGGCACTTGCTTATAGAGTTCTGCCGGCGTTGGGCATGCCTGCTATAGAGGCTGCACGCTTCTTGCGTCTTCCGTTAGTTGAGCTTGACGACAACGACTGAGATACTAACTGATATGGGCGGGGTTGTTGTAGCCGCTACAACAATGTAAGTATGAATTGATCTCCAGTTTCAGGGTCGATTACCAAACTGTGGGCCGGTTCTAAACTATGCAGCGCCCATGTGGTCGCCGGGGACCAACCGGACACAGTGGACGAAGCTACGGGCATGCTGCTACAACAACAAGTCGGAACCATTTCGCGAGCGGTAACTTTACTCTGCTAGCGTTCTCGATAGCTAGCGCAAACAAAACAATTGCATGCAGAGAAATAAGGAAGCGAACGAAATGGCGAAATGGCAATTTTTTTTTTTAGTTTCACTTTTATTTCAACATATTTTGATTAAAATAAAAATACTAATAAAAATAAAATAACGTCCGTCACGCTAGCCGACACACTTCTACAAAAAGTGATAAAAATTACTCAGGAATTAGGTGCAATTTAGGTGAAATTTAGGGCCTCCAAAATTAATTTAAATGCTCACTCGGTTTCCGAGAAAATTGCAAATATGTATGGGTCAGCCAGCGTGACGTCACGCTAGCTGACCCACCCACTAAT
>NW_023458556.1:103263041-103264154 GCF_013731165.1 Rhagoletis pomonella | reverse complement strand
GTGACGTCACGCTGGCTGACCCATATATTTTTGCAATTTTCTCGGAAACCGAGTGAGCACTTAAATTAATTTTGGAGGCCCTAAATTGCACCTAAATTGCACCTAATTCCTGAGTAATTTTTATCATTTTTTGGAGAAGTGGGTCAGCTAGCGTGACGGACGTAATAAAATATTTCACACAAACAACAAAAAATATTATCGATAATCGCATGAGGCTATTGCCTGAAAATTTCAAAATGCGCTTAGTGGCATTTTGCTACTATAATAGCACGGCCGAGTTTATTAGTCGAACAAATTATAGCCGCACCAAATTTTCACAAGTTTTGAAATATTATTTTGCTGTTATTTAATTTTGGTTACTTTTTTTTTATATTTCATTCTTTAAAAACATCCGTATAAATACAAGTTTAACACCCAAAGTATTTTTCTTTATCCCAATCACGAAAATTAATTTGTTGAAATTTTTCAATAGAGCATCGCTGTAATGTACCAATATTTTGACTACAAAAAAAATCCCTTTTTTTTACCAATAATATAATAATAATAGATTGGCGCTTACACATATGTTAGTGTTTGGCCGAGCTTCTCCTCAGACTTGTGGCGTGCGCCTTGATGTTGTCACACAAAGCGGAGGGACCTACAGTTTTACGCCGACTCCGAACGGCGATTGTATTTTTATGAGAAGCTGTTCTTCATGGCAGAAAAACACTCGGAGGTTTGCCATTGCCTGCCGAGGGACGACCGCTGTTAAGAAAAAACTTTTTTTCTATATTTTTTGCGATGTTGGGTTTGAACCCAGGTGATGCGGAGTGCTTACCACTTCACCACAGTGGCCGACCAATTTTACCAATAGCCCAATATAAAAATGTACAAAGGTACCAATCGAGTGACACTGCCTTAAAAATTTATGCAATTTAATAAAAAAATCAGCAAATTTTCGTTAAAATTTCTAAGTTTTTAATTAATTTCTGAGTATGCAGTTTTGTATCCCATTGAATTCTAGTAGAATAAAGTGCAAGTTTCAAATGGCTAAAAATTTCGATTGATTTTTTAGAATTTTTAAAAAGTGGGTCAGCTAGCGAGACGTCACGCTGGCTGATCCAAAACACATTT
>NW_023458556.1:103253540-103262941 GCF_013731165.1 Rhagoletis pomonella | reverse complement strand
GGGGGAGACACCTGAGTAGTGGACTGTATATTTGACTTATCTTCATTGGGGGCTGAAGTTTGTGTTATGTTGGGCGCAATATTCGAAATTTGCTGAGTTAGTGAGTTCGTATTGAGAAAGTCCAACGCTTCATCCATCTCAGCTTTGCAACTACTATATTTAGTGAAGCTTCTTTCATACATTTGATTTGCTGAGTTACTAGATCCAGTAAAGTGCGGGTTCGGGAGAAGTCTAAAGGAGTCCATGATACTTTCCCAATTTTTATCCAAAATGTCTAATTTTACCTTTAACAAAGACGCTGAGAGGTTCGCTGTTGAACGTGATGACCATCTTTAGCAAAGTAAATCTAATATATGGCATTCAAACATAAAATCTTTATAGAGGGCATTTAAGGATACAGTTTGTGGGCGACTTTCCATTATAAGGGATGGAAAATAATCATTATTTTTTAAATTTAAATTAAATAAATCAACATGCTGTAAGTGTCGTACGGCAATTTTATGTATACTCACATATCTATTTTTATATGTCCTACCGTAATTTAAAATGATTTTTATTTTTCAAGTTTTACTAGTAAAAATTATAAATAATAATTAAAATATGATTTCAATTTTTTCGCTCAAGAATAATGATTACCCCTTGATTTTAAGTTTTTTAATCGAAAATAATGATTATCCTTAAATTTTTATTTTTTCACTCAAGAATAATGATTATCTTACGATCTTTATTTTTTCACTCAAGAATAATACTCAGATTCTGATTTTTATATTTTCGCTTGAGCATAATGATAACTTTTGATTTTTATTTTTTTCGCTCAGGTATAATGATTATCTTGCGATTTTTATTTTTTCCGCTCAAGAATAATGATTGACCGCTATAGGGATCTGAAGAGGGAAGCGAGACGTATTTGCCGCAACAAGAAGAGAGAGGCCGAAATACGTGAGTGCGAAGAGCTTGAAATGCTGGCCGACAGGAGGAATGCCCGAACATTTTACCAGAGAGTTAGGCGACTTACGGAAGGTTTAAAGACCGGGGCGCACTCCTGTAAGAACAATAATGGCGACCTAGTAACTGATGTCCAGAGCGTACTTAAATTATGGAGGGAACACTTTTCCGCCCTACTAAATGGTATCAACACGAAAAGTTGTGGAGAAGAAGAACCCGAGCCCGCAGTCGATGATGACGGAGTCGACGTTCCACCGCCTGACTATGACGAGGTACGTATAGCAATAACGCGGCTGAAAAACAACAAAGCCGCTTGAGCTGACAGCCTGCTAGCTGAGCTATTCAAGTACGGCGGCGAGGAGTTGATAAGGTGCATGCATCAACTCTTGTGCAGAATATGGTCAGATGAACGCATGCCCGACGACTGGAATTTAAGTGTGCTCTGCCCAATCCACAAGAAAGGTGACCCCGCCATTCGCGCCAACTACCGCGGGATCAGCCTTCTAATCATAGGTTACAAGGTCTTATCGAGCGTATTGTGTGAAAGACTGAAGCCCACCGTCAATGAACTGATTGGGCCTTATCAGTGTGGCTTTAGACCTGGCAAATCCACCATAGACCAGGTATTCACAATACGCCAAATCTTGGAAAAGACCCGCGAGAAAAGGATCGACACTCACCACCTATTTGTCGACTTCAAAGCCGCTTTTGACAGCACTAAAAGTAGTTGCCTATACGCCGCTATGTCTGAATTTGGCATCCCCTCAAAACTCATACGGCTGTGTAAAATGACGTTGAGCAATACCACGAGCTCCGTCAGAATTGGAAAAGACCTCTCCGAGCCGTTCGCCACAAAACGGGGTTTCAGACAGGGCGACTCCCTTTCATGTGACTTCTTTAATCTGATGTTGGAGAAGATAATAAGAGCTGCAGAACTGAACCGCTCAGGAACAATTTACTATAAGAGCGTGCAATTGCTGGCTTATGCCGATGACATCGACATCATCGCTAACAAGAACCGCGAAGTCTGTTCTGCCTTTTCCAAGCTGGATAGGGAAGCAAAGCGAATGGGTCTGGTGGTAAACGAGGACAAGACGAAGTATCTCCTGTCATCAAACAAACAGTCAGCACATTCGCGCCTTGGCACCCACGTCACTGTTGACAGTTACAATTTCGAGAAAGTAGAGAATTTCGTTTACTTGGGAACCAGCATTAACACCGATAATAATGTCAGCATTGAAATCCAAGGTAGAATCACTCTTGCCAACAAGTGCTATTTGGACTGGGTAGGCAATTCAGGAGTAAAGTCCTCTCTCGACGTACGAAAACCGCGCTCTATAAGTCACTCATCATGCCCGTGCTGGTATAGGGCGCAGAAGCATGGAAAATGACAACATCCGATGAGGCGGCTCTTGGAGTGTTTGAGAGAAAGATTTTGCGGAAGATTTACGGGCCTGTACGCGTTGGCGACGGCGAGTACCGCAGACGATGGAACGATGAGCTGTATGAGCTTTACAACGATATGGACATAGTGCAGCGAATTAAAATACAGCGGCTCCGCTGGCTTGGTCAAGTCGTTCGAATGGACACCGACGCTCCAGCTCTGAAAGTATTCAACTCGGAACCCGCTGGTGGTAGCAGAGGAAGAGGGAGGCCCCCACTGCGATGGAAAGATCAGGTGGAGAAGGACTTGGCTTCACTTGGCGTTTCCAATTGGCGTCAGTTGGCACAGAGCAGAAACGACTGGCGTGCTTTGCTGAACTCGGCCAAAATCGCTTAGGCGGTTACAGCGCCAAAAAAGAAGAAGAAGAAGAAGAAGAACCTGATTTTTACTTTCTTTCCCCAAACATAAAACTCAAACCCTTATACAACCAAGACCATAAGAGCTGTTGGCTTGTAATTTTATGAGAACACACTTTTTGTCATGGGGTACCACCCAATGATACCGAAACGTTTGAAATTCTACATTTATAGGCAGAAAACCGACATCGAAGTGAAACAAGATCGTTTTCATGCCTTTTGAGTATGCATATGTATGTATATCCTTAATACGAAAAAACACTAACTTTGTGATCGTTTAATTTTGACAGTTTTCCTTTTGTTAAAAGTGTTGCATATTTTCTCCATACAAAGTGTGCTCAAACACGCTTTTTATATGAAAAAAAGTGCATGAGAAAAAAAAGCCAAAAATCAACGGCAAGTCATGACACCTTCAAACTTACACTTTGTTCTACTAAAATTAAACGGGCTACAAAACTGCTTACCCAAATTTTGTCTAAAGAGGGTACTTAAAAAGTGAAATGTTTTTATAAAAATTTAGAGAATTTTCTTTAACTTTGCGCGAGGTTTGGTACTCTAATTTTTGGAGTTTTGTTGCTTATAAAGAATTAGCGAAAAAGAAAAACGGTAAAAAACATTTTCCGCATTGCAAAAAACTCTCTGTACTCAGTAAAGTGGATTGACTGTATGAATTTTTGCTATTTTGAAATTATCATTTAATTTGTATTCAAAAACATAATTTTTTATAAAATCTCAGCTGATAAATTGCAGCGAAGGTCACTTAAGACAAGTTTGAGGGCTGAAAATGAACGCTAACTTGCGTGGCTGAATAGCAGAGTTGTGTAAGTGTGAAATCCTTTTCAATTTTAAATCAACAATGTTTTTCTATTCAGTTTTCATTACTTATTCCTCGCTTAAGATTGAGGTTTATAATCTGTAAATTTTCCATTCACTCAAAGCAGTTATAAATTCACACATCAACATATTCATAGCAAGATTGAAAACACCAATGCCAAATCAAAATAAGGTTTAACACTGAATCAGTATTGAAAAGGCTGCAAGCTTTTATGTGTGTGCATTCTTCAATTCAGTACCAATAATTAGTTCAAAGGCAGCCTGGTAAACAACTTTTTGATAAAAATGCAGATTTTTGACAATTGCTCAATTGTAAAAAATCGAAGCGGTGTTACCCAATTTAAGTTTTTTGGTAGAGGGGATTTTATAAATTAGGGATTATATATAAAACAGTTGCATTAACATTTACCTTTTAAAAATAGTTAATATCTTATATTAAAAATGTTTAAATTTTACATTAAATTCGATAAACACTTCGCAAAAACTTTACATTTAGGTTAATAAAATTTTAGTGAACAAATTTTAAAAATATTTAGTGTCTTTATGCCATCTGATTATTTCACAATGTAACTAGCCAGGACTATTACAGTTTTCTATATCGGTTGCGATTGTTTCTGATATAATTCGATGACTGAAATTACGAATTTTGATGTGTAGTCTAATGCATATTTTGGGGATTCACAATTCGTGTTAGTCGTCGTAATGTCTTAAAGGCCTAAATTTATTCAATATAAAGTAACGGTTAAAAGCGATTTGAAAGATTCGTTGGATATAATAAGAGCCAATAATATATTTCCTACTAGTTTAAAAACATTTTTGTTATGTTAAAAAACGCCTAAAGAACGCAATGGCAAACCTTCGAGTATATTTCGGCCTTGAAAACACTTCTTATAAAATCATTTGGTGTTCGGAGTGAGCCTTAAATATGTACATAGGTGTCTCCATTTGTGTCACAGCAACAGAACTCATGCCTCAAGTTTGAGCGGAAGCTCGGCCAAACACTTAGAAAAATATTTTAGCATCAAATATTTATTTGTTTACTTATTTTAAGGAAGATGGAAATCTTCTGGTTTCACATTTTGAGTACAAAAATCTCAACCCTGATACAACAAATAGTATTAGTACTGAATGATAATGACAGATTGCAATTACATAAAGGTACAATCATACATGATTGAGTTTTTTTTTGCATTCACATTCTCTATGTGAATGGGCGTCAACCATTCATAACACACTACATATTTTGTGTTTACAATTTGTAACTAATCTCAAGAGAGGTTTTTAAACTTTTTAAATCAAACAATCACATTTTGGAAACGACAAAAATGAGAATGCACACTCAATTGATTCAGTCATTACACAGCTCTGCTAAATAGATATTGGTGTGTAGCTAACAGTAAAATTTTCAGAACAGGTAGCCTTTCAGAGTAGAGACGCCGTTTTTAAATCGAAGATCGACAAATCGCTGTTTTGTCGATTTTTTAGTTCCTTTTCGATTCGTGAATCGATTCAAAAAATTCGAATAGAATTTTGGTAAAAAAATTAAGGGGCTTGGCGACTCCCACCTCTCCAACTAGAGAGATCAAAGACCAAAGAACCTAATGACCTCCCTCTCTTTATTCGTCTACAGGACTTCTTAGGGAAACCTATTGAAAATCGTCGTCACGCCCATTATCCAGAAATTTATATGAATCTAATTTTCTTATAAGTGGCTATTGCAATCATGGGTTTTAGGAGAATTAGTTTCAGTAGTTACTGATTTATCCAAGTTTCTTTGTTTCTGTAAATTACCATTATATGAAAAGTGGGCGTGGTTATTGCCCGATTTCAGAGATTTTCAAAAGCTGGACCCTTAGTAAAGCTGGTACTGAGTTTGGTAAGGAAGGGTGAAACGGCTACTTAGATACGGCATTTTATCACGGGGCGAGGTTACGCCCATTTTATAGAACCTTCATAATACTATTTTCTATCAAAATTCTACTGCACATACTCTTTTTAAACAATTTGGATCCAATATTTACTGAAATATCGTAGTTATTTGATTTTTGAAGATACCGTTTTAAGTGAAGTGGGAGAGGATACAATCTGATTTCGCCCATTTTCAATACCAACCTACCTCGGATAAAGGGCAACCTACATACCAAATTTCGTTGAGATATCTCAATTTTTGCTCGAGTTATCGTTATGGCTTAATCGACTTCTCTTTTCATTCTGAGCATTTATGTATGTATACATTTGTCTATATCTCTCTCGATTCTTTTAGGCTGTTACAAATAAGCGTTATGCGAACAAAGTTATAACACCCTTGCAACCAAGTGCGCTAGGGTATAAAAATAGGAGTTTTTAAATTTTACCCGATGAAAACTAAGTACCAACAAGCTAAGTCTAACAATATATTATTATACATCATTTTAAAGGTATATACATAAATTCCTTTTTCAAACCATGTTTGATTTTCAAAATCGAATGAAAAATATTTAGTCAAGCTTTTATTAGATAAGTGCATAGTATGAAAATAACGGTTATTTTAAATTAAATAAAAATGGAGGTTTCAGGAACTATAGGAAACCTATTTTCAGGTTGTAGTTGATCCTACCTACAACCTACATTAAGTTTTGTTTCGTGTATATTTCGTGTTATTGGTTTCGAGCATTTATGACGTTTGCAAGCAATTTGATTTTGAAGTTAAACTCACACACACATTTCTTTTCCAATATAATTACGAAAGTAAGAAAAAATCAAATTTTTAATCTAGTTGGTGCAACGTGCATGAGTATGTACATGCCTATGTAGATATGACACATGCACACGGCATGAAAACGAACTTGTTTCATTTCCATACCAATTTTCCGCCTATAAGTTTATCATTTCAAACGTTTCGTTTTTATAGGAAGATAACACATGATAAAGGGTATGCTCTTATAAAATTCAAGAAAATAAAAATCAGGTAGCAATCATTATTCTTGAGCGGAAAAAATAAAAATCGCAAGATAATCATTATACCTGAGCGAAAAAAATAAAAATCAAAAGTAATCATTATGTTCAAGTGAAAATATAAAACTCAGAAGCTGAGTATTATTCTTGAGCGAAAAAATAAAAATCGCAACATAATCAGTATTCTCGATCAAAACCATAGAAATCAAGAAGTTATCATTATTTTTGAGCAAAAAAATATAAATTATATAATAACAATTACATTCGAGCAAAAAAGTAAAAATCAACAAATAATTATTATTTATGATTAAAAAAATAAAAAAACGGATAATAATAATTAAATGTTGATATTAATATTTTTTAATAATATTTTTTAACTTATAATGATTACCATCCTTGATAGAAAGGGTGGAGAACGGTAAAAAACTCAAAGTTAATTATTTATGTTAATGCGTGCGCTTATTTATTTTGTCCCTCTGTGCTATTTTATATTTTTATTACACTGTGCTATCTTTGCTTGTACAGTGCAATATTGAGCAAGTTGGGGAAGTATGTACGCGTTCAATACATATATGCGGCTATCGAATGAGAAAAAGAGAGCTAAAGAAGCGCGTATTTATGCACGTACGTATGTATGTAAAAGTGACTTTACTTTTATAAGGGCGGCTGGTATTTTATTTAGTCAGTGAAATCAAGTGGATCAAAGGGATGGCCAAATTAATGGTGATAATTTTGGCATATGTAAATCTTAAATTTACTTTGCTATTTAATTAAGTTCATGAATATGTATATACATACATACATACATATGTATGTACTTCTTTTTTTGTTGTGTTTTAGTTGCACCCTAATATATTTATTCCTTGTGATGCTGTATTGTTTTAGCGCGTCTAAAAGTGTGTTTGCATTGTTCAACTTTGCGTTCAACATTTGCGTTCAACTCAGCGCAGGGTTGCACGAAAAAAAAGTTGAATGGCTAAAAATATCAAAATATGAAAAAATATCAAAATATTCGCCATAAAAAAGGTGTTTGCATTGTTCAACTTTGCATTCAACTTTTGGTTGAATGGCCATTCAACTAATCGCTTTCAACAAAGTTGGTCGCCAGCCAACATTTAGCCATTCAACTTTTTTTTCGTGCAACCCTGCGTTGAGTTGAACGCAATTGTTGAACGCGAAGTTGAATAATGCAAACACTGCTTAACCCTTCGTCTGACACATGAGTCCAGCCAGGCCTTTTCCATTTTCAAATTACAAAAAAGGGTACTTTAAATATAGCTAGAGGCTTGAAATTTCAGGTAGCTTACTAAAGTTTAGTGAATTACAAATCTGTAAAAAATCGTGTTGGTATCATATATATAAAGCTAGATATATAGAGATGTTGATTAATACATCACATTCGTAACACATAGGTCTGGCTGGACCCACATATATTCCTATGTAATTTTTACCTAAAATGAAAGAATGCAACCGTTTTTCAAAGTGTTCTTTTGAATTTTTGAACTATCATGGCAAGAGATGATTTGCATTTTTAACCGACTACTAAAAAAGGAGGAGGTTATCAGTTCGTCGGAATATATATATTTATTTTTTTTATATGTATGTTACCGCATAACTTTCCGACCGTCAACTTTACTACCGTCAACCGATAATTATTTTTGCATCGGAAAGGTAGTATCTCGGAGGTGGTCCCATACTAATTTGGTTAAGATCCGATCAGTGGATCATGAGATATATCTATGTATATAATATGCGAAGGCATTTTTTGTGCAGCGTAAAAGATCTGCACCGTTCGTTCGGGGTGTCAAATTAAAGCGCTTGGCCTGTAGATGTGCAAACTGGTTTTATTTTTTCGAAAGGGGTTGCCACCTGTTAAATAATTATACTCAAGTTATTTACTAATCAATGCCCTCAGATCCGCACCGTCCGTTTGATTTTCAAAAGTGAGGTACCAAATTAAAGGGCTTAGGGTGTGGATGTTCAAGAAGGTTTACTTTTTCGTAAAAAGTTGCCACCTGTTAAGAAATTAAGCTCAAATTAATTAATAAGTTAAATCCATTATTAAATATGGGTAGCAATCGAAATGGTTTTGAAAAGGCTTTATAACTTAACTACGTATAGGAGGGTTGCCACATGTAAAAAAAATGTATTCAATTTTAATTATGTAAAGGAATTTGGTAAGTGAATAAGGTATCGCTATATGGATGTCATATGAAAGAGGTTTAAGAAGGTAGTAGTTTGGAAATATTTTGAATAGGGTTGCCACCTATTTAATTGAACTATTGGGTATAAGTTATATGAAATATGAGCGATGGATGTCAAATGAAAGATTTTCAAGAAATTATTGGGGGATTCACAACGGTGTCGTAAGTGTCGTATTGTTGTATGTCGTAAACTTTAAAAGCACCACTGAGAAATGGCTTAGATTAATCATTAGGAATATTTTTAGAGGTTATTTAATAGGGTTTCACCTGTTTAAAAAGTTTAATTAAATGTTGGCGTTTTGACGTCATGCGGGTTCACTAGTATATATATCTATTTTTTTATATGAGAATTGAAGTCGGTTTTTTTTGCAAAAAATTACTTGTTACCTAAAATGATGTTACTCGGAGCTCGCTTGTGCTATGCTAATCCTCTCACAGCGCTCAATTTTTCGATGGTCCGGCAATTTGTTTGGAGGATATGTTCATTATACCTTTTATATTACCCCAAGACACCAAATGCCAGCAAGCAAAACATCCCAAGCCATTAAGCTGCCACTTAAATTTTGTAAAAGTCACGAGAATTCGAGCTTTTTAACTGAAGAGGGGTAATATGGTCCGATGGAACGAAAATTAATTATTTCCAAAGCGATAAGAAGGCATATTTTTGGGAAAGACCTTATTAAC
>NW_023458556.1:103249706-103253440 GCF_013731165.1 Rhagoletis pomonella | reverse complement strand
CAGTGGCACACCCCCTGGAACTCCCCTGGGGGGTTCCCCATACAATCATTTCAAAAAATCACCATTTTTGGCCTTTACATGAAAAAATCAGCTAAATGGCTATGTTTTTTCTTTATTTTTATTTATTTATTTATAATAATATTTATTATTTATTTATAATAATATCTATTTTTTCTCTTAAGAAATTTATTTAGTCAGAACATATGTAAATGAAAAAATTAATTTAAGTGAGTTATAGAAAAGAAACTAAAAAAAATTATTGTTTGAAGTCTTTTTTACTTTCAAGTCTGGGCAATTTCGCACGGCTCTCTAATGTCGTCGCCATAACAGCCTCTACATTTTCCGGTATAACCCGTTTGGAAACGCTAGCTAGCAATTGAACATGTCGTTCCGTTCCTTGTATGTGTGATGGAATTTTTGGATCATTAAACGGTGGATCATCTTGATTTAAATATTTTTTCAATGTATCGTACGGAATGCTTCGCGTGAATGGTGGTTCAAATACGATATTTATATCATTCAAATTGATCATTTCCGTATAACTTGTGCAATTAAAGTTTATATCTGGTTTTTTATAAACTCTAAGTTCCATTGGCTCGTCAACATCGGTTCGATAGCGTAGAATTTTCTTGATGGCACAGTCGCGCTTTTCTTTGCTATCATCAAACAACATTGATAACAAGATATTTTCCGAATGCGCATAATATGAATTATCTTTAATTACTTGATTGACAATTTTGCGTAAACGAGGTTCTAGAAATCGTGACCAACCAATGAACTTGAAAAATAATGCACTGCCGTACACGGCAGAGCTGTAATACTTGATATTGAAGTACATTGGCACATAACATTTAATTATAAATTCAACCAGAATTCTTAAATTTGCATCTGGATTTTCCGTTGTCACATATAATCGCAATAATCTAGCGGCCTTGGTGAGCCACCGAGAAAGTACAATTTTCCCTGGTTTGATATTAGCCAGATCCACCGGAACCACGCCGCTAGAAATTGCATGGGCCATGTCGTATAAGTACTTCGAATCGGTGGAAAATTCAATTTTTTCTGGAGTAGGGGGCATGTTTTGCAACTCAATTTTCTGGAAGCCGTCCACCACCTGAAAATATATAATAATAAAATAATTAAAAATGGTTGACAATTACAATAAATGAGTGATAGCAATAACTTACCGGAAGAGTTTCACAAGTTTCGATTTGACGGCTCAGTTTTCCGGTTGCCGATCTTGGTCCAGTGCTGGTTGATTTATCCAAAGCTTCAAACAAATGCTGAAACCGAAGTTCGTTGAAGTGTAGAAGGCAAACGAACCAATGCAATGGTCTTTTTAACAGCAATTCGAATCGTCGTATAATTCCACCGTGTGGGCCAGTGTTTGTTGGCTCACCGTCAGTGCATATTCCAATTAATGCATCCAGTGATATATTTTTATCGTTGAAAAAACCATTTAATTTGGTTGTTTTGTATTCAGCGGTTTCATGTTCCAGTCTTACGTAACCAATCAATTCAGAATTGGGTTCTCTCAAAATAACAAGATGAGGTTCTTTTACCATCCTAGTATGATACTTCTCATCAATTTTATCTATCGTTAAAGTATCATCTTTTCTGCCATCGAATGAAAACGCTAACAAATTGGTATCATCTAACCGTTTGCGAAGCACTTCTTGTCTGCATTTCTCTTTTTCTCTGCGAACTTTCGATTTATCCATGATGAGAGGCTTCCCATGCTTATCTTTAATTTTCAAATCTTGCAAAAGAGCGGTTCCCAATGCTGATGCTACTCTGTCAGGCACACCAAATCTGTCACATACCAAGGCAAAGTTAAAACAATCGTATCTCTCTGTGTATTGTGAACTTGTGCTTCTATCCATATCTTCTTGAACCGGTGGCGGTGCGTATGTTGAATCATCGGGATCTTGGTATGTTGGCATTGATGACATAGACGTTGCTCCTTGCTCTTCAGTTTCCATCACAAATGCATCCATTGTTAGTCTTCTTTGATTATGTTGATCGTGCATGAACTCTTTGAGGCGTTCGGGAACCCAGCCGCATGCACATGGAGCTGCCTTCAAATCGCATTTACATGTTCCAATGTAAAAAATTGTTTCCAGAGATTTTACATACTCTGTAAATTGTTGGGTGTTGTTTCTTCTCTTGATTTGCTCTTGATACTTGTCAAGCAATTTATTCAATTTATTAAATACACTTTTTTCAGCATTATTTCCATACCAAGTTTTTCCCAAATTCCAATCAACTTATCTTGTACTTGAATAGTGAATGATTTATGGGAAAACTTTTTTTGTTCTGTTTTAGCACGTTCGCTTAAGTAAAATAATATCTCAAGATATCCAGATGGGTTGGTAAATTAAGATCAGTTAAATCAGTAGACACACCAAAAACAGTAACATCATGCTTGGGTATATGACTCATTGGGTTTTCGATAGTTGTTGATGTAGTTGCTTCATCTTGCGGTGTAGAGGATGGTGGATTCATTGTAAACTTTTTGATTTGGAATGGTCACTTCACTTATTATTTTTTTTGAAATATTTTTTTATCTGAAATTTGCACTTCACACTTTGAGTTCTTCACAACGACTTAATGCATTCACAAAAACTGTTGCGTTATATATGGTCTACGAGACGAGGTAATAAGAATGAAATGGTAATTTCAATTCTACCTGCTGTGTCTTGTGGTGGCTTAAAAAAAACAACACAAGCAATTTTACGATCTGCAATTGTGTCACAGTGATACCTTCATTGTTTAAAAGGGTTGCGGTGCATTCCAGTGATACCTTAATTGTTAAAATGGTTGCAAAAAATGCGCATTTCTTAAGAAGGTGCCTTAAAATACCCTCAAAAAGGGTTGTAAAAACAACCTTCATTTCTTAAGTAGGTGCTATAAAAAAAACTACACAAGTAAGTTTACGACATGCAGCTGTGTCTTAAAAAACGCACACAAGCAATTTTCCGATTTGCAATTGTGTCACAGTGATACCTTCATTTTTTAAAACGGTTTAATAAAAAACCCACACAACTATGTTTACGACATGGAAATGCTTCACAGTGATGCCTTGGTTTTAAAAGGGTTGTAAAAACGCTAATTTCTAATAATTTTTTTTTAATTTCTTTTCTATTACTAAGTTAAATTCATTTTTTCATTTACATATGTTCTGACTAAATAAATTTCTAAAGAGAAAAATAAACTCCAAAAAGAAAAAACATAGGCATTTCGCTGATTTCATGTAAAGTGCAAAACCGGCGATTTTTTGAAATGTTTGTATGGTGAACCCCCAGGGGGTTCCAGGGGGTGTGCCACTGGCATCGGTGGGTCTGGCCTCCAAAGTTAGTGGGGGTCGGTCATACATTTGGACTCGATTGGAGCACTCTAAATGGGTAAAAGTGGGATTTTTCAAAATTTGCCCCTACCCAAAAGTTCGACCCAAATTGGGGGACATCAGAATTCGTTTTAGAGGTATGGTTCCTTCGGCAAAGTTTCTTATTTTGATCCCTAGAATATGATTTTCACAGAGCAATGGACGATTTTTTTGCCTCCCCACAAATGGACCCGGCCTAGTATACATATATAAACGTGTTTGTAAAAGGGGGCGTGGAACATCCCATAGGCGCGGAATTTTTTATCAGCTATAAATTCGGAACCATAAGTCACATGAACTTGAAATTTGGTATGCAGACATATCAATGGTAGGTGCTTATAGGAGGGAA
>NW_023458556.1:103247257-103249696 GCF_013731165.1 Rhagoletis pomonella | reverse complement strand
TCGGAACCATAAGTCCCACGAACTTTAAATTTGGTATGCAGACATATGAGTAGTCCACTTGCAAAGTGCTCTATGTAAAATTTTTTCGATTTTTAGTTTTTGATGGTTAACGTACCAGTATTTAAACTAGTTTCATGTCCACTAGCAATACAGTGCAAAATCCTTATATATTCTGAAAAAAATAGCATCAAATGTTAGCTACTCTAGCAAAAGTCGCTATAATACTTACTGTATGTATACAGTATCGGTCATATCTATAGCACGCCATTTCAAAGTGATATTGTGTGCCACTTATGTTTATTTATTTATTTTTAAGAATTTTCAATTAAAATACAGTTCTTTCTCTAACCAACCCCATATAAACCCAAGTTTAACAATTTATAGAAAACTTCAAAAAAGTGCAACAAATTTTCACCTAAGTTTTTTCTCGGAAGTGTTAGATTTTTTTCGAGTACACAGTTTTTTAGCCCCTACAATTTTAGTCTGATAATGTGCAAATTTCAAGTAGGTACGAAGTACCGTTAATTTTTTAGAATTTTTTTTGTCGCATTGGCTTCCATATAATGAATAAACTCAATTTATTTGTATATGGAGGAAAGAAGCAACACCTTTGGAGAAAAAAATTCTAAAAAATCAACGGTAACTTTCAGTCACTTGAAACTTGCACATTATCAGACTAAAATTCATTGGGCTATAAAACTGTATTCAGAAAAATTCAAACACTTCTGAGCAAAAAGTTTGAAATTTAGGTGAAAATTTGTTGCACTTTTTTGAAGTTTTCTACAAACTGTTAAACTTGGATTTATATGGGGTTTGTTAGAGAAAGAACTGTACTTTAATTGAAAATTCTCAAAAATAAATAAATAAACATAAGTTGCACGCAATATCACTTTGAAATGGCGTGCTATAGATATGACCAATACTGTATATATACTTTCAAAAGTCGCTATAATATTTATTGTACGTATATATACAAGCTCAAAAGTGTCCATCTTTTGATGAACTTAGAAAACTGCAAAAAAACGTGGTAGTTTCGGTGCCTAGTGGAAGACATCGTCAAAAAGAAGTAGACCAATCTTCATGGTAGAGAGAACGCGAAAAGCTAAAAAAAGCTGGCTATGTAAAAGTTACTGTTTCAAATCTCGCAATATTAATTTTTTATATATAAAATTTGCAAAAACTACCATACTGCGATTTTGTTTTTTACTGTTATTAGGCTCTTATTTATCCAAATTTTTGGATAATAAACCAAAAGATACAATTTGGATTTTACTTGTTGTTGTAGACGTTTTTTTTTTAATTTATGGCTTACTATTATAAAATCACATAACGCTGTTTGCAAGTGGACTACTCACATCAATGGTAGGTGCTTATAGGAGGGTATATATAAACGAGTTTGTAAAAGGGGCGTGGCACAACCCATAGGCGTGGAATTTTTTATCAGCTATAACTTCGGAACCATAAGTCACACCAACTTGAAATTTGGTATGCAGACATATCAATGGTAGGTGTTTATAGAAGGGTATGTATAAGCGAGTTTGTAAAAGGGGGCGTGGCCCATCCCATATGCGTGGAATTTTTTATTAGCTATAACTTCGGAACCACAAGTGACACGAACTTGAAATTTGGTATGCAGACATATCAATGGTAGGAGCTTATAGGAGGGTATATATAAACCAGTTTGTAAAAGGGGCGTGGCGCAACCAATAGGCGTTGAGTTTTTATCAGCTATAACTTCGGAACCATAAGTCACACGAACTTGAAATTTGGTATGCAGACATATCAATAGTAGGTGGTTATATGAGGGTATATATAGATGAGTTCGTTAAAGGGGGGCGTGGCACATCCCATAGGCGTGGAATTTTTTATCAGCCATAACTGCGGAACCATAAGTCCCACGAACTTTAAATTTGGTATACAGACATATCAATGGTAGGTGCTTATAGGAGGGTATATATAAACCAGTTTGTAAAAGGGCGTGACACAACCAATAGGCGTGGAGTTTTTTATAAGCTATAACTTCGGAACCATAAGTCACCCGAACTTGAAATTTGGTATGCAGACATATCAATGGTAGGTGCTTATATGAGGGTATATATAAATGAGTTCGTTAAAGGGGGGCGTGGCACATCCCATAGGGGTGGAATTTTTTATCAGCCATAACTTCGGAACCATAAGTCCCACGAACTTTAAATTTGGTATGCAGACATATCAATGGTAGGTGCTTATAGGAGGGTATATATAAACGAGTTTGTAAAAGGGGCGTGGCACAACCCATAGGCGTGGAATTTTTTTATCAGCTATACCTTCGTTACCATAAGTCACACCAACTTTAAATTTGGTATACAGACATATCAATGGTAGGTGCTTATAGGAGGGTATATATGTATAAACCAGTTTGTAAAAGGGGCGTGGCACAACCAATAGGCGTGGAATTTT
>NW_023458556.1:103209334-103247157 GCF_013731165.1 Rhagoletis pomonella | reverse complement strand
TTATCAGCTATAACTTCGGAACCACAAGTCACACGAACTTGAAATTTGGTATGCGGACATATCAATGGTAGTTACTTATAGGAGGGTATACATAAATGAGTTTGTGTAAGGGGGCGTGGCACATCCGATATTCGTGGAATTTTTATCAGCTACAACTTCCGAACCATAAGTCACACGAACTTGAAATTTGGTATGCAGACATATCAATGGCAGGTGCTTATATGTGGATATATATAAATGAGTTTGTAAAAGGGGGCGTGGGAATCCTATATTCGTGGAATCCTTTATCAGCTATAACTTCGGAACCATAAGTCCCACGAACTTGTAATGTGGTATGCAGACAAATCAATGGTAGGTGTTTATAGGAGGGTATATATAAACGAGTTTGTGAAAGGGGGCGTGGCATATTCCATATTCGTTGAAATTTTTATCAGCTATAATTTCGGAACCATATGTCGTATCAACCTAAAATTTGGTATGCAGTCATATACATATTTCTTAGGTGCTTATAATAAGGTCTATATAAATGAGTTTGTAAAAGGGGGCGTGGCACATCCCATAGGCGTGGAATTTTTTATCAGGTATAACTTCAAAACCATAAGTCACATGAAATTAAAATTTGGTATGCAGGCATATCTCTGGTAGGTGCTTATAATAAGGTGTATATGAATGAGTTTATAAAAGGGGGCGTGGCACACCCCGTAGGCGTGGAATTTTTAATCAGCCTTAACTTCCAGACCATAGGTCACATGAACTTGAAATTTGGTATTCAGAAATACATAGGTATCTATGGGAGGTGTTCAGAGTAAAGTATATATAAATGAGTTTGTAAAAGGGGGATATACATATATGTATTCATCTATTAGATAACCCGGATATTTAGAACTGTGTGTTTTTTTTGAAACCTTATCGTCTGTAGATTATTTTGAAATGGAAAAATTAAATCGTTTTTAATCCCGCGATGCTGTTAATAGAAATAGGTTCATTCATAATGTATAAAACTCCTTCCGAATTAAGAATTCTACCAGAAAAGCGCAGCTATACTAAAACAGCTAATCGAATAGGCAGCTAAAAGGGATTTTGTAGCGTAGTAGACTAATTTTTATTTAGAAATTTGATAGTTACCTTAATCCACCTTAAATTAATAATGGAACAAGATTTGTAGTACAAGTGATGATCGATATATATTAGTTAAGGCACGATAACGCCAAAAGTATGGCTCATAATGATGCCTTAATGTAAACAAAGAAAATAGTTTGTCTCCTTTAAATTATGCTGAACTTAATATTTGTATTACTGTTTTATATTTTTATTTGTTTACCTCGAACGACGTCGGGTGCTCTGCTTGTACCATATATATACACGTATTTTTTAAATAAACCATATTGCAAAGAACTTATTTAATTTGCAAAAGGCGGTAAAAAAACATTTGCTTGTAAATAAATTCAAAATTTGTATGGCTCACTTCATTTCAAACGTTTTTTCTTTTGTTTTGAAAAGTTATAAAAATTAAATTGAGCGAAAACAAAAGCAAAGCCAAATAAAAGTAAACGATTCAACATTGAACTGCGTCAAAATGAAAATAAGGGAGCACGAATTTCGATGTGAAGCAAAACTCTCTGGGAAGACAATACCTTTAATAATTGTACCACACTCAGAAAAAAGCATTTCCTTAAATCAAGCAAACAGTATCGATATTTTCGAGTTACTGTTTTTTCCTTAATATTACGAAAAATTTACTCAATTTCAGAAATTTTTCCTTAATTTAAAAATAGGGCGTAATTAATTTGAAGAATTAAATTTATTCAATATAAGTAATAATTTCCTCAATATAAGTAATAATTTCCTCAATATAAGTAATAATTTCCTTAAAAAATTTTGAGTTTTGTCAGTGCTGTTAAGACAATTGCTTAATTGCTTTCCTGTCAAATGTCGGCTGTGGCGTCGCGTGAAGACTACTGCTTCTGGTTCTAAGATCGGAGGTTCGAATCCGGTGGGAGGTGGTTAGAGTAAAGTAAGTCAATTATTTCAATTCAAATATAAATTACAAATTGTAAAATTAATTTCATATATGGAAAAACCTAGATATTCAAATACCATAAAAAATAAATTAGATAAATTTGTTTTTTAAATACAATTTAAAAAATTACAGTAAAAAAAAAATAAATAAAAAATAAATATTAAAAAAAAAATCCTTCTCTGGGACTCGAACCTTCCATCTCTCGACTAGCACTCCAGAGCTTTGCTCTGTTCGCCATTGCCACTGTTTGAGCGCCGCACAGTGGGGCAAAAAAGATTGCTGTGGACAAATTAATTTTGAGAGCCCAAATATGAACCGATTTCAAGTTTCTTTTTTTTTAATAAAAGATAATTACATTTCGCGTCGATCTATAAGTTGCAGCACTCTACGATGAATACTTCCAGAGATATGTTGTGTGAAAACTTCTTAAAATAGTCAAAGATTCAAAGTATAGATTTTTCATATAATGAAACTAGTTCATAGTTTTTCTCTTTTTACTTGTAATATAAACATTTCTAAAATAATTGTTCCTCGTATTTTCTGTCCTTTTTTAGTGCTCTATTTTGCTTTTTTTGCAATACCTAGTGCCTTTTCCTACCTTTTTCGCTATTTTGTTTTGCCTTTTTTGCAATACCTAGTGCCTTTTCCTGCCTTTTTCGCTATTTTATTTTGCCTTTTCCAGCCTATTTCGTTAGTTTATTTTGCCTTTTTTATAGGTTTTTAGGTCCTTAAAATCCGTTCCCTGGTAATAAATAATAATTAGAAACTTAAATAAAGATTTTGACGCTAATAAGAGTAATGTGTGACGCTAATAAGAGTAATGTGATGTACTATATCCACGGAATAGTTCACACAAAGAGAAGCAATCCAGAACGTAGATACTGAAGACCACCCAGATTGAGAAGTGTCTATATCATTCTAGAATCTAGATGAAAGGTCCAGCTACGGTTTCAAAACACCATGTTAATGCCGTACAAACTGATATTTTTATGCAAAAAATATGTTAAAATGGAAAATTAGTAAAAAAGATTTTTCACAAATAATACTTCACGGACTCACCGACAAATGCATACAAAAATCTTAATAAAGGTAGCCAATGCAGTAACCAATTAAAAACGACAGTCAATGCCGTACAATTCGATGTATTGAGGCAAAAACACTTTTCAAAATGGTGAAATTAGTAAAAAAGATTTTGCACAAAGAATACTTTTCAAGGACTCACCGACGGATGCATACAAATCTTGATAATTTTATGAAGAGATGAAATTAGATACATGAAATCAGCAACGTGAATACAAAAACGCAACTCGTGATATTAATGGCAGCCCTGCCAGATGTACGGATTTTTCTGTACGGTACGGATTTTCAGGGGTGAAAATGGTTGTACGGATTCAACGTACGGATTTTAGCTTTCCGTCAAGATGTACGGATTTTCCCAGTGTTTTTTTCATATTGTAAAAATTTGCCTGTTTTACACATATCTCATAGGTTTCTTATTGTTCCTGAACCCTCCATTTTTTTTTATTAAAAAATCCGCTTTTTTGGTACTTAAGGAACTTATCTATTAACAGCTTGACTATTTTTCACCCGATTTTACAATCAATCATGCGAAGAGGATTTATAGGCCTTTAAAATTAGGTATAACAATCTATTGGTAGAATTCGATTGTTGGCAGTTTTTGTCGCGTAAAATCAAAAAAACCCTAACTTTCTTTCTAACGTTAACCATCGCTTCAAACATTATACTGTTACTCGGTAGGGTCGACAACCCACCTGAAAAGTTTTGTTACATGTACATAAACTAGAACACACTGCTTGTTAAAAAGCTCTAGTCAGAAAAGTACTAAGGTTGTCTGTGAAGCAATCAATAAATAGGACTAGTGGTAATATGTGTTTCTTTATTTTATGTTATTAAAAGTACGATTCCTGTATTCACCTAAGCACAAACGATTTTTTTTGCTCGCCAAACAAATTTGAGCGTACGGATTTCGTGCGGATTTTCCACCCACCACTTTTTGTCTTCGTGCGGATTTTAGACTTTAAACGTCTGGCAGCTCTGATTAATGGTCATAAGGTTTAAATAAATAAATTTAAATATGGGAGGTTTATAAAGATTACTCGATTATACCTTTTGCCTTTGAAGCGCTTATTTAAATAATTTATACGGAAACGCATCCTGCACTTAAAAAATAGCCTTTTCACATTTATTAGAAGGTCTATTTCATGGCTGTGGGATAAAAATTTTTCGGAGAAGTTGGTGGTGCCAGAAATGATTTCGCCATTAAATATTTGAAGTATCTAAAGCAGGGATCACACGATTTGTACATTTGTACACAAAATGCCAAATTTAGATTTGTCCACATTTGCGCATTTGGATAGCGATGTACAAATGATTTGTTTTGCGATCAGACGATTTGGCTGCCAAAGTCCCAATTGATTTGGCACACATTTGCGCACAGCAGTAAAGTAACAAATATTGTCCACATTCATTCACACGATTTAACCATTTGGTCATAAATACTTAAACAGCCGATCCGGTGCCAACCATACTTTTGCATTTATGATTTCGTGAGATTTGAAGTGAAATAAACAAAAATAATATATACGCACAGGTACTCAGAATTTTGAATACATCCTCAAAATCTAGGCTGAAGGTAAAAAACGCGTTTTTCATAGGTTGAAGCATATACTTGCTCGTATCTTTATTTCTGTTTGCCCGATGAAAAATACTTACATATGCCATTTAAGAGAAAACATTTCGTTGTTTACAACCATTTATAAATGGTTAATTTGTCTTAAGAATGGGCACCCTATGTATGTATACTAGTAAACAAAATAGTCGGACAAAAAAAAAAATTAATAAATTAAAATTTTGCATATAGTCTGTAAGATTCCTTTCAGTGATCGGACTTCTACCGCATTGTTGTAGATCTGCCACTTTTTTGAGCACATCTACCACACAAGGTCTGAAATCTACCACATATTAGCGTTTTTGAGTAGTTTTATTTTTGCTCAACATAATTTTCTTAATTTTAAGAGCAAAAATTGTCCAACACTAAACACTAACAACAGACAGAATGGGAGGATAAAATAAACTGTAAAATATTTAATTTTCTCAATATTAAATTTTTCGACATCAAACGTGGTTTTATTGTGTTAAATTGCAAAATATATGATTTATAAAAAGAATTAATAGCGAAAATGATAATAACCGGCGATTTTTCTGAAAGGATTAGCAAATTTCAGCGCATCTCAAATTTCTAAAGCGTTGTTTACTTTTACTTGAGAATTGTCAAAATCGGCAAATCCCAAGTAGCATTTCTGGAACGAGCTACATTTGTTCGCTACATCGTGATGTGATAAAAAGAAAAGCTGGCAGCACTCCGCAAGGTTGCAGAAATCTTTCAAAATATGTTCGAAACTGTCAAGGAAAAAAATTGCCAAAACCAACGCAATTTTTATCAACTTCAATCTTGCACTTTATTATAATAAAATTAATTTTGTTTTAGGTTGTAATTAAAATGTTTGCAATTTAGGTGAAACCTTGCAGATTTTTTTTAATTCTTGTACAAAGTTTGATCCAAAACCTGAGGTCTACCACATTTTTTTCCTGATTCTACCACACATTTTTTTTTTTAAGTCCGATCATTGATTCCTCTGCCATTTTTAAGATAAATTATTTATAATATATATTATAAAATTTAAACATTGTTGTAAGCAGCGAAATCTCTTATCTTGAATCACATACGTATATACGTATTTTTCACCGGGTAAACAGAAATAAAGTTACGAGCAAGTATACCTGTGCGTCACCCTTTGAAAAACGCAGTTTTTGACATTAAGCCCAGGTTTTGAGGGTGTATTTAAAATTCTGAGTATGCAGATTTTACTGCTTGAATAGACCTACAACAAGTGTTAACCTCGAAAAAACTATATAAATTTTTTTTGTCACACAGTGTAATTTAGATCGTCTTTAATAATCTGTATATCGTCGTTTAAAGTACAAAACCGCGTATCAACAAACACAAAAAAGCAACAAAGTCTAAGCGGTAGAAGTTATAGCAGCTATTTCGGAGATCACCACATCTCTTCATCAGACTTTTTTCTTCTAGACTTCAGCAGGGATCGAACCTGCGAATTCGATGTTCAAAGTCAGAAGCGTTAACCACTGAGCTATGTACATCCCGTAAAGAAAGAAAGGCGAAACAGCTGCTATAACTTCTACCGCTTAGACTTTGTTGCTTTTTCAATTTTTCCTAATAAACAATCGTGGTACAAAGCTCAATAAAAATATTAAAAATAAAAATGTTAATAAGCCACAATAACAGTGACATTTTCTGATTTAGACTTATGGGATCTCATAGAAGTGTATTTTCACACTGTTTTATTTCTGTCCAAAAAAAGTTATTAGTGTCCCAATTTTTTTTTTCAAATACCAACACATCTTAATTCAACTTTGAATGACGTTCTTTCATCCTACCTTTGTCTTTCATCCTTTGAATAAGTTTATTAGCAAAGCAATAAAAAGGTTGATAAAATACCTTTCTAATGACACCTCGTTAAGTTTAAATCGGAAGAGCTTGGGTTCAGTTATTCAAGTTTTTCTTATACCAATCTTTGAAAAAAGTTAATAAACAGCATCAAAAATCTCATTATTACGATTCCGTTAATTTTTTTTTTAATATTTTATTTTTTTATTTTTATGCAAATCTTTTAAGCTTAAACCGTTTGGTCTTTTGAGGGGATTTAAAAAAAATCTAAGAAACTATTTTTATTCATAAAAAACTCCATTTTTGGAGGTATTTTCAAATCGGTCCAGTTCACTTAAATCTTAATATTTTTCCGAAATATTGTTGTGGACGTAGTAAAATATAATAGATTTTATAATTCCAATGGAAAAATAGTACCGATTTTTTTTTTAGTATAGGGAGTGATGCAGTCTAATGTACATACATATCGCACGTTTAATAATATACAGAATTATTTAAAGATTTCGATTTTGTGGGAAAACGCAATCAAAGTTTGAACAATTCATACAGTTGGCATCAGGGCCGTAGCCAGGATGTTTTTTCGGGGGGGGCGGTTGGTTCTGGCAAAAATTTTTTTAGTTTCACTTTTACTTCAACATATTTTGATTAAAAGAAAAATACTGATAAAAATAAAATTTTTCATAAAAACAGGGTTTAAATCTTGAAATTCCTGCCCGTAGTTTGTTTGTAAGTCAAATATGAGTGGCATTGTGCTACTATGATAGCACGGCCGAGTAATCATAGCCAACTTATGTACAGTAGTCGAAAAAATTATATCCGCACCAAATTTTGACAAGTTTTAAAACATTATTTTTGTTGTTATTTAATTTCGGTTAGTTTTTTATAGTTCGTTCTTTACTAACATCCGTATAAATACAAGTTTAAAGGCAGTGTCACACGATTGGGTATTTGCTAAAATTTGGTGTAAATCGTATCCCAATTGTTTGAACACCCAAAATATTTTTCATTATCCCAATCACGAAAATTAATTTATTGAAATTTTTCAATAGAACATCGCTGTATTGTACCAATCTTTTGAATGCAAAAAAAATGTCCCATTTTTTTTACCAATAGCCCAATATAAAAATTTACAAATCTGTACAAATGTACCAATCGAGTGACACTGCCTTAAAAATTTATGCAATTAAAAAAAAATCTACAAATTTTCGTTAAAATTTCGAGTTTTTTAATTAAATTCTGAGTATGCAGTTTTGTAGCACATTGAATTCTAGTACAATAAAGTACACGTTTCAAAGGGCTAAAAATGTCGATTGATTTTTTAGAATTTTTGAAAGTTCGAAATTTGTACGAAAGTTTGTTGAATTTTTTTTTTTAATATTGCACAAATGTGTAGTCCACTTGCAAACAGCGTTATGTGATTTTACAATAGTGATCCATAAATAATAATAATAGCTATCTTTTTTTAGCTTTTCGCGTTCGCTCTTCCATGAAGATTGGTCTGCTTCTTTTTTACGACGCCTTCCACTAGGCACCGAAACTATCACGTTTTCTTGCAGTTTTCTAAGTTCATCAGAAGATGGAGATGGATAAATAAGTATTATAGCGACTTTTGCAATAGTAGTTAACATTTGATGCTATTTTTTCAGAAAATAGAAAGATTTTGCACTGCATTGTTAGTGGACATGAAACTACTTTAAATACTGGTACGTTACTCACCAAAAACTAAAAATCTAAAAAAATTTTCATAGCGCCTTTGCAAGTGGACTGCTCAAATTTGGAAACATGGATTTCCACGGGTTTTGTGAAAGAACGGAACTATATTTTTATTAAAAAATATAACAAAAGTTCAATAACAACAAATATAATACGTGAAAACTTGGCAAAAAGTGGTTTGGTTATAATTTTTTGACCACTGTATGTATTTTTTTATATCTTTAATTGGACCTTCACATTGTACATAAGGGAAGTACATAACAAACCCCCACTTTGAGTTACATCTGTATATTATTAAACGTGCGATATATGTATTCAAAATATATCATCCAACCGGAAAATTAAACAGTGGTGATATAAAAAAAACAGGTCCTTCAAAACCTTATATTGAAAATTGTATTCTGAGATATTAGATTAAAGATAAGGATTGTCATTCGCATTTCTCGAATCCATTTTAGAGAAATCTGAAGCAAACAGTATAGATATTCGGGACATGCATATGAATAAATATGTAAAAAAAGAAACTATGTAGTCGGAATCCCTATCTCATTCAACATAAAAAGGAAGGTCCTCTGATAGGCCGTTTTAAATCTTTTACGGACTGAAATATTTAGTGATTAGTGAAAATAAATTAACCTCTTTTTCTGTCTTTTCAGCTAGATGGAATCATATTGAAGACTTGGATTCGTTTTTCACTCGAATGTATAACTATCACCAAAAACATGGGTTCTCCGTTATCGTGCTAGATGAAATCTTTCAACTTTTCAAGTTCGGCTTTGTTGTCTGGTTGCTTACTTTTACGTTGTACTGCATCGATCATCCAGTTTTATTTGGGTAACTCTAATTTCGTTACGAATTGTAAGATATGCATATTTTTAGAAAATAACACAGGCATGCGAATAGTTATGTTATTTTTGTGAATATCTAGGTATGTTAGATTAAAATACATCTTTGTTTTTTTTTCTAGCATACATATCGTCGATTGTATAAAATATTGTTGAAAGCGCCATTTTGACGACTTTAAGGCAGGCCTTCCCAAAGTGGGTGACGCGGCACCCTGGGGTGCCGCTAGTGGCTAGAGTATACTAGTGTGCCGGGCAAATTCTTTAGACTTTCCATACACAACGCAAGCGGTTTGATCAAACTTCAACATGGCGGCCAGAAAAAAAAAATTTTGATTTTTATTAAAATTACCTTCAGCGGCTCGTCAAACCCCATACACAACACAAATAGCTTGTAGCAAAGAGATATTTCGCTCTTAAGCGTAGTTCCCCAGTACGTTGTGTCAACGTAAAATTGAATCAGAAAATTTTCAGAAGAATAGCCGAAAACGTACCCTTTTCACAACCATTTTCGGTACTTTTGTAGACCTAATCCGCGTTTCGTACACTTTTCTTCCCGTTTTCGGATTAATTTTCGGATTTTTTGCTGGCTGGGCTGTTCTCGTAAAAAGCGCAGCAGCTTCGCGCACGTGAATTAACACGATTTTAGAGGCAGTCTTCTCGTGTTAGTGAGGTACCCATTCGCAATGCAAATCGAAGAAGAACGAAGTACTTCAGACTTACGCCACTAGCGACGAAATTTCCAAAGCTATCGACAAATTTGTACAGAACAATGGTTTGAAATGGAGGGAGTGTGCGGATATTTGCGGTGGTTGGAAAAACGAAAGGAGCGATGTATATGATGCAGCAAGAGGCAGAAAACGCCACGAGGAGTCACTGTATGATCCCTCGGTATTCCCTGCGACTAGGAAGATGTCGCCACTAAATTTAAAACCCGTATAAGATGACGCTGCGAAGATAACAGTAGCCTGCGAAATTAAAATACATCTCTGGTTTTTTCTAGCACGTCGAGATTTTTTTTATTGGCGACATGTATATTTTATTTCTAGCAATTTGCTTGCAAACCCCATAAATAAACAAAGTAATCAGATAAACGTATGTAACTTCGAAGTTAACACTAAGAAAATTGATAACATCCGGTTTCACTAGCAATTTCGAAGATCGAACATCGAAAGTGAAATTTTGAGCTATGCAACCGTGTCGGATACTTTCGCTGAGTATCGCATTTTCTGTCGAACAGAATTTTGGTTTCGGTGGTGTAGCGAAGTGTTAGAAAAAAAAATATGATTTTGAAAAATGCATGATTTTGCATTGGGTTTTTACTTTATGGCGGCTATACACTAATTTTAAACAATATTTATTAATTTCGTGCAGTTGTTTTACTTGTGAAAGAAAATCCCAATACTCAGTTGGCACGATCTCTGAGAAAAAAATCGTAAGCTGTTGATAGTTTTAAAATATTTTAAATAGATTTGGCTCACCAACGCCTCTTTAGACAGTCGGAAGTTTTTAATAAACAGATTTCTTAAATATATTTTATGTCAAAATATATTCGAAAGACTACGCTTAAACCCTCTTAAACATTTTCTACTCCTGGCCAGTTTACCAAGCTCTCTCCTCTGACGAATCGTTGAACCAGAACTCCGTTGTACTCATTTTTACCACGCTTTTATAAACTCTTGTTTCTTTTTTATTCTTTCTTTTTCTTTTTTATTTCATTTTGATTTGCACAAATTTGCACAAAGAATTATAGTAATCGGTTAACGTGGTCCAAAGTTATGCGGTAACATACATAGAAAAAAATAGTAAAAGAATATTCCGACGAATTTATAACCTTATCCTTTTTGTGAAGTCGGTTAAAAACAAATACACCAGCAAGCTTTCAGCGTCGAATGATTTCAGGGTATAATTGTCAAAGCATCCTGTAAACTTAAAGGAAATAACGAAATCATCAAAACAATTTCAGTCCTCACATTAAAGCTAAAGGAGCATAAAGTTTGCATTGTGTTTTCTTGTTTTCGTAGACATTTGAAGAGTAGGGGTGCCGCGAAATTTGTTTAGTACAACAAGGGTGCCGAGGTGAAAAAAGTTTGGGAAACCCTGATTTAAGGTATAAATGCAGTTACATATTTTAAAATAAGATCGAGAACGAAAAATGACACTGAAGATGGCACAACGCCGAAACCGGTTTGTCTGCAAACCAAACTTGACAAGGGATGACGGAAATTCGTTCCAAAATAAATAAGATCGAGATATTGACTAAGATTGTATCGCCAATTAAGTATATATTGAGTAAATAATGCAATCTTACTTACTTAAATGGGCGGATTTCTGAAATATGTATTACAATGCTGCCAACTTTATGTGTAGTGCATTGCATTGTAATTATTATATTAATATGGATACTGCCAGACATCATTTTTAAAACTTGAGAGCATTGCCAGGCAAAATATGCACGCACACATAGCCTCGCATGGCTACTAGCTGCCTGGCATTGCTTTGGAGCAACTAACTGTGAAACTTCCATCAAAAATGAATTTTCTGTACTTGTAATTGACTCATTTTTATTGAGTTTGTAGCGGCAACACTGAAAGGCCGATAAGTTTGATCGGTTTGACTACAGTGTATGATCGCTAACTGATTCATTGGCTGTTAAATTAAATTGGACGCTTTCAGTTTTTGAGCGTACAGCATAAGTCTAGTTTTTGTATTACTTTTGAATTCAAATATTTATTAAATAAAGCAAACTTGATTCAAACACTACAAAGTGGTGACCCCGTCGAAAGTAAAGATGCCCACGGAAGGAGACGGAGAAATTTTCGTAGACGCTTCGAATTTGCAAATTGCTCGTGTGGCCATTAAACCGCCGCCATTTTGGAAGCTCGATGTTCGGCTATGGTTTCAGCAGGTGGAAGCCCAATTTATTCGCTCAAATATTACGTCAGCTGAGACTAAGTTCTATACGTTAGTCGCAAAAATTGATTCCTCAGTGCTAAAGCATGCAGCAGATATCATTCAAAGGCCTCCGGCAGACAATAAGTACGCGCACTGAAGGAGCGCCTAATTAAGGAATTCAGCGAATCGAAGGAGGTACGTATGAAGCGTTCGCTGAGCGGTAATACAATAGATGGTAGGAAGCCGACAACTTTCCTGCGAGAATTGCGAGACCTAGCAGATGGTCACTTAGACGAGGCGGTGCTTAAGTCGCTGTGGCTGCGTCAACTTCCAAGGAACGTGCAACAAATTTTGGAAACTGTAACTGGAGATCTTGATAGCTTAGCGGAGAAGGCAGACAATATTATGGCGGTCGCGGATGACTCTGGCATTAATGTTGTTAGTGGTGATGTAGGCGCAGTCGCATCTTTGCAAGGCACAATCATGGAATTGAACAAGCG
The DNA here is from genome assembly GCF_013731165.1 of Rhagoletis pomonella. NCBI lineage: Eukaryota > Metazoa > Arthropoda > Insecta > Diptera > Tephritidae > Rhagoletis > Rhagoletis pomonella. The sequence goes on along the minus strand of NW_023458556.1, from coordinate 103,234,698 downwards.
ATTGAAGAGTTTAGAACTGGGAGTGCCCAAACCAGTTATTCGTGCTACAAACCGTCAGCGTAGCTATTCGCCTCGTGCGCGCTCTCGTAATGTAAGATCACCAGCGGGCGAGTTGTGCTGGTATCATCGCAGATTTGGTGCACGTGCCACCAGGTGCGAATCACCTTGTAATTTTCGACCTGAAGCGCAGGAAAACTAGTTGGCCCGTCCTTTTCGGCGACTAATCAAAGGATAGGGCCTGACGTATGTCGCCTGTTCATTAAGGACAGACTTTCAAAACTCTCTTTTTTAGTGAATACCGGAGCAGAAATATCTGTGGTGCCACGCGACAGTAACGACAATTCTCAAGCTTCATTAGTAAAATTAGCAGCACCAAACAAGACTCATATAAATACGTATGGACAAAAACAACTCACCGTGGATCTAGGCCTGCAAAAAAACTTTACATGGATATTCACTATCGCTGACGTGACGCATCCTATATTGGGAGCAGATTTTTTAAAGCATTTCGGCATGCTTGTCGACGTAAGAGACAAGGCGTTGGTTCGCAATCGGTCGGACCTACGTAGCGCGTGTAGAATATCCCGCCAACACCAAAATATAACGACGATTAAATCGACCAGCGTGTTTCATGACCTTGTGATCCGATATGCTGATCTGTTGAAGGAGCCAGCGCGACGTAAAGGAACTGAAACGCAGATATGTCACTTCATTGAGACAAAGGGACCGCCAGTGTCACAAAAGGTGCGTAGGCTACCACCGGAAAAGCTGGCAGTAGCGAAAAGAGAATTTAATTATCTCTTGGATAAAGGCATATGCGTTCGGTCAAAAAGTCAATGGAGCAGTCCTTTGCACCTAGTAAAGAAAGCAGACTGCACTTGGCGTCCTTGCGGCGGCTACAGGCGACTGAACTCTAAGACGATCCCGGACAAATACCCAATCCGTCACATACAGGACTTCGCTAGCGAACTAGCTGAAACGAAAATGTTTTCTGTTATCGACTGCAAAAAGGCATAGCACCAAATACCGGTGCATCCAGAAGACGTGCCCAAGACCGCAATCAGTACACCATTCGGACTATTTGAGTTCCGATATATGACGTTTGGCTTGCGCAATGCAGCCCAGACGTTTCAGCGATTTATGGACGACACGCTTAGATATCTGCCTTTCGTTTTTCCCTATTTGGACGACACATTGGTGGCATCAACGTCAGTTGAGGAGCATGTAGGGCACCTGCGAAAACTCTTTGACCGATATCGCGAAATGGGATTGGTGATCAACCTGGACAAATGTCAGCTCGGTTTACCAGTGAAATTTTTGGGGCATTCAGTGTCAGCAATAGGTATTAAGCCACTACCAATCCGCGTGGAAACTTAAATCGCTGGAGCAAAGCCTAAAATGGCACACGAGCTAAGAAGTTTTTTAGGCGTTGTTAACTTTTATTGGCTTTTATCGGCTTTTGAAAAGTTAAAACACCAATTAGCAAATGCAGCTTTGCTGGCGTTCCCGATTAAAGATGCAGAGCTGGCACTCATGACCGACGCGTCGGATAAGGCAATGGGAGCGGTGCTCCAACAACGAATGCAAGGTGATTGGCAGCCGTTGGGATTTTTCTCAAGAAAATTCAGCAAGACGGAGCAGCGATATAGTACTTATGATCGCGAATTATTGGCGATCTACTCCGCTTTGAAATAGTTCCGCTATTTTTTTGGAGGGAACGCAATTTACGATTTATACTGACCACAAGCCGTTGGTTCACGCGTTTGAGCAAAAGTGGGAAAGGCTTTCCCCTCGGTAGACACGACAGCTACATTTTATTAGCCAATTTACGGTTAAAATAGTGCATGTTCTGGTCGAAAATAATATAGTTGCAGACATGTTTTCACGCATGGAGAATATTGATAACTCATCGATAAACTATGCGGTACTTCGAGACGAACAGTCAAGTTGCGGGGAGCTTAAAAATTTGATGGAGTCAAATACGACCTTGTTACAGTTAAGCAAGCACTGGCTACAGAACTCGGACATAGATATAGTCTGCGACACCTCCATCGGTAGACTCCGGCCCTACGTAACCAAATCATTTCGTAAGGCCCCTACATGGGCTTGCTCACCCGGGCGTCAAAACTTCCGCCAAGCTAATCGCGAGCAAAGTCGTGTGGAAGGGCATGAACGCCGATATACGAGCGTTGGTGAAGAGTTGTCAGCAATGTCAGCGGTTTAAAGTTACCCGCCATAAACGTAGCGAGCTTCAGACATTTTCAGTACCTGATAAACGATTCGAGCATATAAACATAGATTTAGTAGGTCCATTTCCGCAATCAAATGGCTACATCTATTGTCTCACCTGCATTGACCGTTGCTCAAGGTGGGTGGAAGCTATTCCGCTGCCCAATATTACAGCGGAAACAGTGGCTAAAGCTTTGTTTAGCGGTTGGATATGCAGGTTCGAGGTCCCTAAATACATAACCACCGATCAAGGACGGCAGTTTGAAAGCGATTTGTTCAATGAGATGGCTCGGCTTCTCGGTATTAAACATCTGCGGACCACGGCTTACCATCCCCAAGCTAATGGTTTAGTCGAGAGATGGCACAGAGTATTTAAGGCCGCGTTGCGTTGCCACGCTGCGAACCATGATTGGACGGATCAGATCCCTGGTGTGATGATGGGTCTGAGCTCGGCGGTGAAGGAAGATTTAGGAGCATCCACGGCGGAACTGGTCTACGGTCAGGCGATGAAGCTACCGGGCGAATTATTTTTCGAAGCGAACACGAGTTTCTTCAAAAGTTGCACGTATACTTCGAAAGAATGCGTCCTATTGCAACGTCAACTCATGGTAGTAAGGTGGCTTACGTGCCCAAGGATTTACGGGTTTGCAAATATGTTTTCCTGCGGGATGACACTGTGAGGACACCATTAAAAGCTCCATACGAAGGTCCTTTTAAGGGGCTGGAGCGCCACCCGAAAACATTTACAATTCTCGTTAAAGCCAAACCTATCACGGTGACCATCGATAGGTTGAGGCCAGCGTATGTTCCAAACGAGGAGATAGCAACGTTCAAGAGAGCCAGTAAGCAAAATCGGCGTGCACGTTTTTGGGATGAGTGCCTAATCGAGGAAGATGCCTCTAAGGAGGGGGGTGGTGTAGCGGCAACACTGAAAGGCCGATAAGTTTTATCGGTTTGACTACAGTGTATGATCGCTAACTTATTCATTGGTTGTGAAATTCAATTGGACGCTTTCAGTTTTTGAGCGTACAGCATAAGTCTAGTTTTTGTATTACTTTTGAATTCTAATATTTATTAAATAAAGTAAACTTGATTCAAACACTACAAGTTGAAACCTTAGAGTTATGTGAAAATTGGAAACAAATATTCTGTCTAAAACTGTGGTAAGTTTTAAGCCTTGTGTGGTAGATGTGGTAGAAACCCACTGCACACTGCTTGTAATTGACTTATTTTTATTGAGTTGAAATTTTAGAGTTATGTGGAAATTGGAAACAAATATTCTGACGCCTATTATGAGTTGCATTCGATCTTCGACTGTGGTCGAAAGTGCTGATCGAACGGATTTTCATTTGGTATTGTGGTGCTCATTCGATGAAGAATAGCGCTATTCTGAATTTCGCTCGTTTAGGTTATTCACAATAGTATATTTTTCACCGCTGAGAAGCTTTGTTTACAAATCGATCAAACTAAATAGTGTGATTCCACCGTCACGGGTGGGACATTTGTACAGCAAAAAAAGTTCTTTCTTGTTTAAATTTAAGTATAAAGTACTCAACAATTCTACATTTTGATAAAGCTACAGCTAATTGACTATTATATAAGTTATTACACAATACGAACAAAATTCCAGCTTTCTTTTATATGGAAAAAATCTGAGTTATCTTTTCTGTCACGGGTGTGACAAAAAAAAGAACCTGATTTTTGGAGCAGATATATTTGACGGAAACTCCGCGAATTTATTTCACTTTTCTGTGTGAACACACACAAGTTTGATTTTAAATTAACAAATGTAGTGGATGCAACGACGAAATTCTCTTATCGTGATTATAAGTCATTTGATTATGACGCTTTTTTCACAGAACTAAGTAGCTTCCATTGGAATCATTGTTGGCATCTGGCAACTGCTGATGAGAAACTTGACTTTTTGCAGAATAATATCTTATACTTTTTTAATAAATATGTGCCTCTTCGCCAATTAAGTTCCCGATCTTGCGCTTGTCTGTGGTTTAGTCAAGAAGTGAAGTCGGCTATTAAAAAACGCAACATTTTGTACGGAATATGGAAAAGAAATCCATCCGATGAAACCTGGAATGATTATAGAAGTGCTCGCAATAAGGCGTCTTTTTCGGTCCGCCAAGCAAAGATCAGATACTTTGGCTCAAAGCTAAATTCATGCTTTCCTCCCAAGCAGGTGTGGTAAAATTTTAAACGGTTGGGTGTGCGCTCGGGCTCGGAGGTTCCATGCCAACTCGATGCCGATTTGCTAAATGAGTTCTTTGTATCCAAAAACTGTCCATCTAATATTGGTGCATTGGTTTCAAGGAGTGTACCTGTTAAGTCTTACTTGGCAGAAAAATTTAAATTCAATTCAGTCTTTGAGGACGATGTAGCTAAGTGCGTTCTTTGGATAAAATCAAATGCCGTGAGTGCACATGAGCTCCCTATTAAATTCATTAAAATTATTTTACCATATACATGTATTGAGTAGTTTTACGCACACAATTAATCACTGCTTTACTACTTCATCTTTCCCTGCCGCATGGAAAGTAGCCACTGTTACACCTATAGCTAAAAAACCGGATGCCTCTTCCCCGTGTCATTTTAGGCCCATAAACATTTTACCGGGACTTTCCAAAGTATTCGAAAGTCTTATAGCTCAACAGGTTATGGATTTTATTGTGAAGAATAAGCTGCTGAGTCAACTTCAATCTTGTTTCAGGCCCCATCATAGTTGTTCAACGGCAATTGTAAAAGTGTTCAATTCAATTCAATTCAATCTTTGTTTAGCCTATGACTTATAAAAAATCTTACAGACTAGATTACAAAAAACACCTTAGAATACACCTTATAATAACATACAACAACAGCAGAAACATGTTATATAGTGCACTTACTGATATAGGAGCAAATCGTCACCCTTTCGATCAATGCCACCTTACCTTGCTTCGCCTACTCGATTTCTCCAAAGCCTTTGATTCCGTTAATCACACATTGTTGTGTAATAAGTTAGCTAACTATTTTGGTTTCAGTGAAAGTGCAGTAAGGCTGCTTAAAGATTACTTAAGTAATAGATTCCAAAAAGTTAAGTCTGGTAATAAGCTCTCTGAACTCGCCCCCATCTCTCCAGGCGTGCCACAAGGCTCCATTCTTGGCCCTCTACTATTTAGTATGTTTATCAACGATATATTTACGAGATGCTTGAATGCCCATGTACATGCGTATGCAGATGACGTTCAACTGTATCTCTCCAACATAATAGAGTTGGTCGAAGACCTTAGCTACAGGCTTAATGAGGATTTGCACTCCATCTTTGAGTGGTCGAAGGAAAACCTACTTCATCTTAATGCGCAGAAGTCATATGTGCTACCTATATTTAAACAAAAAATTGAGCCTTCCGTGATTCCACCATTGCATATTGGTACTAGTCCACTTAAACTAGTTGACACAGTTACAAATCTTGGGTTTGTCATTAACTTTAAGCTAACTTGTGAGGATCATGTTAACAAAACTGTGAAACTTCTTTTTTACCGATATAACTTTCCCCGGTAGTTTGAACCCTTCCCGATCACTGACCCCTACCATTTGTCTCACAGTGTAATACAAGTAATTTTTAGCAAAAAAAAACCGACTTCAACTCCCATATAAAAAAAAAATATATATATATATATCTCATGATCCACTGATCGGATCTCAGCCAGATTAGTATGGGACCACCTCTGAGACACTACCTTTCCGATGCAAAAAGAATTATCGAAATCGGTTGACGTGGTCCAAAGTTATGCGGTAACATACATAAAAAAAAAAAAATATTCCGACGAACTGATAACCTCCTCCTTTTTTGGAAGTCGGTTAAAAACAGAGATCCACGAGTGCAAGCAAAGCAAAAACTACAACAAAAATTATTGATTTATTTAAAAAAAATTCAAAATTTCTCTGTGACGGGTGGGACAACGTTTGTCACGGGTGGGACACGTACGAATTTTTATATGAAAAGAAACGTTTAGTGTGGTCCATATTAAAGATTAGTTATTAAAAAATATGAGAAGCCAAGTAGGGGTTCAATTCACTCACGTTTTATCTTAAGATACTGCCTTTTATATAGAAGAAAATGCCTGGCACCGTCGGCCAAAAAAAATTTTACCTACCTAAATTTAATGGGCTATACATCTGCATACCTAGAGTTTTTCTAAAGTTTCTGAACAAAAAGTTTAAAATTTTTTGGTGTCATTGTTAAAGTTGGTTGAATTTTTATAATTTTTGTACGAAGTTTAAAATGTGGGTTTGTGTGGTTCTGTTTATATTATGTGCTAGAATTTTATAAAAAAAAAAAACTATAAACATTAAATAAACAAAAGAATAAACCAAAACTGGTCAAAATGTCACTTAACTTAATCAGCTGGCCACAAGGGTATATAGGTAATGGGCGAGTCCGCGCTTCCCCCCTCCTCCCCTGCGTCCACCTCAACAAACAAATAAAGCTTATTAGCCCTGTAAACCTACCTCTGATAACTGTGCAATGCAATGAAAATGTGGGAAATATTAGGGGTATTCTCCAAATCTTGCAAAGCCATTGCACGATCACGGATTGCATGGATTTCATAACTTGCAAACACAACAACAAAATACATGGGAAACAACATTTCCTATCGCTGCAAACTATGCAACGTCGAAACCCATGTATATATTTTGCAAAATAGCATAGCAAGATAAATGCGACCCTGTGCTAGTTGTTTTGTTGTTGGAATTGCTACATATTTCTCTCATACCTCTCATCTCGCTCACTTCATTTTTTTTCTGTCTCTTTTTATTGTATTTGATAAATAATTTCGCTGCTTGCTACCCATGCATGCTACCACTTTGCAATGGGGTGTTCTCGTACTCTTCGAAATTTGGAATAGTATTTTTGCATTTCGTGCAATCCGTGCATCGTGCAAGATTTCGAGAATGCCCCTATTGTGTAACAAGCACGAAACACAACTTCACTTCTGTAATTAAATATAACACCTTTTAGCTTTTTTTGTCAAGGGGGGAACAAGACCAATACTGCTTGATAACAACTCATAATATAGCTAAAGCACTCACACAATTAATATATAACATAATTTTATTAAAAGAAGATTAGTTATACTATATATTTTTCTTACCAGACACTTGAATTATGAGTCGCAAATTATTTGGCAGCACTTTCAACACAACCTACTTTAAACTCACACAAAAAATTTACTTAGAACTTGATTTCAAAACGTGAAAAAAGGTAATACAAATGCATTTAAAGCTTTATTTTTTGGTTGATTTTTACAAATGTCTTATCCGCATGTTTAGTTTTATAAAGAAAATAATGTTTGCACTGAAGTTCAGTTTCCCATGGAACCTCCCATATGTACATATGTAAATTTGTGCAAATTAAAATGAAATAAAAAAGAAAGTGAGTTTATAAAAACGAAGTCAAAATTAGTACAACGGCGTTCTGGTTCAACGATTCGTCAGAGGATGAGAGAGTTTAATGTGTAGTCTTTCGAATATATTTTGACATACAATATATTTAAGAAATTTTGTGATCCAAATCTATTTAAAATATATTAAAAGGGGGGTGAAATAACGCAAACGGAAATTACGCAAAATTTGCTTTATTTGACTTTTAAATGGGAAATAATACCGAAATCTGAGTTTTGCTTTATTTCCATCAAAGGTTGGAAATAAAACAAATTTTGCCTTATTTCCCATTGCTTATTTATACTATTTGTAACAAAAACAGTTTACTGACAGAAGGAAAAAGAACTTTGTTTATTCCAAAAATACAATTAAATTCAAAATGTGATGTAATATAATTCATATGAAGAAAGTAATATTCTCAAAATATTTTTACTTATGAAAAGTCTAACAAAATATAGGAAAAGAGTCGTCTTTAATAACTGCTCAGCAAAAGTGGTAATAGCGCTTCTGCATGAATTGTATCTGCATGCTTTTTTAAACGAGTTGAAAACATTGCTGGAAAACCTTAAAATGTTTGCATGGAACCATGGCGCAATAAACAGGTGAAGTAATAAAACAGCTTTCTCGCTTTATTTTCTGTCTTTTGACTGCCTTATAGTCAAATTTTAAAGGCAATTTTTCAAATAAGGCAGTGTCAAAATCTTTTTCTCGCTCTAATTACTTCACCTGGTATAATTCCTCCATGGCATGGAACAAACATAAGTTGCCGTTCGTGTTCGCAGCATATAGCACAGAGAATATTGTTTTGAGTTGTATCTTCAGTTAAAATTTCTGCATTATCATCACTGGTTTCACCATATCCGAAATGTGGATTTCGTATACGAAGACGAAGCGAACATGTGGTACAAAGTAGTGATGTAAAAATATGTAAAATTTTACCTACTCTCAGACTTCTAAATTTGAACGTATACTCGGTATAAGCAGGTGGAATGAATGGCGTAATAAACAGGTGAAGAAATAAAACATTCGGCTGTCTTATGGTCACATTTTATAGGCATGTTTTCAAATAAGGCAGTGTCAAAATATTTCATCTCACTCTAATATTACTTCACCTGGTATAATTCCACCATGGTTGGGGTGCATGCAATAACACCATATGCAATAATTCCCATTACTTAGACATTAAGAAGCAGTTTCAGAAGTGAACTAGTATAATTTTATTAATCTTCTTTTTTCTAAACGGTTATAATGCCAGCTGTGCATAATTGCGAAAGGAGGGGAGGGGGCGGGGGACGCGAACGCACTTTCAAAATTGTATGCTTACAAATCCGTCCATTTAACTTGTTCATGTACTACTTTTTGTCAAATGTAACTGGGTGACGACTACTTACATATGTGCACTATTTTGCTTTATTACTCAAATTGTTAAGTTTAAAAGCTGGTCTTATTGCTCAACGAGAAATGAAATAAAGCAAATTTGTGTTATTTCACATTCAATTGGGAAATAACACAAATTTGCGTTATTGTCGTTTGTGTTATTTCACCCCGCATATTAAAACTATAAACAGCTCTATGATTTTGTTCTCAGAGATCGTGCCAACAGAGTATTGTGATTTTCTTTCATAAGTAAAACCAGCCTTTCGAGGTTGTGTTTAGTATTCATGACGTTAGAACTGTTTGAAATTAATAAAAACTGTTTAAAATTAGTGTCTAGCCGCCAAAAAGTAAGAAAACAAATGCAAAATCATACATTTTTCACAATTTTCTAACACTTCGCTACACCATCGAAAGCAAAATTCTGTTCGACAGAACATTTCGACACGCTTGCATAGCTCATAAATCGAATTTCTTTTTCGATCTTCGATAACCAGCGAAGAGGTAGAGGTTTGCACACTGGTGAGAGGGGAGACCAGTATGTTCGCATGTATTCACAAAAAAAAATTATTTATTCGAACAAACAATATGGGTAGGCACTGTGACCAATAGTAAACATCTTTTACCACCTCTGCATGATTGTAAGTCAATGCAGAGTCCGCAGAAGACTCCGGAAGCATTGTCCGGAGGATGCATCAGACTTGGCCGAGCATGCTTTGAACTGCCATCAAATTATAGCTTAAGAGAATTTTTATTACATGGCAGTTGAGAAGTATGTTCAAAAATTTCATAAATTAAATGAAGGAAATTTGTGCATATGCAGCTGTATATAGCATGCATTTAAGCGCTTGATGTTAGGAGTGGACACAGGATCTTCTAAATGGCGTTATCCATTTTCAGATATCTTCTTTAGTTTCCTAGATATCGTTAATTTAGTACAAATTTTTATCACATTTTGTCGTATGTCATACAAAGTGGCTGCGAAGAAAATCCTTCAAAAACTCAAAAATAATTAGTAGTCTATATATCGTCGTTTAAAGTACAAAACCGCGTATCGTCATCTGCAAAACCGCGTAACTTTCATTTGCAGCCAAAAATTGGATTTTCTCACACAAGCTCTTGGCTCACTCATTATCCATTCGTCCTGAAATATTCTAGCCAGAAATGCGATTGCTTTATAAAAAATGAACCATTTTGAAATATGAGTGTTTTTACTCTCTAGAAAATAATTTTTGCAACCTCACATACGCGGGTTTGCATTATCCTGATACGCGGTTTTGTACTTTAAACGACAATATATAAATGCGAATGTCTGTTTGTTTATTACCTTATAACTTTTGACACGGAATCACACGAAACTTTGCACTTATTGGTTCTTACCCCGGGAAGGTTAAAGGTATGGTTTTATTTGCAAATGTGTCGTCAATGTTGCAAGGGGGCGTGGCACCTCCCATAGGCCTGCAAATGTTTAATCAGCTATAACTTCGAAACCATAAGTCAAAAGAACTTGAAATTTGGTACGAAGACATGTCTATGGTAGGTGCTTATCGTAAGATATATATAAATAGGTTTATAAAAAAGAGCGTGGCACCCTTAGGCGTGGAATTTTTTATCAGCTATAACTTCGGAACTATAAGTCACATGAATTTGAAATTTTATGTATATGAAGTCATACGCATCTATGGTAGTTGCTTATGGTAAGGTTTATATAAATGTAAAGGGGGCGTGGCACATCTCATAGGTGTGGAATTTTGTTTCAGCTATAACTTCGGAACCATGCGTCGCATGAATTTAAAATGTGATATGAAGTCATATCTATGGTAGTTGCTTAAGTTAAGGATTATATAAATGAGTTTGTATAAAGACGTGGGGCGAAACCCGCGGACAAAAGCTAGTAAACAATAAAAATAAAAATTTTGGAGAAAATCTGTGCTCGCGTTTTTGAGAAATTGCATTCTAAACTTCAATCGCGATTTTCCAAAACCTGCCGAAAGTAACATATGACAATATTTTATCCAGGCGACGATATGCCCTCACATAAATATGTATGTCTTTCCTTATGTATTCGCTAGAGTAGTGTCATTCTAAGGAGAAAGCCATACACCTAGCAATGGTTATAGCGCGCCCTGCCACTTTGTGAAAATGTTTAATTTATATTTATTTTAACCTTTCGCTTATTTCTTTTTCAGAAATCAGACGCCAGCGAGCAACCATACCAAAGTTACTTTAAGAGACGTTGTAATTCCCACGGGGGAATGCCTTGCTGATTTCAATGGTTTTACGTATTTGTTACTGCTTCTAGCAACTCTCTATTTTGTAGTTCGATTTCTAAGGGTAGCATATTTGATAACTCAGTACATGGATATGAAAAAATTTTATCAGACCGCGCTGCACATAGACGACGTAAGTTGAATGATAATATCGCACCCCTTGATCTGAAGTGCGATCAACTCAAAAAAAAATTATGGCGATTTTTTTGCATAAATCAATTCATAGGACTTACATCCAAATAATGCGAATAATTTTTTCTTCATGATTATATACATTAACTAAAAACAGAGCTGGGTAAATTCAATTACATTCCTCACGAATTGTAATTAGGAGTCAATTCCTTCAGTTCACAGCAAAGGAATTGATTACTTTCTCAATTCCTTAGAAGTAATTTCAAATGTAATTGTTTTTATTTTGAATTCCATTACAAGAAATTTCATATTGTAATTGGAATAAATTACGTGCTAGTAATGTATTTTTTTCCAATTCCTTTGAAAGGAATTGAAAATGTAATTGATTTTTTTTCGAATACCATTCCTAAAAGTAATTTAAAAAGTAATCGAAAAATGTATTAAAAAATTTGTTTACTGTTGAATTGCAATAGCTTTGTTAAATTTCCTGCTTGCTAACTGCCTTGAATAAATAACTTATACCTAAGTAGTATTACTAATCGGACTTTAAGAAAGCTGAATAACTTAAGCTGTAGCTGCTCAGTTTATAGGGTAACCGTGAAATTTTCTAGATCCTATCGCGAACGCGCTTGGCGGCAGATGAGACCCGTCAATGTCCAGGCAGGCATAACCCGCCCGAATACTTTCACGCTCGCCTTTCGGTCAAGAGCTGTCCGAACTGTTGCTGCCTCGGGCACTGCTGTTCTCTTAGACTAATTCCTGCGTATCTATAAAAATGCACTGACTTAATTGTGTATATTATGGTACCCTTAATTCTACCCAAAATGGCGTACCTTCTGGGATCTTTGAAGTACTCTTACTGGTATCCTGCGTTACAAATAAGGATAGAGATATAGATATATATTTTGAAAGCCGTCTTTTCGAAATTTTTTTGTTATTTCGAAATCGACTGCAGACTTTCCAAGGACGGTTATAGGCTAAAAAAAGTTTCGATATATAAAGGGGGCGTGGCACCTCCCATAGAAACCGAATTTTTCAAACTGCATATATTTGTGGTAGAGGACTAGACGTTTTTATCGATTTTGGTATCGATTTTGTAATCGATATTTTTAACGATTTAATTATAACACTGGATCACAAATTTTAATTTGGTTTTTGTTCTCCAGACGCCACTATCCAATTCCTCTGTAGAATTGTTCGGTGATTCCGAAAATCGAGTTAATATTTTTTCCATGGATACGTTTTCGAGATATTTGGAATTTACCGTTAAGGCAAAAACTGGTTCTTTTCTATCACGTATGCCGTACGAACCAATTTAAAAATCTTAATATACGGAAACTGAAAGCCAATGAAATTCTCCATAAACCGTATATACATCACTTTCCGATAGGGCTTATAGATTCTGACAAATTAATTAATCATTCCAGCTTTTTTTATTTTTAAATGAAAAAATGAAAAAAAAAATCAAACTCATATGCCACGTACACCCGATTAACACGCTTTACGGCTCGAATTTTATACAAAAAATCTTTGCGCATTTTCATTTGACCACTCATATTACGTATTTATCCATCAATTTTCTTCATCAGTAACTTAATTTTTTTCTTGTACCAGAACAGGCTTTAGTACAAATGCCAAAATTTGGCACAGAACCTGTTATTTTTTTAATTTTTCTTCTGTTAAAGTTTGATTTTTTTCATTTTTTCATTAAAAAATAAAAAAAGCTGGAATGATTAATTAATTTGTCAGAAACTATAAACCCTATCGGAAAGTGATGTATATACGGTTTATGGAGAATTTTATTGGCTTTCATTTGCTGTATTTTGAATTAAGATTCTTGAATTGGTTTGTAAGATATACGTGATTAAAAGGAACCAGTTTTTGCTTTAAGCTGAATAACGGTAAATTGCAAATATCTGGAAAACGTATCCATGGAAAAAAATAACTCGATTTTCGGAATCACCGAGCAATTCTACATAGGAATTGGATAGTGTCGTCTGGGGAACAATTTTGCTGTAAACCAGTGTAATAATAGATTGGCGCGCTTGCACATATTCTAGTGTTTGGCCGAGCTTCTCCTCCAATTTGTGGCGTGCGCGTTGATGTTGTCACACAAAGGGAGGGACCTACTGTTTTACGCCAACTCCGAATGGCGATTGTATTTTTATGAAAAGCTGTTTTTTATGGCAGAAATACACAAAAACCTTTTTTCTATATTTTTTTTCGATGTTGCTTTGACCAGGGCTTGAATCCGGGCGCAGCGGAGTGGAAGCGCGCACTGCTAACCATTACACCACAGCGGCCGACGACTTAGTTATTGATATTTTGTATCGATATTGTTATCGATTATGGTATCGATATTCTTATCAATTTTGTTATCGATATTGTTAACGATATTTTTGTAGATTTTGTTATTGATTTTATTATCGATATTTTTATCGATTTTGTTATCGATATTGTTATGTGTTAATTTTATCGGATAGGTTGTCGATATTTTTGTGGATGTTACTATCGATTTTGTTATCGATACACAAAAAGTGACATCATATGTCAGAACATCAAATAATATGACTGTTGTATATTGGATGGTATTCTAACTGAACTTACTAAATATGAGCTACTACGACAATTATTCATCATTAAATTTGTGAAGTAGGAAAACGCTAAAATGGGGTAACCAAAATAAATATTTTTCTGTGCCACCTCATACGTACTATTTTATTTGACGGATATGAGGTATTGCGCGCCAAGCGACGAAATATTGGTTATGAGACAAACTAGATATGTAACGTAAGTTTCACTTCTCCATTGTGGCCCAGGCGCACTTACTTTTCTTTGTATAGTAAACTCCGAGTTTAAGAGTAGAGTTTAGCGTTAAACTCCGAAATGGCCCATAAACTCGAGTTTGTGGCTCAATGAGAACGTAATATTAGTTTAAGATAGTTGATAATCCCATTGAAAATATTTCCAAATCAAGATTTCTCAAATGCCTTTCGGTTTGTACCCATACTGTAATATTTCTTTTATTTTGTTAATTTAATTGAGTTAAATTTGCAAACAGGCGACAACCCTCTTCGAAAATATTTTTGACTGTAAGCCTTCTAAAACTCTCTAGTTTGACACCCACATTGCAATATTTCCTTTATTTTATCAATTTAACTGAGTTAAAATTTTAAAATAGGTGGCAACACTCCTCAAGTATATCAACAATGGTTATCTTTTCTAAACTTCTTTAATTTGATACCCACATTGCAATATTTCATTAATTTTACCAGTTTAATTGAGCTTAAAATTTTCAAACAAGTGGCAACCCTCCAAATTTTTGTATCATTAAGAATTCCGGTATTATACCAAATGACTAAAAGAAAATTATTCAAATCAGTTTAGCCGTTCTCGAGTTTTGAGGCCTCGTACAAACGAACACAATATTTTGATATATACTACTTATACATAGATATAGATAGAAGATGTCCAATGTCCAATTTCGATTTTAATCTTTGGCCACAACAAAACTTCCACATTTTATATTCGTGAATGAACTTTCAGTTTTTCAATTACTTTTACAGTTCCTATGAGTAATTGGAAAAACTAAAGTACTCTAGCAATTCCAGGTAATAGAATTGGAAAAAATCAATTACATTTTCAATTCCTTTCAAAGGAATTGGAAAAAATTTACTTTACTAGCACGTAATTTATTCCAATTACAATATGAAGTTTGTTGTAATGGAATTAAATAAAAAAAAATTACATTTGAAATTACTTCTAAGGAATTGAAAAAGTAATCAATTCCTTCGCTGTGGACTGAAGGAATTGATTTCTTATTACAATTCCTTGTAATTGGTAATTGGGAGTAATTTGATTCCTAAAGGAATCATTACGACCCAGATCTGACTAAAAAACTACTGTTATACCTGTTTTTGTATTAATTGCGTTGAATCTGTCGGGGAAAAATAGTTGAAATTTGACAATGGCCCACTAAAGGCAAAAACAAAATATACTATATACAGGCAGGTTCTGCAATTCACTTCCGAGTGAATCTCAACCAAAGTCACTTTGATATCATATATCATATATCATAAAATGGGCTGAAATTCACTCTGAAGTGAATTGCAGAACCTGCCTGATATTTGTAGAATCGATACCACCTTACATGAAATCGCCTTAGATCTAACTATCAGATTTTTATATTGTCCTCGGCAAAAAAATTCGTTTAATATATTTATTTATGTAGTTGAAAATTAATTAATCTAATAAAAAAATGCATACGTGCGGTATATTTGTTACAAGAGTGTCATAATCAAAAAAAAATTAAAAACAATAGGTATGCAGAAATGACCGCTATGTCGTCTACCGATCAGAGACCGGCTTTGAGTATTAATAAAATTAGTATACTTATTCATAATTTATAACAATTGATGCAAATGAGTACTCACACTAATTCCGAAAAGTGCTATGCTATAAACCGGTGCTACAAAAAAGTCATGAAATGCACCCGAAACAAAACTTAGTGTAGGTGTAGCTATGGTCGAGTACAACATGAAAATAGGTTATGTTTGTACTTGAAGCACTTATCTATTAACAGCTTAACTATTTTTGATCCGACTTTAAAAACCTAAAATGTTTTGAGAGGATTTATAGAATTTTGAAATGATGTATAACAATATATTGTTAGACGTAGCTTGTTGGAAGTTTTCAACGTTTAAATTTTAATAAGCCCCTATTTTCCTTAATTTTGACCATCGCTGATTTCAAAAATTTGATAGTCTCCTTAGGCGCCGCCTTGAATATTTTTGAAATCGGACAAAACCTACTCTCCCTGAAATATATCAAGCTTTGGGTTTTTGAAATTACCGTTATGGCGTGGTTTGTGTAAAATTTCAAAAAGTTTCAAGGCGGTGCTTAAGGAGGTAGAGATCGGTCAAGTCGTTTTTGAGAAAAAAAAATTGTGGGTTCAGGAACTATATGGAACCTACTTTCATGTTGTACTCGACCATGGCTACAACCTACATTAGGTTTTGTTTCTCGGTGTATTTCATGACTCTTTTTTTTGTAGCACCATGTAATTAGCACCAAAACAAGAACACACTAAAAATATACATACCCTTATTTGCATGATAAAAATATTACAAGGTAAATTCAAGGGATGACGGAAAATCGTTCCACATTACATCAAATTCATTATCTTAATTCGTCGGCCATGATTTTCTTTCTTACGTTTGCAAGCATTTTAAAATCATATAAAATTGAAAATAAAAAAAATAAATTGTTGTTTGAGATTGAAAATGAGAATGTGTGTGAAAGTTGTGAGTTTTGAAGTTTTAGATTATCTCATTAAAGGTAGTTTCACTTCTTCTTATCCGCCATTGCTCCCATTTGACGTAAACTGTGCTTTTGGAGTTTTCTTTTAAATTGAAGCTACCATATTCTTTGACGAAACTAAAAAGCGGTTTTTTTTCTTAAAAAAAAAAATATTCCAAAATTATTTCAAGGAATATATTTGGAGCATCATGTTATAGCGAGCTTTTAGTGGTTTACTTCTAAAATTAATTATAAAACGGAAGGCTAGTAAAAAACTCCTATTACATTGCGTAATGCACATGGATAATCTATTTGTTTATGCAATTATTTTCATCATTATTTAGTACGATTAGCTGCATATTTCGGGATGGCCACGTGCATGGTAACATTTCACCAAGGTGTTGTTTGCTTGTTCCAACCACTTTTCGGCGGAAAATTTTCAGCCTCGGGACGGATGTGCCCAATCTAAGCAAAACGCGCACCAGCAGCAGTAGATCGAATAGTTTATCAGTCTATAAACTATAACAAGGAATTTGTAAATTTTTTTACCTCCCTCTAAGTTTATGCTTCCATAGTGCTTTCATTGACGATACGCTACTTTTTAACTATTCCTTTGTTCATATGTATGTCTTCTAAAAAGAACCCATATTAAAGCAACATCCTAATATCTATAATAATATCTCATGGAACACTGCATATAATGCCAAATTTTTTTGCGGTAAGATAATTTAAGGTATTTTAAATTAATACTCACTTATTAACAGTTATGCTAATACGATGAATTAAGTAAATTTACCTTGCGTGTTGTTATTTTTTAATGCATAAAAAATTCCTTTAAAAAATAATAAAATTTCCAAAACAAAAATTTGTTGAGGTGGCGGTGATACTCGAGCAATTTACGAAAAGTATAAACGTCATAAGCACAGTTTGTGTCAAAAAATTTCAAAGTGAAACTACCTTCCTTTTTTGTATCATGGGTAGTTCCATTTAATGAAATTCGTTGTTGTTGTTAACCATTTGATTTTTAATAAAATTATGACATTTCATAAAATTCATGCTACCTGATCACCAGAAGTAATATATTTTTTTTTTAACAGAAGATTTCATCAGTCCACTCAAAGATGTGGAATATGATGGACTTGAAAATCTTGCCGGCTACATAATTTCGAAAATGGTGTTGTCGAAACAAGGCTTCAGAGTGCATGAAGAAAGTGATCGAAATTATATTTATTCTTATTGCAATAATTTTTTATCGGAGGGCGGTCTGTACAAGCCTTCGTCCAGATTTTTGCATACATAGGAAATTTTAAATTCAAAATTTGTTGAAGTCAATGGTGATACGCTAACCACAAAGCCTACTTTTTTTACAAAATCTGATGAGAAATTTAAAAGTAAATTTGGTCCAAAATGTTATAAAACGGTTTCATTTCGAAAGAACTAGATTTTTAAATAGCAAGATTTCATTCAATATAACAAAATGAAAAAAAAAATAACTACATAATGCGCTCGTGGTTTTTATTATAAAATATAAAGAACAATCACAATGAAGTCTCCTTTAATAGTTTACATTTTAAATATTTTTAACAAAAAAGGTGCGAACCACGTAACTAAAAGAAGTACCAAGCACTGATAATGGTTTTTGATTTGAAATGTTATTACATTGGTATAAGTATGAGAAAGAAAATACTCCGATTTATTGTTTTAATATAATAAATGTGGCAAGGCCGTTGATAATACTCACAATTTATGAAACTTCAAAAAATTTTATTATCCGTTAAAAGTTGTTTATTGAAACTACCTTCTTTTTGTATCATGGATTATATTGCTGGCAAACGTCAAACTGCCTCTCAATGGTTTCACCTTGTTATGTTTTTATCATGCTTATTTGTGCCGGCAATTTTTGCCTATCGAGTATAGTCTACCAGCTTGATTTTACTCATTTTTTGTTGAAAATAACTTTGAATGAGTTGAATATTATTTGTGTTTTACTTTGTGCCACATACGGGCGCTAGCATAAACACGCGTAAGCTAAAATTGAGAGTGTGTTAGTGTGCTTTGTACATATTTTGTTGCTATAAAAGACTAAAATCACTTAAATCATTCGACTAAGCTATTGGTGCTTCTTAGTACTGCGTATCATTTCGGTATAACAAATTTCTTTAGAATATCCACTAATACTATTTCTGGTGTTATTCAACTAACTACTTAAAAACATGAATAATTTTTGTTCCCTGGTACCAATTAAAAGTAGCTCACTAGAACAAAATATGTATTCATTTTTAATATGGGGGATCGCACGTTTAATAATATAACGAAGTATTTCAAAATTTCAATTTTGTAGGAAAACGCAATCAAAGTTTTATCAATTCACACAGTTGATATACAAAAACACAGATGTAAAGACACATATCTTCGCCATATTTGGGAGCATTGGTTATCTGTTATACTGAACATATTCTCCCTATCAAGCTTATTAATTGCATAATGAAGTCTCCAAAAACGTAAATTTTGAGTTACATCTCTATACCACTAAATGTGCGATATGTAAATTCAAAACTTTTAAGCCGTTTTACTCGAGTTTTTTTTTTATTTTTTGGACAATATTTAAAATATAACGGACATCTTAGTTTTACCAAAAAGTAATTTCTACCTTGGTCCGAAACCTCTTTGGGCTTTAATTCAGGTGACAGCATTATTCAAAAACCTTAAAAATATTCCGGGTACAAAATTTCGTCTTTTCGGTTTTTCAATTCACAAAATTTAAAGCACGCTGCACCGCTAAGAAAAAGTGCAAAGTTAAAAATATAAAAGCTTACTGCTAATTTTTCAAATTCGAAAGAACGTTGCAAATCTGATGACCTTCACATTAAATGTCTTCGGATATTATACATATACACACATAGTAAGATATATATGACATTTCGAATAAATGACAATCCTAATTATTTACGGCGTGTAAAATAAATCATAACTGTCGCACCTAACCAGGTTGATTATTTCTTCAGGAATATATATCACCAAAATTTAGTTTTTACGGTTACTTCGTCCACTAATTGGAAAATTTTAGGAACTATTTATAGTAAGTGGTTGAGGAGCAGATACTAAGGGAGAAAAAACTTAATTCGTGGCCTTAACGGTGTGGGGTTCAAATTTCCCGTGGATACACACAGACACCCACCTACCGAAGTCAACAACAGCGAACTAAAGCCACGCTACCGCTCAGTGAGTAAATTGATGATACAATTGTACTTTTTTGGTACATTTTAGAAGCCAAAAATGAATTGGTAGGTACTACATCTACATATTTGATACAACTTTGTGAAAATACTGCACTTGTTTGTTGTTTAACAAAAGACTTTCTCTTAAGCACCTTCTTTTTCTCTAAATTATTCTAACCCCATTGGTAGGGGGCTTCGGGTGTACGAACTTGTTGTAACGTCAGCAGTTGAAGACTTGCTCCAGCTGCTAGTCGCTTAAAATTTCCTCCAATGCCGTCGCAAGCAGATTTCCCATGTGAACTTGCAACAAAGTTCAATTCTGCCATTTCCTTGAAGGGATTTTCGTGAATTCAGACCTTTAGTAAAGTTAGTTAGTTTTTTAATAGCAAAAACTGATTTTGGCGAAGTTTATTGTTCAATAAATGAATATAAGTGACCATCAAGTCAAGGTGCACGAATGCTATTTTTAAATGGATAGTAGCCAAGAGTTCTAGCTTTAATTTAAGCTCAAGTGGAAGGTTCTATCCCCTTTTGTTTTTTTTTTTTCAAAATCTCATCAAAGCTGATGAAAATTTGTACTTACAGATTCGTAATCAGCGCAAAAAAGTCTATCAAAAACAGCTTTAACATTTTAGGAAACTACATTTTTTCCAATTTTTGTTGGCCCGTGTAAAATCCGAGATGTTTTTTGAGGTTAGAAAAAAATCTAGACGTGATGGAGCAAAACGGATTCGTGTTCAGCGACCCCTAAAACTTATAACAGACTAGGTTTGGTCAAAGGAACCTTTCATCGATTTTTTTTTGTGGACCTGTGTTATCAGTACGATAACACACATAATTAATCACTGTATAACCGCATCGTGTTTCCCTCATCAGTGGAAGGTGGCTTTATTGCGCCCTATTGCAAAGAAAGAAGGGCGCCGAGATTCCATCGGATTTTCGCCCTATAAGTATTCTACCAACGTTGCAAAAATTATTTGAGTCTTTATAGTAGGGGAGCCCACGATGCTAAATCGGGATTTACTCGAGCGTCGTTTTGACCTATTGGATTTTGAAGATTATATGATGGGAAGAAAAAAGGTCATGTGATGTTTTTTCTTCCAGCGGGGGAGGGGGGATCTGCATGCTTCCGATGTAACAAAAAAAAAAAACACTTACATGGATTTACTCGAGCGCGTCAGATATTGATAGTGAATAAATCAAACGAGTTTCTGATGACGGAGATATGCTAATCCGCCGAATTGCATGGTGGGGGTGGGCGTGTGGAAGGGACAAAAATGGCTGAAAGAAAATTACTCGAGCGCGTCAGATATACACAAGGGATGCTAATGGGCCCGAATGAACCTCCCATTCAATAATCTGACGATTCAGATGTGACGCAAGCTTGTGGTGTCTTCTTGAAGATGCAAAAAAAAATCGCCATTTGGATTTACTCAAGCGCGCCAGATTTTCATACATAAGATTCATCTCGATGCCCTGGTAGGGACACGAATTTCGATACGATATGATATCATATCGATATTTTTGCCATTCGATACCGATACTTTTTACTCGATAGTTTTCAAACGATATTTTTTGGAATCGAGGACCAGAACATTTGTATCGTATCGAATCGCAAAGGTGCATTAGAAAGTTAATGCGATTTATAATATATTGTACTTTATATTAAAAATAATTATCGTGGCGTGACAAAATGTTAAAAAATTAAATGAAAACGTCAAAATTTTAAATTCTCGGAATTGGTCAACACTATTTGTAGTAATATTGAAACATTTAAGGCTAATTTTCCAAGTTCCCAAATGTTAAAATCTTTCCAGCTTTTTTATCAGCCGAATTATCTGACGTCACGTTGAAAGACATTACGCTACTAAAATCTCCATTGAAACTTTTTTTGCTAATATTGTTTTTAAAAAAAATTTTTAAATATGAATTTTATGTTGAATCAGTGGCGTAGCCAGGGGGGGATTTGGGGGAATAGTCGCCCCCTTCGTCAGTGAAATGAAACTTTATTTTTGAATTAATAACACAATACTATTTTACCCTTCCGATTTATAATTTTCTTATTTCAGACTGATGACAAATTATCTTTTAATGAATATATAAAATTATCGGTTAATAGATTATGTATTTGAATATTTGCGAAATACACTAGGTCATTTTGTTTAGTTTCCCACAGTGTTGGGAAATAATCTATAATCTATACAAAAACTGTACTTTTCGACTGTAAATTGTATCGACTTTTTAATTTGCTCATATGCATGCATGCATACATAGATTCCCTTCAAGACCAATGATTTGATGGTATTCACGGGAAAGGTTATGTAGGTACATTTACATATTTTACACTTTTAACATAAATGTCAAGGCAGATATTTTAAGATACACTTCTTAACAAACACATTTTTTTAAGTTATTATGAATGAATAAAAGAGACATCTTCTTTGAATTCAGTACTAAAACTTGAAATTTCAAGTGCTTATCAAAGCTTTATACATGTTAACTAGATTGGTCATTTATCTTAAAATTATATAACTTTAATTATTTGTTTATAAAAATGCAGTTTACACTTTAACAAAACCCGTATAAATCCAAGGTTTAATCTTTGCGCAACATTAGAAAAATCAACAAACTTTCGCAAATCTTTTTAATTAGATTTCCTATAAATACATATTTTGAGTATGCAGTTTTGTAGCTCGATCAATTCAAATAAAGCGCATGTTTAAAATACATAGCTGCGACTTATAATTGATTTTTAATATTTTTTTTTTGATGAAGGCGTTGCTCATTCTCTTCATTAAAAAAATCGTTGAAGATACTTAGATAATATGGAAGAAAATTACCGACATCGTCAAAAATATGCCATACATCAACTGTAAATCACAGCTACTCTAAATTTTCACTTTATTAGACTAAAATTTAATGAGCTAAAAAACTGCAAAATATTAAGAGATAAAATTGAAATAGAAAGTTCGAAATTTTTACGAAAGTTTGCCGATTTTTATTTAATGTTGTTCAAAGATTAAACTTATTTTCATTTAGTGTTTGTTAAGGAATAAACTATATTTTTATAAACAAATAATTCAAATTAAAATATAATAAAATAAATAGTCAAATCTAGTCAATATGTGAGTGTCGTAAAGTTATAATATTTAAGAACATCTCTTTCTTAATTAACGGTGACACTGTTTCTATATGAAGCTGATTTCAACACTTTGTTTTAATAAAATTTAGTATGGAAAATATTCTTTCAAAACTTGCCTAGGAATGTAATATAATGGTTCGTTCAAAACCTTTTTTCAAAACTTACAAAGGCAAAAACGAGAAGGCGAAGACAAAAAGAGAATAAATTTCCCGCAGTGAATTTTCAGATTTTTAAAACGGTATAGTAATTTAATTTTTTAAATTTAAATAAAGCATGAAGACCTATGGAATAAACGAGTAGAAACAAATATATATAACGGTAAAACTGGCACAAACATAAATATATGAAAGAATGCACTCAGGCGACGCCTCTAGCCATTGTGTGTCACAAATTTAAGTTATCGATGGAAATTTTTTTTTCATCCCCCCCAAAGCCAAATCCTGGCTACGCCACTGTGTTGAATACATTTTTTATTTTGACTTCAGCGAACATTAGCGGTTCCATTTATTGCAAATCTATGTCGTATTATGACCTACCGCTGGATACCCTCATATGTCTATACTTTGGAATTGATATGTAAAGCAATATGGATATATTTTGGGCTTTACAGAGTCCAATATTCAGATTTAATTTTTTGAATTTGGTATCGATATTGGGAATAGCGCATCTTTTTATCTCGATAATAATGGGTACCCGATAATGAGTACTATATCGATATCGTGTCTCTATGCTCGTGCTGTTTCATAATCTGACGATTATCTGGAGGGGTTGTCTTAATCTGACGATTTTAAAAAATTATTTTGATTCTGAGATGCACAGTCAACCAAACATATATTATTGTAAACACTTATTATTTTATCCGTGCAACTATCAAGCAAGTCCGGTTCGACTTGGTCGTCAATTTCAAGAAGTAATTGACAATATTTTTTTACATATTAAATAAAAAGTGTGTTATTATAGAATTTCCAAGGTATTATACCTGAAACCCTAGAATAGTTCAACAAGTGTTTTGACAAGAATTGGATCCACAAAACACAAAAAACCATTTCCACTCATCGTGGATCATAAAATTTAGTTAGTAAAATTTCAAAGGTTATATTTCATTCTTGTTATTTTATGGCCTTATAACAATTATACTCAACAATTTTTATTGAGCTTGAGGTCGTTTTTTTAATGAAAACTTATTGTGGAAAAGCAACAATAATTTGAAAAAATGGTAGAAGTGATAGCTATTTCGGAAATCACCACATTTCCTCATCAGACTTCTTTCAGTAGGATTCGAACCGACAATCCCACTGACTCAGACAGTTGCCTACGCACTGTGCTAAGTTCGCCTTGTTAATTCTTTTTATAAGCTTTTCCACTATTTCACTTGTTAAGCCAACTACAATCAAGCGCAGTTATTCCGCTGCAATTCACTTGATCATGTGGTTGTTGGCGGTGGTTGTGGTGGTTTTCAAATTATTGTTGCTTTTCCACAATAAGTTTTCATTACAAAACGGCCTCAAGCTCAATAAAAATTGTTGAATATAATTGTTATAAGGCCATAAAATAACAAAAACAAATAACTTAAGGACGAGCACACCTAAAAGTTAAACATTCTAATAATAGAAATATTAATAAAAACCAACAAAACCAACAACCACATGATCAAGTGAATTGCAGCGGAATAGCTGCGCTTGATTGTAGTTGGCTTAACAAGTGAAATAGTGGAAAAGCAAAAAGAATTAACAAGGCGAACTTAGCACAGTGCGTAGGCAACTGGCTGAGTCAGTGGGATCGTCGGTTCGAATCCTACTGAAAGAAGTCTGATGAGGAAATGTGGTGATTTCCGAAATAGCTATCACTTCTACCATTTTTTCAAATTATTGTTGCTTTTCCACAATAAGTTTTCATTAAAAAAAAACGGCTTCAAGCTCAATGAAAATTGTTGGTTATATTTCATGTAACACCACGAGTGCTTTGATCGCCCATGATTGCGTGGTGGCGGAGGGAACGAAGTAAGGGGACACACAGTCCATTGATATTATATAAAGAATGAGCAAGAAGGGAGCGGAGTTCCAAATTTATTCATGTATGTATAAGTAAACTTAAGGTTGCTGAATTAAAAATTATCTGAAAAATGCGTGTTTTTCTTACATACAAATTCTTGTGTCTAGTGATTTTAGCTAAGAAATGAGTAAAATTCACATACATAAATTAAAAAAGTAATTTTTAACTGATATTTGTTGAGCTAAAAGTTACATCATGTGCTACTAATTTTTCTTA
>NW_023458556.1:103203764-103209234 GCF_013731165.1 Rhagoletis pomonella | reverse complement strand
GCGATTTTTAAATCGACCCGCCCTAATGTATACCCTCGTATAAGTACCTACCATTGATATGTCTGCATACCAAATTTCAAGTTCGTGAGACTTGTGGTTCCGGAGTTAGAGCTGATAAAAAATTCCGCGCCTATGGGATGTGCCACGCCCCTTTTTACAAACTCCTTTATATATACCCTCCTGCAAGCACCTAGTAATGATATGTCTGCATACCAAATTTCAAGGTCGTGGGACTTATGGTTCCGAAGATATAGCTGATAAAAAATTCCACGCCTATGGGATGTGCCACGCCCCCTTCTACAAACTCATTTACATATACCCTCCTATAAGCACCTACCATTGATATGTCTGCAAACCAAATTTAAAGTTGGTGTGACTTATGGTTCCGAAATTATAGCTGATATAAAAAAGCCACGCCCCTTTTTACAAACTCGTTTATATATACCCTCCTATAAGCACCTACCATAGATATGTCTGCATACCAAGTTTCCAGTACATGTGACTTATGGTCTGGAAGTTATGGATGATTAAAACTTTCACACCTATGGTAGGTGCCACGCCCCCTTGTAGGATCCCAATTTTTTCAGCCTATTGTAGGCCCAGGTGTCATGGCAATACACTGTCAAAATTTTGTTCGATTCTGTCCGTCCCTTTAGACTGCACCTGGCACATACATACATACTTCCACAAATATATAGTAGATATGGGGTATGGAAATATCCCTTTTCCCAAGTAGTAAACGTTTTAGTGTGGGCAACAATGATATTTTTTTAAATAAGACAGATCGGAAGACAATACCTGTAATTATTGTACCATGCTATTAACTAGCATTCAAAACAGAGCTACTTGACATTCTACGAGTAACGCAATATAGGAAATAAAAACAAAAGAAGTTGAAGTTTATATTTATGGGTCTTGCACATGGTGTAATAATAACAAGGTGTTGTCAGTAACTTAACCTCACTTTTTCGGCAGGTACTAATGTAAATGTACTAATTATTTACTACTTCTAATCCGTTGGTGCATACTATTTCAAATTAAATGTAGAAAAATGTATAATTACAGGCTTATAAGCCTGAATATATGTATGTTTGTATCGGCAGCTCCACACAGCTTGGACGTATATTGCAACTTTAAAAAAGTAAAAGCCGTAAAATATTATAAAATATCGATAATATAAGCGAATTCCTAATTTAACCATGCAGCCACTCTATTCTAGTGTATCAGTAGTTCATTTGGCTCAATATTATGACAATGCAGCAAAAGTTATTTAATATAAAAAATCGCCTTTCCATACGTGTACGTTTTTTTCCAATGAAAACCACGATATCTTTTAATATTCTACATTTGGAGGACAAAAATTATATAAATCCAGCAATTTTAAATATTAATATTGTTCTGAAAACACCTTCTTCTTTAATAATCGCGATAAAACGAATTACTAAAATGGAGTATTTTAGATACTATTTCCCAACGAATAGTAGTATAAAAATTAAGATCGCCAGCACTGAAAATAAGCATGCCGATCTTGTCAAAATCACAACAAACACGTCGCTACTGACAACAGCTTGTTATTATTCCACCATGGATATAATCTAAAAATTCAGAACTCACAACTTTCACACACATTCTCATTCAGGTTTATTCAATAATTTTCCCTACTCGACCTTCAACTGACCACGCACCTCACGTGATGGAGGCTAACGGACCTCGGATTTGCATTCAGCGTATCGAATAACATAGGGATATATAGATTTCGTTTAATATGCATACACTTTTTTTTGTAAACCTGTGATATTAGTACACAAATAGTGGTTGGCATATGTTAAAAAAAATTTATATCTAAAGAGCCGTATGGTTGCACAAAAATTTTTTTGAGCACATTAGCAAAAGATATTGTAAGGAGCATTTTGACACCTAAACGTGATTAAAATCACAACGAGTAATTAAAAAAAAAAAAAAAAAAATATTTAAAAAATAAAGTTTGAAAAAAATTTAAAAAAATTAAAAATTTTAATCATACCAATTTTCATAAAACTAGTTCTTTTACGTACTCACAAAGTTTCATGAAAATCGCATGAAAACTTTGGTCGCAATAATTATTACAAAAATAAGGTGCATAAATATTAAATTAAAAAAAAAGTATATAAAAATTCGAATACTGGCCAAATATTTTGCTGATGTATTTGTGGATACTCAAGCTAAGAAATGCAAATACTTATTGCAATATTTGTTACTTTGTGAAAATTTAGGGGGGCCACTTCAGGAATTTTTACTCTATATAAAACCTTATAAATATGCATTATTCTGTAACAAGATAATTTTAATGTACCAGTATGTTGAAATTCTCATATAAAATATTTATATGTGCAAAGAAAGAAGCTCTAGGTTATCGATTATTTCTTGGTATATATTTTCTTGTATTTCTATTGCATAATTTTATTTGTTTTACGCTTTGTGGTATAGAGTTTAAGGACATTTTTACTAAAATTTTTCATTATTTCTTCCTTTTTGTGAAGTTGGATATATTTAAACTTCAAAACGGTATCATTCTGTTTTGAATACGAGAAAAATCTTTTGAGGAGTAGATTGTACAAATCCCCAGCGGAATTCAAGCATATATTTGATTCTAGACGCTGTTAAAGAACGTTTTTCATTTCTTGAATAACGATTTTGTTGTTCGCATGGTGTGAATAACGTTTTCCCGCTGTGTTGAGGACATGAGCCTCAATCTCTTAGAATTGTAAACCTAGTTTTAATCCCTTTTGTTAATCTGCGAGCGGCTGGCAACTCTTTGTGCATACTATTGTGAATTGATTGATTTGGTTTAGTTGTCATTGCAGTTGTATACATAAATAAATAGTTAGTTACTCTTTAATCATCAACGCCGCCGCACCGCATAGCTCGCTATATTTCGGAAAAGCCACTCGGGCAATTTTTATTTCTCAAATACCGATATTGTATCGACATGAAATAATCTTAATAAATTATATGAACTCGTTTTTAATTTCAATTACAATCCTCGGTGTTTTATTTATTAAATTCCTCAGGTGCACCCGGCGCTCCCCTTTACCTACTCAAAAACCTAAACATGGTCCTTCGTCCCTAAAAAGGCGACCCGCGGCCTGGCGACGAACTCTCCCCCTCATAAGCGTACATACATATCGTCACCTGAAATGCAAAATAACCGATAGGCAGTGCGGCGGCAAACGCGTGTGCGAAAACAAAAGTCAACACGAAAAAACTCAGTGAAATTAAATAAAGTGTACATATGTATGTAAAAAACTAAATACAAAATCTTTAAACCGCGAAAAACAAAACTAATAATCTTTCCGCACCGGAAAAAAGAGACGAAACGTTAACGGAAAATTAAAAAAGCCAAATACAGTGAAATTTAAAATAAAAAACTAATATACAGTACAAAAAAAAATAATAATTTTCAAATAAGAACCAGAAAAGTTTCTTTCTTTTTCCGGCGCGAGCAGCATATTTGCGCCAAATGCCCCTCCCAAACAGATGCACAAATATATACACTTCATAAACAAAAGGCGCAGTGAAGGTGGCCGACAGCAACATCAACAATACCCGCAGCGGTCAGAGAAGCACCAACTTAACAACAGCGACAGGCAGATTAAGGTATCAGCGGTACGGTTCCAGAGAAGGTAACTTACATACGTATGTAGATACATACATACAGGGTTGCCACAGTCGAACAAAAATATTTACCATTTACTTTAAAAAAATCTACCAAATCTGGAAAATATCTACCAATAACTTTTTTTTAGTTATTTTAATAAAAACTATAGATTTGTTATTTTTGAGTTAAATCAATAAAAATGCATTTTTTTTTATTAAGGAACTTTTTATGTAACCAATGATATGATATTTGGGATCATACTTCTTCTTCTCGGTTTCCTTCAACCAAAAGCAGAAATGATGAAACTAAAGGCAACAACGAAACTAGCCGATCTGGGCGGGGTTGGTGTAGCCGCTACAAATAACTACAACTGGAGTTTTATAGACAAATGCAGTGAATCAAAAAACCGCTTTTTATTTTCTTAATATTCACAATGTTTTTCAAGTATTTTTTTTTTACTTTTTTTGTAAAAGAATATTGTTTGCACTTTAACCAAAATCATAAAAGTCAAGGATTAAAGCTATAATTTAGAAGAATTCAACAAATTTGCGCCCAAAATTTCGAGCTTTTTCCTCAAAATTTTTAGAAAGTTTTTGGGTAAACAGTTTTTTACCATTGAAAAATTCCCGTTATTTAAAATTTTTTTGCCACCGGAATTTTGAGCTTTTTCTTTTTTAGTTTTATTTAAAGACTCATTTAAAATATTTAGGCAATGAAAAGCTCCTCAGGATTCCAGTAAAATGAGTTTTGAATAGGACACAATATAAAGCGCTTGAAAATTAATGGAATTAAATAGACTATACTTATAGAAAGAAATTTATAATCAGACTTTTTGGTTTCCCTGTATTTACTATGGGCGGATGCAATATTTTCGGGTGGATTTTTTTCCGAGCGAAACTCGGGATAATGTGGAATTTAAAGATAACTACGAACAAGTAATTTTTAGCAAAAAAAAACCGACTTAAAAAAAATATATATATGTATATATATATTTAATGATCCAATGATCGGATCTAAACCAGGGGCCACCTCTGAGATACTACCTTTCCGATGCAAAAACATTTATCGAAATCGGCTGACGTGGTCCAAAGTTATGCGGTAACATACATAAAAAAAACAAACAAAAAAACTATTCCGCTCAACTGATATCCTCCTCCTTTTTTGGAAGTCGGTTAAAAATAAAGCCAGAACGAACAGTTTTAAAGTGCACAAAAATTACTTTAACAAAAATCTACCAAAATGAAAACAAATTTACCTTTTTACCAACCCACATTTTTTCTACCAAATTTGGTAATAATTTACCAAAGTGGCAACCCTGCATACATATGTATACAGGTGGTACCCACAAAATTTACTGCGTTCACATTTTCATATACTATACGTATGTTTGTGTATATAAATCAGTGCCCGCCAAAAAGAGAAAAGTCTTAAAATGAGCATGTATTAGTTATGAAAAAAAAATGAGAATGTGTTGGTGGTAATGCACGGAAAAAAATTTCTGTGTTGTACTACTTATTATAAAAACTTTGGTATTTTTTTGCCGTTTTTTTCATTGTGCGCTATTTTTTTTTTAGATCTAAACAACATAGAAGCATATAATGAAAGTTAACGGCCTTAAGAAAGGAAAAAGTTGGTAAAATTTTGTATGTATTGTACAAAATTATTATTATTTTTTTATAATTTAAGTGTGGATTTCTGAGCCAAAAAGATAACGTGCTTCGAGCACTCTGAATATTAAAAGAAAATTTCGTTGATTTCAAGTAGAAATAAAATAAAAATATATATATCTAATATATATTTATTTTAAAATTAGGTAAAACTTGACATTTAAGA
>NW_023458556.1:103201889-103203664 GCF_013731165.1 Rhagoletis pomonella | reverse complement strand
ATTTATAAAAGCGTTGTATATTAAAAAGTTTTTTTTATATTATTTATGTTGTTATACTCTTTCTCCGTTGTGAATTGTATCTTGGTATGCTGTGTATTTAATGTCGTTGTCTAGGGTTTGAGTGTGTTAGAGGGAGCGCAGGGTGCGCTGAAGAAATTTAAAAGGTCAAACACCGAGGATTTTAGTTAATATTAAAACTAAGTTCATATGTTTTATTCGGATTTTCACTTCGATATACAATGAGGTATGGAGAGCAACTAACTATTTTATTATGTATATACACAGTGTTGCCAACTTTTGATTTTCAAAAAGCACCAAAAACATGTGAAAAAAGCGTTTTACCACACTAAAATCACCAAATATTTTTGAATAAAAGGATGCTTTTTTCATAACGGTTTGTATTTAACAAAAGCAAAAAATTAACAATATTTACATATATAAATCAATACAATAGCCTCTACGCATGCTATGATGACTCATGCTTATGACGTCGAACCGAAGTACTGCCTATTAAAGCTGGTATATCTCGAAAAAAAAATCGAATCGAAATAAACGAAAATGATGCCCTAAGTAGAAATGCGCAAAAAAATTTGATGTTTATATTATATAACCTCAAAGTGCCAAAAACACGGTTTCTATCTATCTATCTAAAAAATTGTAGTGCTAGAGCAATTGTGCGTCCAGATTTGGATTCAGCACCCAGAAACGATGTGTTTTAGATAATTAGAAATGAAAAAAGCAATACTTAACTTACTTGCGTACTAGCAATTTCAACGCGAATGGAATTCAACAAGGTGGGTTTGCAACTTCAGCTTTTTATCAATAATGGTTGTATTTTAGTGCATTTAAATTTGTAGATTTTGGTAAATTCAGTGCTGCCACAGCTTTAAATATTTCAGGTTTTTACTATCTCGGAGTAATTTTAGTTCAGACAACAAGCACTAAGAAAGGCCCCAAGCACTAAATAATTTTTTTTGGCGTTTTAATTTTCAAAAAGCACTAAATCTAGTGCTTAAAGCACCAAGTTGGCAACTATGTATATACGGCTACAACGACAACTAAAACAAATCAATTCATTTAATTCACAATAGTGTGCCTAAAGAGTTGCCAGCCGCACGCAGATTAATAAAAAAAGGATTTAAACTATTCTAAGAGATTGAGGCTCATGTCCTCAACATGCCGGCTGGCCTGCACCGGTGCGAGGAAAAGTAAGCCCTGTAGGTTGGTTATACAGTTGGGGAGTGCTGTTCGTCTACGGCTGGTAGTGGGGAATCATCTCGGCGGTTGCATTCAGATGCGGCGAGGTGGAGTGGGGCGGCATCGTATAGTGGGTACGTCTGGTCTTCCGGCGTCCTGACCCGAGATCCCTGGAAAAAGAGGAGAGGAGACACACGACTGGAATTGCTGGAGCTGACGCGGTTTTACCAAACTTAAAGCATTCTTCAACGTCTGCGGGGTTGAGAGTGGAATTTGTGCTTCCGTCGAGTAACTGACAATTCTGAGTTTTCATTGGCGATCGAGCCCCTGCCGGTTGGAGGCTACCGCCTCTGATAAATTTTGGGGTTGATATTGAGTGGGAGTAATTTTTATTTTAGAGTATTTGAGGGAATCATTGGAGGATTCTACGCTGTCTTCGTTCTTTGGAGTGGAACTTGGTGTTGGAGATTTTTCAGTTGTGTCTATAGGGGGAGACACCTGAGTAGTGGACTGTATATTTGACTTATCTTCATTGGGGGCTGAAGTTTGTGTTATGTTGGGCGCAATATTCGGAATTT
>NW_023458556.1:103196910-103201789 GCF_013731165.1 Rhagoletis pomonella | reverse complement strand
GCTGCGATTAAGTTTAATTAATTTAAAACATTAATCGTTAATCCAATTAAAAATAAAGTCTGATAAATTTTTCTAGTTTGTCCGAGTTTGAAACCAAACACCAGTTATAGTAATTATTTTGTGTTTTACGCTTATAAAAAGCTCATAATATAAAAAAATTATAATTATTGTTATTAGTTATACATAAACTGGGAACTTTTACAAACCTAGTTTGTAAAAGTTCCCAGTTTATGTATAACTAATAACAATAATTATAATTTTTTTATATTATGTGCTTTTTATAAGCGTAAAACACAAAATAATTACTATAACTGGTGTTTGGTTTCAAACTCGGACAAACTAGAAAAATTTATCAGACTTTATTTTTAATTGGATTAACGATTAATGTTTTAAATTAATTAAACTTAATCGCAGCTAGCGATTAACGATTAAAAAAATGTTATCATTAATCGTACAGTTGATTACGACTAATTAATTTTAATCGTCAAACGCGATTAACATTTTAATCGTTAATCAGATTAACAGTTTGCCAACACTGTGTGAAATCATGTTCATATTCACGGAGAAAAAAGGAGGTTTTTGCAAAATTGGCGTAGCACCTCCCATACTGACTGAAAGTTTCATATTGCATATCTCTTCAAATGTTTGGGGTAAAGCACTCAAGCTTGGTATGGAAATACATATGTATGTATGTATGTGAAGCCAATACCATACTCATGGAGAAAAATGAGAGTTATTGGAAAAGGTGGTGTGGCAACTACCATGCAAACTGATTTTTCTATGCTTCATATCTCTGGAGGTGTTTATTGCAGAGGACTGGAACTTGGCATCGAGATGTGTATACAAAATTAATTCCATACTCATGGAGAAAAATTTGCGTTATTCGAAAAGGGGACATGGTTCCTCCCGTACAAATTTACTGTTTTATACTGCTTATCTCTAGAGGTGTTCATGGTAGAGTACTGGGACTTGGTACTGGGGTATGTAAAATCAATTCTAAATTCATGGAAGAAGATTAGGGTTATAAGAAAAAGGGGCGTGGCACTTCCAGTACAAATTTACTTTTTCTTGCACCATATCCCTGAAAGTGTTTGTGGAAGAATACTGGAACTTGGTATGGAGTTGTGTATACAAAATGTATCAATTGCTCAGGGAAAAAATGTGAGTTATTAAAAAAGGAGGCATGTCGCCTCCCATACATACTAAAAACTTCTTAATACATAATAAGTATTTTAAATTTGTTATGGAGATTTATTTTATAAGTGCCGTACTGACAGAATAAATTTCATTAAATGGAAAAGGGAGAGCTGGGGTCGGCCTTATAATCTAAAGCTCTCTTGAGGCATTTGCTACAGTAATGAGAAGTGGTATTTTATCAAGGCCAGGTTACTAAATTTGAGTTGGAAATATTAGAACCCGCCGTGGAACCTCCAAGAAGGTTACACGTTCACGCGTCGTATACCTGGAACCATTTTAAGGTAAACTTAGAGGGATTGATATCTTTCGTATGCCTAGCGCGCAGACGAGATTTTATAATTTCATAGTTTTAAACGGCCCAAATACCTTAACTCGCTTAAAAAATAACGAGCTATAACGAAATGGGCACAGAAATAAAATCTAACATCATTAAATTTTTTTTCATATTTGTTTAAAAGCGCGGGGTGAAACCCGCGGGTATAAGCTAGTAGTCTATATTTTATTTATTTTTAATAAAAATAGTGCGAGCTACGTAAGTAAAAAAAAATACCAAGTACTGATGATGGTTTTTGATTTGAAATATTAAATATTACATTGGTATAAATATTGGAAGGAAAATACTCCGATTTATTGTTTTAATATTACCAAAGTGGCAAGGCCGATGATAATACTCACAATTTATGAAACTTCAAACAATTTTATTATCCGTCAAAAGTTGTTTATTGAAACTACCTTCTTTTTTTGTATCATGTTTTGATTAAAAGAAAAATACTGATAAAAATAAAATATTTCACACAAACCAAAAAAATGTAATCCATAATCGCATGAAGCTATTGCCTGAAAAATTTAAAATGCACTTAGTGGCATTCTGCTACTATGATAGCACGGCCGAGTAATCATAGTCAACTTATGTACAGTAGTCGAAAAAATTATAGAAGCACCAAATTTTCACAAGTTTTAAAATAATATTTTTATTGTTATGTAATTTTGGTTAGTATTTTATAGTTCGTTCTTTAACAACATCCGTATAAATACAAGTTAAAGACAATGTCACACGATGGGTAAATATTTGTCAAAATTTGGTGCAAATCGTATCCCAATTGTGTGAATACCCAAATATTTTTCTTTATCCCAATTATTAAAATTAATCTGTTGAAATTGTTCAATAGAACATCGCTGTACATATGTACCAATCCAGTGCCACTGCCTTAAAAATTTATGCAATTAAAAAAAAAATCAACACATTTTTGTAAAAATTTCGAGTTTTTTCATTAGATTCTGAGTATGCAGTTTTGTAGCCCATTGAATTCAAGTAGAATAAAGTACAAGTTTCAACTGGCTAAAAATTACGATTGATTTTTTAGAATTTTTTTTAAAGAATAAATTATCTATATATATAAAAATGGTGTGAAAAATGTATAGTAATTCATCAATTGAGAACAGTTGGGCCGATTTGGCTAAAATTTTGTTTAGTTCTTCGTAATTGCCAGAAGGTTTTTACGAAAGAAAATTTTGGGAAAACTCTCCGGGAAAGTCGGAAAATTCGAAAATTGATTTTTTGTATGGCATTTTGTGTGCAGTTCCTTCAGAATGGCATTCAAATGGAAAAATAGAACATTCTGTGTGGAAAAATCCGGAAGAACGGGATAAATTTGAATTTTTTTCGACGAAAGCTTGGAAAATTTCGGATAATTGTGAAATTTATTGGGAGCATGAATCAATTGGGAACAATTTTCTCCTATGTTTCATAACCGATTCGAATGGGTGCTGCTTTTTAGGAAAGGTGTTTAGAAGAAGGAGTGCACATAGTTTTAATTTTTCCGATAGGTGGCGCAGGGGTTGAGCTACGCTAAAAAAAAATGCATTGGGTTCGTTGGTAGCCTTTTGCCTAGATTAGTATATAGGATCCATTTTTTCCGTTAAGTGGGCCAGGGACCGATCTATTCGAAAAAGTCTTATTTATGGTCCGATTTGCTTGAAGTTTAACACATAGGTAGCTTATTGGCTGGGTTAACATATTGGATATTTTTTCTGATAGGTGGACCAGATACCGATCAATTCCAAAAAATCTTATTTATGGTCCGATTTGCTTGAAATTCGATAGGCGTATTATAGATATGCGTAGAATAGAATCGAGTCATTGTTTTACAGTTCGAAAGGTGTTTGAAGGCAACGTAAACATGCGGGTATTGGATATTTAACAATACTTATTACACAGGCCAACAAAAATGGGAAAAAATTTTATGCTGCAAATGTTAACGCTATTTTTGCCGAATTTTTGTGTGCTGATTACGAGTCCGTAAGTATAAAGTTTCCATCAGCTCCAGATTTTAAGAAAAACGAGGTCAAAGTGTAAAAAAATCGGGTTTTTTTTCAATATTTGAGAAGCTCTGGCAAAGAAACAAAGAGTGGTAGAACCTTCCACTTAGGCTTTGATTAAAGCTAAAAATCTCGAATACTATCCCTGGAAATTCCTGCACCTTTCCGTGATGGTCACTTATAGTCATTTGTTGAACGGGAATAACTGATTTTGGGAAGTTTGAGTACTTACCGCAATTAATCAAAAGGTGATAGAACCTTCCACGTAGGCGTAAATTAAAGCTATAACTACAGACTACCATCCCTGAAAGTACTATTCCTGCACCTTGCTCTGTTGGTCACCTATACTCGTTTATTTTTTATCGTCAAAAATGGTATAAAAATCAGTGTTAGCTGTCCAATAAATGACTATAGGTAACCTTAGGGTCAAGGTTCAGGAATGGTATTTTCAGGGATTGAAGTAAGAAGTCCAAGCCTTAATTTAAGCCTAACTGGAAGGTTCTATCGCCTTTTGTTTCATTGCTAGAGCTTCTCAGATATTGCAAAAAACGCAATTTTTTAACACTTCCACAACATTTTTCTCAAAATCTGGAGCTGATGGAAACTTTATACTTACGGATTCTTAATCAGCACAAAAAAGCCTATCAAAACCCGCTTCAACATTTCCCACATCAAAATCGGCGTTGCCCTGTGTTACCTACACTAATTATTATCCTTCTTTTTATAAGAGGTGATCTCGCGAACGGCTGTAACGATAGCGTGATAGTTTTTTTGTATGGGAAAAAATGCCGAAGAGTGTCAGGATGAAAAAGACATAATCAGGTGGCTTAACTCCTCCTAAACGACTGAAACGATTTTAATGATAATTTTTTTAATAATAATTTTTAGTGGCTCTGGAGCCGAGTTTTTGCTAAAAATCGTCGATTCGGAGGCACCAGAGACCAAAGTCAAATTACTCCCGTTAAATCAAGCGTCAGAACCATTGCGGTCCTTGCTTTACGGTGACTAAACAGAATGTGGACCAATGATACTCACCAGTTTAGAAATTGCCACCAACTATACTATACAGATTCAAGGACGATTCATTATCGTGCCGCAAGGACTTTTTCCCGGTATATCACTTTCGTCAGGTTGTTTAAATAAGACGGCAATGGGGGATATGCCTTCTATCGACCACGAAACCAAACGTGAACGTGAATTGCTGGCGTAAACGTTAAACCAAATGTTTCAATAAAAAAATTTATTTTGGGCGGGACGAATTTCGCTGGGTCTGCTAGTATTTTTAAACAAAATAACCAAAATTAAATAACAACGAAAATAAAACGCTGATATTTGACAAAAAGTGGTTCGGCTATAATTTTTT
>NW_023458556.1:103193556-103196810 GCF_013731165.1 Rhagoletis pomonella | reverse complement strand
TTTTTTTTGCCTTTTTTAAGATATTTGCCTTTTTTCTGTTTTTTAAGATATTTGCCTTTTTTGCCTTTTCTACCTTTAAAAAAGTGATTATAGCATTTACAATTTTTTTTTTAAAGAATACAAAATATACACATGCCCATGGCCTAGGCTTATAGAAGCGCACGGACCTCTTGCCAAATTGGTGTTGGAAAAATTCAAAGCCGTTTTCTCAGCCGCTTTCGTAGGCTTGGAGACAATAAGGGGTGTGGATAAAATTGTAAAGGGCGAGGAAAACGCCCTTATTCCTGATAATATGAACGTTTCGAACGTTCCAAATTTAAATTCGGCTCCACTTGTATCAACTTACGTCGAGCGCACATTTAGTACATTCAAGGCTTTTCTTCGCGAAAATCGAATGAGAATGCTGCCAGAAAACTTCAAAATGCATCTTGTGGTTCAATGTTACTACAACTATACAGATTAAAGTTTTATGAGTTAGAAACTCGAAAGGATAAAATAGTCAAAGATTCAAAGTACAAATTTTTCATATAATGAAACTAGTTCATAGTTTTTCTCTTTTTACTTGTAATATAAACATTTCTAAAATAAATGTATTTTTTGATTGTTCTTTGTTCTTTTCTGTCTTTTTTTAGTGCCTTATTTTGCTTTTTTGCAATACCTAGTGCCTTTTCCTGCCTTTTTCGCTATTTTGTTTTGCCTTTTTTGCAATACCTAGTGCCTTTTCCTGCCTTTTTCGCTATTTTATTTTGCCTTTTCCAGCCTATTTTGTTATTTTATTTTGCCTTTTTTATAGGTTTTTAGGTCCTAAAAATCCGTTCCCTGGTCATAAGCTATCTCTGTGCGAAATGTCATGCAAATCTGTTCAGTCGTTTGCGCGTAATAATTTAATTAAAACTTTTTTAACAGGTGGCAACTCTTCCAAAAAATGAGCCTATTTTCGACTGTAGGTCATAAGCTATCTGCTTGCAAAATGTCATGCAAATCCGTTCAGACTTTACCGCGTATTAATTTAATTAAACTTTTTTAGCAGGTGGTAACTCTTAAAAAAAGTAGCTTATTTTTCAACCTTGCTCATAAGCTCTGTGTGAAAACTTCCATGCAAATCAGTTCAATCATTTCCGCGTATTAATTAAACTAAACATTTCCAACAGGTGGCAACTCTTAAAAAAAGTAGCCTACTTTCTAACCTAGGTCATAAGCTATCTGTGTGCAAAATTTCATGCAAATCCGTTTAGTCGTTTCCGCGTATTAACTTAATTAAACTTGTTTAACAGGTGGCAACTCTTCCAAAAAATTAGCCTATTTTCCACTTTAGGTCATAAACTATCTGCTGCAAAATTTTATGCAAATCCATTCAGTCGTTTCCGCGTATTAATTTAATGAAACTTTTTTAACAGGTGGCAACTCTTAAGAAAAGTAGCTTGTTTTCCAAGCTATCTGTGTGCAAATTTTTATGCAAATCCATTCTGTCGTTCCCGCATATTAAATAAAATAAACTTTTTAACAGGTGGCAACTCTTAAAAAAATAGCCTATTAACCAATCTGGCCCATAAGATATCTTCGTACAAAATTTCATGCAAATCCGTTCAGTCGTTTCCGCGTGATGATTTCCCAAACATCCAAACATACAAACTTTCACATTTATAATATTAGTAAGAGTAAGATAAGATTAAATAAGACTTCATCGTAATTGTTCTTTTTATTTTATAATAAAAACCACGCGCGCATTATGCTGTTATTTTTTCGTTTTATTATTTTGAATGCAATCTTGCGATCTAAAAATCTAATTCTAAAGAATGTTCTTCCCAAATACTTAAAACCTTTTTTATTTAGGTTCAAATTTACTTTTAAATTTCTCATCAGATTTTGCAAAAAATTAGCTTTCACAAATTTTGAGCTAAAAGTTTCTAATGTATACAAAAAACCTGAAGACGGCTTGAACAGACCGCCCTCCGATAAAAAATTAACATATCGTCGTATAAAGTACAAAACCGCGTATCAACAAAATGCAAAACTGCCTATATGAGGTTGCATAAATTATTTTCTAGAGAGTAAAAACACTCATATTTCAAAATGGTTTTCTTTTTTATAAAGCATTCACATTTCTGGCTAGTATATTCCAGGACGAATGGATAAGGCTTGAGCCAAGAGCTTGTGTGAGCAAATCCAATTATTGGCAAAAAATGTCTGTTACGCGGTTTTGCAGAACGACGATACGAGGTTTTCTACTTTAAACGACGATATGGAAGTATAATTTTGATCACTTTCTTCATGCGTTCGGAAACCTAGTCATCAACCCCATTTTCGAAATTATGTAGCCGGCATAATTTTCAAGTCCATCATATTCCACATCTTTGAATGTACTGATAAAATCTTCTGCTTTAAAAAAAAACTTTTTCTTCTAGTGATCAGGTAGCATGAATTTGATGAAGCTTGTCACGTTAAGCGTGAAATCAAGCGCGGAGGATCTGCATTTAAAGGTAATGCATGCAAGAACTTCTTGTAAACAGTCATTATTCTGCGTAACTGTCACACCTAAAGTGAATACATATATTATTTCACATTGAGGAGTTTTGTAGTAAGACAGTCATTGGGTTGGGTTATTTCAGCGAATAGGCGATGGAATTCGTGCACCACGACTTTGAAGAAATGTGGGAAAAAATTATGTTCCTGTGAAAAAAATTAAATCGAACAAAAGGTAATCGAAAAAACTTTCATCCAAACAACCCAATCCAGAAGCCTTTTGTGTGTGTGTGTGTTTTTTTAACACTGCAACACCGCTTGGTACCTGTGGCGCTATGTGTACCGTATTTTGTACCGTTAATTATTCACAAAGCTAGGTGAAGTAGGCACATGAAAGAAACAACAGCTTTAAATTTATGATTTCTAAGTGGACATACAGGGAAGATGAAATGAAAGTTCGGATCACACTAATAACGAGTTTTTTGACTATATTTTACTGTAGCCAGATGTAAAATTGTGATATTAATTTTATTAAATAACTGGTGAACCCGCATGGCGTTAAAATGTTCAAAATTTTAATTCAAAAACTTAGAAACTATTCCAAATATTAGTCAGGTATGTTGAAATAGATGGCCTTACTTTGCCATCAAGTGCTTAGCCTTATATAGATTGTGCTGTGGACAGAGCTCTCAAGAAAGCCGCCTATCCAATCTAATCTTGTCTTGTCACTATGGGTGAGTGCCAAAGAGCAAGTTAGATTTATTAAAATGAAAAGTGTTTATGTTTTATTA
>NW_023458556.1:103189190-103193456 GCF_013731165.1 Rhagoletis pomonella | reverse complement strand
TTGGTTGGCATTTTAGTCATAGCTATGGTTGCTTCAAGACCACTGTGCAGGGGTAGAGCGAGATCTAGATAGAAAAAAGACAAAAAATATAACCTTAAGCAAAATCAGACGTATGTATATATGTATATTGGTTATGAGACAAAATAGATA
The DNA here is from genome assembly GCF_013731165.1 of Rhagoletis pomonella. Taxonomy (NCBI): domain Eukaryota; kingdom Metazoa; phylum Arthropoda; class Insecta; order Diptera; family Tephritidae; genus Rhagoletis; species Rhagoletis pomonella. The sequence goes on along the minus strand of NW_023458556.1, from coordinate 103,193,306 downwards.
TGTAACGTAACTTTCACTTCTCCAGTGTGGCCCAGGCGAACTTACTTTTTATCACTCAAATGATCACCGTTATAAACTTTTTTTAAAAACTTTACTTATCACTACTCGTATCCAAGTTAAAAAAGCTGCAAAATTCAACGCTTGATTTTCGGACCATCTTATACCGTTCAATAAATAAACTATACTAACTACAAGCAAACTACCGAAGCACTTCACTCAGTATTTTTAACATACCTACTTGGATACCGTTGCATTTAAAACGAAAAAGTAAAACACAAGGTGAATTCGAAACGTAAAAAAATAAAAAATCAAATAAAAGTCTAACCAATGCAGATAAGCCAAAAACTTGTTAAAAAAGTTATTGTGAGTGATTTATTTTTTCTAAAAAGAAATAAATAACAATTTGTGACACAGCAATAAATGGGCCAGTTATTTTCGGTCTCTGGTTTAAAATTATTTTTATTTCTGGTTTACAGACAACGATATCTCTCACATGAAGGGAAGCCACAGTGCACATTGCGTTTATTGGCTGCTGTTAGTATGCACTCCATCTTCGGTGGCATTAAAGGGGTTTCATAATATGTATATGGGCAGGGATGTTATTGTTGTTGTAGCAGCAGTGCTCAACCGTCCAGGTTCTGTCATGTATCGTCGTCTTCATCCTCCGAGTATGTAAGCCTGAAGCCGAGAAAGCGGGCACCGTCGAAGGACGCGGTCCAGAGCGCTTCTGGTGTCAGGTTCGTAGGGTTGGAGGTGCATGTGGAGAGGTGCGGGGTGTCGTGGGGACCTTTCCCACATGCGGGGCAGGTGTTTTCCACTTGTGTGTTCAGCCGAGAGAGGTAGCTGTTGAGTCGGTGGCACCACCCCGAGCGGAGTTGTGCTAGGCTGCACCTGGTCTCTCTCAGCAGTTCTGTTTCCTCTGAGTTTATGGGCGGCGGTCGACCGTTCTGACCGCATCGCTGTGTATGGATGGTCTACGTACGGCTCAATGTCTGCCTCCCAGTCTTGCAGGAGTCGTCTCACGTGTCGTGAGGGCGGTTCTTTTCGAAACAGGGCGTTGTTTGGGGTGGTTCCCTCGGTGACAACCGACGAGGTATTGCTTCGAAAGCATGGTGTGTTCTTTCACCGCCAGCATCTGGCTTACTTCATGGAGGTGATGCTCAGACGACATCAGATAACAACCAGTAGCCGTACTCAGAGCTGCGTGCTGACAAGCTGACAAGTTTGGAGATTCCTCCACTGTGTGCCACTTGTCCCCGCCGTCCACACTGGTGCCGCATAGTTTGCCACTGACCGGCCGATTGCTTTGTAGGTCGCGAGCAGAGTTTCTTTATCGGCTCCCCAGATGCTGCTGGCCAGCGATTAGAGGACTTTGTTCCTGGCTCGGAGTTTGTTGCAGGTGGCCGTGGCGTGCGCGGAGAAAGAGAAGAGGCTATCAAACATCACTCCTAGTATTTTTGGGTGATTATTCGTCGATATTTTGGCGCCATCGACGAAGAGTTCTAGCCTCGCCTCCTTTGTCCAGGTTGTAAAGAGTGTGGCGGTGGATTTAGCGGCGGAGATTTGGAGGCTCCTTGCAGTGAAGAAGTTGGAAAGATCGGTGAGATAGTCGGTTATTTGATCGCAAAGTCTGCGGAGGGAGTTAAGCCATGTAGAGAATAAACAGTGTCGGGGAGATTACGCCGCCTTGGGGGACCCCCTGTTTAATTCTACGCGGCTTGGACTTGGTGTTTCGGAATTCGACTGATGACTGACGGCCACACAGATAGCTGGTTAACCACCGTTTCGTCCGAGCTGGAAGCGACGAGTCCAGGACGTCTTGGCAGAGGGTCGGGTGGTGGTGGTGCCGAAGGTGAGAGCTACATTGTCATTACGCTTCGTCGGATTGGAAAGAGACTTGACTGTGGACCACAGTTTGCTGGCTCCGCTTGTAAGATTTCAGGGTTTTATATGCTCATTCCATGTGTTCCGCTTGTTTTCGTTAACCAAGTTTCTAATGTCCCTATTGAGATCTCTTATACGGGGATCTCCTGGATTAGCCTAGGGGATTCGATCACGCATGTCTGCGAGCCCCGCCGCTTCAGTGGGAAAACCTGGGCGGATTTTGGAGACCCACTGGTATGAGCGAGCGGCTGCTCCGTTGATGATCCTGCGGATATTGCGCTCTGCTACGCGCGCGTATTACGGTAGTGGAAGAGAAATGAATTTGCGATCGGTGAATTCCGTGTAACCATCCCAGTTTGCCTTCCGTGTATTCATGAATGTGCAGTTCTCGGATGTAATAAAATCCCTCGGCTTGTCTATCGCTACTACTATGGGCAGGTGGTCTGATGCGAGCATGAGCACTGGTTGCCATCCAATGAAGTTTATCAGACCCCCGCTGGCTATTGTTATATCTGGCGAGCTATAGCAGTCACCCGCGACCCTGGTGGGAGCATCATCGTTCACAGTGGAGAACGTGGAGTCGTCAATTTGCTCAGCGGCATTGTACCCCGCTGGTTATTGTCCAGATTGGAGTGCCAGAGTTCGTGGTGCGCATTGAAGTCACCTAGCACTACCCGTTTCACCCTACCCCCCCCTCTTAGCGCACTTCTGTTGGGGTGGTATCCAGCTGAGCAACTGGTGGCGGGTGGTATGTACACATTGACGACCTCCAGCTCCGTATCCTCTGACCTGAGGGTCAAGCCTTGACATTCAATGAATGTATCGTTGGTATCGGTTCGGGGGCTAATGAGCCGGTATTGAACCGAGTTTTGCAATACGAAGGCGATGCCACCTCCGGCGCCACGGGGGTGGTCTCTTCGGTATACGTTGAACTCGTCTTGACTCTGGAGGCTCGAGCCGGAGCGGAGTTTGGTGTCCTGGATCGCCGCGACTGAGATTTTATGCCTTCTCACGAAACCGGATATCTCAGCGATCTTTCTTTGAAGTCCGTTGCAATTAAACTGCAACAACTTGATTAATTGTGGCCTTATGAAGGTTACGCGCGGGGTAAGTGAGTACAGGCGCGCTGCCTGTGCTGATGGTCGTGCCTGATGTGCCTGTAGGGCCTGACGTGCTTATCCCCGACCGGGTGGGTTAGCCGCTGGTGTCGCCACCGGTGGTGGAGTTGGTGTTTGCGTCGGCGTGTGCACAGGGCGTTGTGGTGCGGCTGAGCAACAGGCTGCAGTGAAGCCAGTACTCCATTCTCGGTGGTGCGTTAGGCCTGAGCAGCGCTTTAGGTGGCAGGGATGTTGCCGCTATTCGCTTCCGCCAACGCTGAGCTTCCAGATTAATTTTAACATTCGCAGTCGCAAACTTAAATGCGAAGCTTTTGCAAATCGTGGAGCGACAAGAAATTGTGGGAACTAATTAACCATCGGCCGCTGTGGTGTAGTGGTAAGCAGTGCGCGCTTCCACTCCACAATGCCTGGGCTCAAACCCTGGTCAAAGCAACATCACAAAAATATAGAAAAAAGGTTTTTTCTTAACAGCGGTCGTCCCTCGGCAGGCAATGGCAAACCCCCGAGTTTCTGCCATGAAAAACAGCTTCTCATAAAAATACAATCGCCGTTCGGAGTCGGCGTAAAACTGTAGGTCCCTCCGCTTTGTGTGACAACATCAAGGCGCACGCCACAAATCGGAGGAGAAGCTCGGCCAAACACTAACATATGTGTAAGCGCCAATCTATTATTATTATTATTAATTAACCATCAGGAATCTTTATCTCGTCTACTTGTCACACTCGCAAGTGACAAGATCTGACACTTAACGCTCAGTTATGCATTAAATAGCAAAAATGGTAATTACAGCCGAATTAGTATTCCTGTCATTACGTTAAAAAAAATTTCATTCTATTCATTTCCACATGGCATTTTTTAAATTCCTCCATTTTTTTGTAATTTTAATGCCTAGTGTAAATTCGGCATAACAGAGTTGGCGCATAAGGGATCTGTTAAATAAAATTTGCATTTAAGTGGTTACCCAACACTCAGCATCAGGGTTGGCACCTTTCGAAACCGAATGCGTAGCAAAAGCCCAGAATAATCGTAGTAAAAAAATAAAAAATCGTAGCAAGAGATTATTATTCCAAGTTTATATTCATATTTAATCTTTTAGAACAAAAACGTTTATTTA
>NW_023458556.1:103187372-103189090 GCF_013731165.1 Rhagoletis pomonella | reverse complement strand
GACTTAGAAAACATAAAAAGTACACTTTCTGATTAAATGGGTAGAAGACATTTTACTATTGGTATAAAACGATAGTTTTTATAAAATATTATTTCAGATATATATATTTTTTTAAATAGGTTACCCTTCATTTAAAAAAATATATATTTAGACAAAAAAATTTGTTGAGCTATTGCATTACAGTAGGTACCATAAGAAAAGTATATAAAAACACCCTAAAAAAACAAATTTTCAATAGTATACTAAATTGAGCTTTGAAAAAATTATTGACTTAAAATAGTATATGTTTTACATATTAAAAATACTTTTATCGCATTACATGACTTAAACGATTCTAAGACAGTTTTCTTTTTTTTTGGTATCTGCCGTCCTTATAGCTTCCACAATATCAGCTTCAACTCTTTTACCCATAGATCGCAGTCCTTGCAAATATGCTTCATATATGTGCTTAAATCCGTATTCTCTCAAATGTGAATGCGCCTTTTCTTGGTTCTGAAGAAATTTCATAGCAGGTATACGGTCTCCCTCGCTTTCCAAAAGATGTAGAAGCCGTAGAGAAAACTGCATCGTCTTCAGTCATGGAAACCGGCTTTCTATCAAGCCAATCGCTATTTTCTTTAAGAAATCGATCCTTTTGCGTTGAGCCTTAATCCAACGCGTATTACATTGTCATAGTAACTTTTTTTTAAATCATTAATTAAAAATTCTGAATTGACTTCCGAAACCTGATATTTTTCCCTTAAAAATGTGGATAAGGCCGACTTATTTCTTGCGTTCTCTATATAAAAAAGCAATAGTGTACGTTTTGGAAAATTTAAAGAACTCACTGCTTCAAATTTATTGCTTCTCTGCTTATTTATTTTAAATATGTATCTCCGAATTTTTGGGGGAATACACAGTAAACTGCCCGTATCAGCATGCAAATGTGTCTTAACCATTGTGAATTGCAGGTACCAATACTAATTTTCCACAGTTCCAGTATCTAGCTGGTAATCGGACATATTTTCTCATTTTCGAAAACGAGCGCCCCTATTCTAGATGTATTCCTTACCCATTGTGGGTGCTGGAACTGTGGAAAATTAGTATTTGTACCTGCAATTCACAATGGTTAAGAAACATTTGCATGCTGATACGGGCAGTATACTGCGTATTACCCAAAAGTTCGGCGTGAATTATAGGTATCAATACTAATGCATACTTATATTGATTGTAAAATATTGGAAATCCAATAAAAATCGTATTTCTTGGTAATTCCGTATGCATGCAAATTATTAGAATCTCACAAATGAAACATCAGGTAACAGGTGCGGTTGTCTAGTTTTCGAATATATACGTTTTTTTTGTTAGGTTTCAGGATTTATTATTTATGGGGTTAAAAACCCAGTGATACTAGTAGCGGCTGAAATCCTGTATTCTCATGTAGTGTCACTTAAAACATCATAACTTCAAATGGCGCAAACTTGCGCAAACTTTTTTTTCCGTGTTGTAGGTGGATTTTTCGTGCTTTTAATGAATTCAAATTCAAAACATAACCAAGCAGAGAAAACCTTGGAATCCTTCATCGAAATTAAAAAAACGAAACAAAATTTGTGTTTTATTACAGAAGCTATTGCTGTAACCTGTTATTTCAAGACAAAATATTTATAGCTAATTTTAAATCTGAATATAACATTTAACTCAAGTCCGTATTTCTTAATAGGCCCTTGCTAGGAAAAAAT
>NW_023458556.1:103170085-103187272 GCF_013731165.1 Rhagoletis pomonella | reverse complement strand
AGAACGGTCATATGTCTGTTTGGCTTATCGTTTGGTTATTGTTTCCACGTTTACCTACTTTTGACGAAAGTCACTACACCTTCCCCGTTTGGAAAGCGTGATCATACAAATAGAGACGATTTGAATGATCATGCTGTACAATGGAATTTTGTTCGGGGTGTCAAATGTATTTTATTGTTTAGTTTACTTGCATATGTACTTTGTAAAAAGATTTTTGTTTTCTTAGGTATACTTATTTATATTTTGACCTTATTGTAAAAGATTGAATTTGGAACATTTACATAGTTTGTATTTGTGAATTTTAGGTTTTTTTTATTTTTATTTTTTTTTACTTTTTTCCTTTTAGTTGTATATATATAATATTTATGTATTTGCCTTTAACAATTTATAATTTTAATCTATGTATTTATGTGTTAGTCCTGGCCAGGATAGTCTTAAAATACGTTTTAAAATTTTATTATGCTAATTTTAATCTGTTTTTATGCACAATGGTTGTTTTTGAGTTCATGATTTTGCAATTACCCTGAGTGTCTGTTTCTATAACTTTATATGGGCCTTTAAAGATGCCGTCCAGCTTGTGGCCGGTTTCATCCTTTAGGTAGACCATGTTGTTTGCTAGAATACTTTGTGGATTTGCTTTTTTATCGTAATTTTCCTTTGTTTTCACTTTTGCTTTCTCTAGTAAATCTGTCGCTCGTTTTTGAGCAGTCTGTAGTTTGAATTTTAACTCTGATTTGTAGTCATCTATATTGTAGATTGGATCAACTTTACCGTTTAATGTGAAGTCGTAAGGTGTGGTAGTTTTACCGTAAACTAGCTCAAATGGTGTATAACCATGGGTTGTTGAGGGCGTCGTATTATAGCAGTACGTGAAATATTTGAGCCAGTGGTCCCAGTCTAGTTTATTTATTGAAATATAGGACCTTATTCCTTATTCATTAAATGTTCTGTGTGAACGTTCTACCGTACCTAGTGTTTGGTGGTGATATGGAGTGCTTGTTTTATTTTCTATCTTCATTAGTTTACATATTTCTTCGAAAAGTTGATTCTTGTATTCGGTACCCATATCTGTTAGTATGCGTTTAATGTGTCCGTGAACTAAAATGCAGTTTTCTACTATAGCTTTGGCTATTATATTAGCTGCTTTGCTAGGTATTGCTACAGTTATGAGAAACTTTGGTAAATCGCAAATTATTGTAAGGGCGTATTCGTTCCCGTTGAATGATCTGGGAAGAGGGCCTACAGTATCGATTTGAACGATGTCAAAAGCGGTTGCTAGTGTGTCTGTTATGACTAAAGGTTCTATTTTATTTTTACCAGATTTGTTTTTATTACAGCGTTCACAATTTTTAACATAAGACTTCACGTCTGAATCCATGTTTTTCCATGTATATTGTCGTCTAATTTTTGATAACAATCGTGTGACACCTGGGTGGCCTCCAAATACAGGATCATCATGATATTTTTTCAGAATTTCAGAATTTCAGAATTTTCTACACTTTTTATTAAAAATTTAGTACCCTAAATGTACGGCTTGAAAAAATGTATGGCCCAATGGATTGCCGTAAGTTCTTGCTCTATAACTGACTTGTTGGCTTCCCCTTTAGTGAATGTTTTTGACGCGAAGGCAATAGGTAAATGTGTACTATTATAATCCTAACTCAATTCGGCACCACAAGCTATTTTGCTTGCATCGGTGGTTATACAGAAAGGTTTTTCAAAATCGGGATATTGAAGTATGTTAGGTGATAATAAAGAATTTTTGAGGTATTCAAATGCATTATCACAATCGGTTGTCCAGATGAATGGAGTTTTCTTTCTCGTTAATTTGGTAATATGTGTTGCATGAATAGAAAAATTCGGTATGAATCTTCTATAGTAATTAATGAATGCTACAAATCTTTTGCATTCATCAGCATTTGTTGGTTTTGGGTAGGTAAGAATTTTGTCGAATTTTGATTCGTCTGGCAAGATTCCTTGATCTGTGCATTTGTGTCCCAGAAATGTTACTTGGGAGTCAAAGAATTTGCATTTATCTGGGTGAAGTTTAAGATTTGTGGCTCTACAAACATCAAAAATGATTTTAAATTCTTGAGCGTGTGATTTTCCGAGCAGCCTACAACTATTAAGTCATCCATATAAATGAAGGTTTTATTCGGCTTAAGGCCGGAAAATGCAATATTCATCATTCGTTGGAATGAGTTGGGTGCAATTTTTAATCCAAAAGGTAATCGCTTGAATCTAAATGATCCTTGATCGGATGAGAAAGACGTTATCTTTCTTGAATTCTCCTCTAATTCTATTTGATGAAAGCCAGAGATTAAATCCAGACAGGAAAAATATTTGGCACGACCCAACTGATCGAGAATATCATCGATTCTAGGTAGTGGGTATTTGTCTGACGCTAATTTTTTGTTGACCTGTCTATAGTCTATTACTAATCTCCATTTTTTCTCTGAGGAATTTGGTAAGGATTTTTTAGGTACAAGAAGAATTGGGCTATTATATTCTGATACCGAAGGTTCAACTATGTCATCTTTAATTAATTTGGATATATGTTTTCTGATTTCGGGTTTATGATTATGAGGCAATCTATAGTTTTTAATGTAGACCGGTGTTTCGTCTTTTAAACGCAATTTTTGTTTATAAAAATTGTTGACAGTGCAGGGATCAGTCTCTAAAGCGAATACATCTGTATAGTCTGAGCATAATTTTAGTAATTTATCGCGGTGGTATAAAGGACAGTTTTGGGTTAGTTTATTTAATATAGTGTTCTCTCTCTCTTCAGTATCGTTTGTTTTGCTGATGTTAACCACCTTTTAGTCATCCAAGGATTCTGTTCTGATCTTATTTTGTTTAAGAAAAACATTATTATCTTTTGTATTTATTATTCTGACATATGGATTCCTCGTGTTAACTATTGTATTTGCTATTATTATGCCGTCTTCTAACTCTTGGTTTGGGATTAGCATATTTTCTGCGGTTGCAACTATGTGGATCTTCTTCTAAAATTTCTAGCTCCAAGTGACTTTTCAGAGAGTTAGGTCGTATTATCAATAGACTTGGACCATTATACATGTAATCTAATAGACAATTGAATTGTTTTATGAAGTCTAACCCTATAATACCATCGCAAGGGATTGGAAAATTTTCGTCTACTATTTGGAAGTTGTGAATGATTTCTGAGTTATTTATATAAAGTGTAGCTGTAGTGGCACCTAAGGTTTTTATGGAACCATTTCCTATGCCTTTTAAATTGTAGATATGATTTGTATTTATTTGAATTTGATCATTTGCCGATGTTTTGTATATACTAATTTCCAAGCCTGTGTCTATTAAAAAGGTGGACTCGTAGTCATTTAGCGAGGAATTTACGGTTACGAAGTTACTAAATGACAAATTGATGTTTAATAAGTTCGCAGTGTTTAATTTTGCGCACTCCCCAGTTGGGCACTCTGGGGGTGCTCTGTGTTTTCCGATACTTCCGTGTAGCGTACATTCCTGTTATGGTTATTACGGCCCCTATAGCTATTATTGTTATCGTTGTTTCTGTTTGGGTTGCCGTTGCTGTTATTATAGTTACTGTGGTTTCTACCCCGATTATTTCGGTAATGGTTTCTATAGTTTCTATTACCTCTGTAAGAATTATTTCCTCTAAATGAATTATTTCTCCTGTTAGAATTGTTCCCTCTGTATGAATTATTTATATAGTTTACCTGAAGGGTGCCTGAGCTTTCGGCCCCTAACTCAATGAATTTGGTGACTGCGTCACTAACTGTTGAGAACTGCCCTGCCCTCATTAACATTTTTACTTCATCAGACCTTGCATTGGTTCTTATCGCTTTTGCTGCCGAATGTGCTGAATAGTTTCTTGCCAACGCTGACGACATTCCATCGGAGATGTAAGCAAGCTCTAGTTGTTGTGCAAGGGATTCAATTTCTTTTGCGAAATCGCCGTCAGACTTGTTGTGTTGTTTTATGCCCAACAATTTCACTGCAATACTTTGTGTGGACTCGTGTTTCACGTTAGCGGTCAGTGTGCTTTTTATTGCCCCGATTGTTGCTTCATTCGTCAATAACCTGCTCGCTGTTTGGTTCAGTTTGGTTTTGATTAATGAAATTGCAATGCTTCCGTTATCTCCTTTGATCGAATCTAGTATGTCGAGTGCATTAATGAATTTGGTCAAATTTTCAGCTTTGCCATCAAACTCTGGCAACAGCTTTGTAGCCAAATTTATAAATTCTACAGGAGTCATAGTGGTCATTGTGTTAGTTTTTCCTACCTCTTCGTCTGATGTTTCTCCCCCTGTATATTGGAACTTGATTATTAGGAATTTGTTTATCTCTTCCGGTACTTTGTCCCTATATTCTAAATGTTTGAAAATTGCTTCCAGTTTTGTTTTGATTGAGGAAAAAAATTGTATGAATTCTTCCTGGTGATTGGTGCTTAGGAATGGGTAGACTGTCTTGCTGAGGCCTGTGATCGTATTATGCTGATAAACCAGTGTTCTTAAATGTTTTATTTGAGTGTGGTTGGAGGGTACTGGTGTCCTATTCAGGCATTTGTACGATCTATCAAATTCTGCCTTAATGCTTCTGAGTTTATCTGTTATGTCCCTCCACGTGACAGGACTTGTCATTTATGGGTTTTGCAAAATCGACATAAAGTTTACTATTTTTTAAATCCTTGGCGTTGTAGCCGTTATTTTATTGTGTTTGTGTTTAAAATAACTTTTTATTAATGTGTACAGAACTGTGATTGTTAACAACATGACAATAATAATAATAATGTGTGTAATATTCATTCCTGATTCGTTGTGGTTTAAAATTGGTTCATTATGCTGGTTAATTTTTTCGGCTAACTTTTCTATTTTTTCACCTTGTCTGTCTTTTCCAACCTCGTAACCAGACACGGCTATTAGTATTGCACTAAATGCTTTCTTCCACCAAGACATTATGTATATATTTTTTCAAGATAGTCATAGACTAATCATAGTTCATGATATTTTCTTAGTTCAATTTTTTTTTTTTGCCTTAGTTTAATGTTTTTAATTAATGTCTTTGTTATAACATTTATTTTGTTGTTTAATACAACTTTCAAGGGATATGCAAAATATGATAAAACTTAATGCTTAATTTTTATTATTTCATTTTAAGTTTTATTTGTGGGTGTGAGTGTACATTCTTGTGTTTTTTTTTTTTTATTTGCAATTTTACAATTATTTATTTATTTTTTTGAGTTCTGCCTTAATACTCGTTATTTGGTTTTGCCAATCTTGGACCACGTCCCATGGCGGAGGATTAACTGCTTCTTCTGCTTGGGAGACCTTGGCGTGGAGTACCACCAGCTTCTTCCTCAGTGCAACCACCTTGCCGGCACGCTTGTGTTTTGGTTTTGGTAGCACAGGTATCCTCGTTAGTTTTTCTTCCTGTGCACGGGCCTGGCGTCTCTTATACTCCTCTACGGTTATCGGCCTGGGTTGTGGAGTTGGTGCTGAAGTGTCACCGATTTTCCTGATACGTATGGGCAGGATCGCCATGAAATAGATGGCCTTACTTTGCCATCAAGTGCTTAGCCTTATATAGATTGTGCTGTGGACATAGCTCTCAAGAAAGCCGCCTATCCAATCTAATCTTGTGTTGTCACTATGGGTGAGTGCCAAAGAGCAAGTTAGATTTATTAAAATGAAAAGTGTTTATGTTTTATTAGGTTTTAAAATCAACAGTGTTTATTGAATGATTTTCAGTAACTGAACTACTTATGAACTTACTTCTACTTATATAGCGTTGAAAACAATATCCAATCGATGACTAACACATTTGGTAAATGTGTCAAACTATTTTGGTTTCAATTGCTTTTGGACCTTCCACTTGGGTTTGTCTTGTGATCATATGTCATCGCATACGCTGCAATGAAATGCAATAAAAGAATGAACGTTAAAGGGTTTATGACCCCAGAACGGTCATATGTCTGTTTGGCTTATCGTTTGGTTATTGTTTCCACGTTTACCTACTTTTGACGAAAGTCACTACAATGTAAGCGATCCGAGTGCTATATTTCATCTAAATCCGTGCAGCGGTTTCTGAGTGAAGAGAGGTCTTGCATAGTGTCGGTTTTAATATCATCAAATTCCAAATCTACGTGCACCGATATAAAAGTTCTCACTTCAAAAAATAAAATCTTATCGCACATCTATAGGCCAAGGTCTTTACTTCGACCTCTCATATTTACATTCGAAAGAAAGGTGCATATATAATGACCTTGACACTCATATTTTAATATTTCATAAAACTTGCGTATAATTAAATAAATACGACTGTTCAACATCCTTTTCAAAAGTATTTTCAAACTAAAATCTTCTTAAATCTATTTCTTTTAATACCCAAACCGTGATACATATTTCAATCACCTTAATTTAAGTTAAGTTGGATTTTTTAAACAGGTGGCAACCTCCTGAATATATTTGAGAAATAAAGGTTTTCAAACCCATTTCCATTGATAGCCACCTTTTAATAATTCATCAATTTGCGGCCGCTGTGCTGTAGTTAGTGGTTATCAGTGCGCGCTACCACTCCGCAGGGCCTGGGTTCAAGCCCTGGTCAAAGCAACATTGCAAAAAAATATAGAAATATGGGCAACTCGGCAGGCAATGGCAATCCTCCGAGTGTATTTCTGTCATGAAAAACAACTTCCCATAAAAAAATCGCCGTTCAGAGTCGGCGTAAAACTGTAGATCCCTCCCCTTTGTGCGACAACATGAAGGCGCACGCCATAAATCGGAGGAAAAGATCGGCCAAACCCTAACCTATGTGTAAGCACCAATCTATTATTGTTATTATTATTATTATTATTAAATAATTTTATTGCCACTTTTTAAAAATGTGGCGACCATCGTCAAACATTCTAAATGTTCAAACTGGAGTTTTTTCAACACTCTTTAGCTTGACACCCGTATTTTCGTATTTCAAATAGTTTGCGTATAAGTTAATTAGTGGCAACCCTCTTCAGAAGTAGTTTCACGCTAAAACCTATTAAATAACATTCGTCTCACATCGCGACACATATCTTAACTAACTGATGAAATAAATTGAATATGATTTTCTAAACATGTGGCAACCCTCCAAATATAGTTCAGAAATAAAGCCTTGTCAAACCCAACTAGATTTAAACCAATATTTTAATAGTTCATTAAACATATTAAATAATTTGAATTTAACCAAACCCAACCATTTCTAAATTCAAAATATTTACAAACTATTACCTTCTTCATTTTTTTTCGTCTGCGCCCATATGGTGATACATATTTCTATTGCCTTATTCTCCTAATTCAAATTGAATTTAATTCTTTCAATTCTTTTCCAAAAAGTGAAACCTTATTGCACATCTACAGCTCAAGCCCTTTAAGTTGGAGGTTAGTCAGTTGCGAATCAGCAAGCTACAAGCAAGTTGGGAAACAGAGATAAATCGTGTTAGCAACTTTTGTAAAGTGTTTTAATTGCCTTAACAAGTATTGTTAATTGTTGTTATTGCATAAACAAGTATTATAAAGTGTTTGTTATACAATAATGTTAATTGTACTGTAATTGTACCTTTCTCCCTGTCTTCTCCGTGACGTGCTTATTATCCGTGGCGTTATGAAGTTTTAATAATATTCTTATCCTTCTTTGTCGCAATAAACACCTAAGCGGCTTTGGCGATAAAACACGCAAGTCGTTTCCCGTTCGTGCCATTGCTTCAAGGAACACCGAAAATTAAGTTTTATTTTCTGAGAAAAAAAATAAAACTCAAGAAATAATCATTACTTTCTGAGAAAAAAATAAAACTCAAAGAATAATTATTAAACTTGATTTTTATAAGTAAAAAATAATAATAAAATCAGTGTCGCTGAAGGTATTCCGAGTAACAAGAAATATTTGTGTTTCCTTATGCGCGTAGCATATCTTTTTTTAGTGTAATTTTTTGTTTTGAAATTTCAAAAATAATCGTTATTTACCGTCCCTGGTTTTGAATAATAGATTCGTTTTGCGAATTAATACTTTCATTTGACGCCTTTTGTTTTAGAATCTTTATATTAACCCTTGTGTTAATACCCGGGTACCGGGGTACCCACAATATGACATTCTTCCATATAAGTCGAGTATTACTTGACATTTTTCCCCTATCCTCCGGATCGTCGTTATTTAGCTTAAATAAAAGAACTTAGGCAATTGAAAGAAAGAAAACTGTCTTATTTATCAAAAAAATAACCGAGTTGAAATATGATCTACCGTACCAGCACCCGGGTACCCGGGTACCCAATTTCTTCGGTAGTATATTTTGTAGCTTTTTTCTGCTATGCATATGTAATTGTAAAAATAACTATACTACGTAACTCATTGGGAAAACAAGAAACATTTAAATAATCACTTTATTTATAGCAAATATTATATTTTATGATGTTTGTGGAATGTTCATAACACATCAGTTGTTCACATTCGCAGCAGTTCGTTTTCCTGTTTATTGGAAATGAAACAGCAACCAGTTACTTTCTTTCTTTCTAATGCATTCTGTTTAATTGAAATGTTTGGCGTAACATCCACAGTAATTTTTTGACGCTCTATGATGCTTCCAATGACGATATCGTATAATTTCGCTGGTTGGTTTTCCTTTGCACTATTTCATGATTTGTACAGTAAATAAGATATGAGGCGAGTGAACTAATATCTATTATATTTAAAAACATCGCTTATGGTCATCACGTAGTACGCCGCTGCGTTGTGTATTTTCTAGCCAACTGGTTCATGGAATAGAGGTGGAAAACTGTCGATGGTCATGGCCATCGATAGTTTCGATAGTCGATTGCCACAACCATCGATAGCATCGATGCTATCGAAAATGTCGACAATATCGATAGTTTTGAACAAAAAAGTCCAAAAACTAAACATAACAACTTTTATTGAAAATGAGATCAGAATTGCTAAAATATGTAGATTTTTTTGTTAAGAAACAAAAGTTCATCAACGATTTTTGGCCTCAAGAAGCATCTGCGTTCTGAAATATGTATGTTACTGAATAATGTATGTATGAGTGAAAGCTATCGATAGGGCTTAGAAAACCATCGATGTTATCTATAGTCAAAAACCATATATACTATCGATAGTGCCATCCATAGTTTTCCAGCTCTACCATGGTACCAACGCCAGCTTTATACTTATTATAATAAGATATCATATGGGGTTTCTTCTTGTCATCATCGTTCGCAGCCTTATCGCAATTCAGTGAGGATAGCATAATTACAGCTTTATTTCTCTTTGGTGCGTATGTATGAGCACATAGTTACTCTTTCATGGAAATCAAATACGGTAGAGTACTGCTCTCGTGCCCTATTTGTGCCATTATGTTTGGTATGTAGGGCTTATTCTTTCTCAAAATACCAACAAGAGTTAAATACCTTGGAAACAAGTGCTTGGAAAGGGCAGAGATGTAAAGAAATGGTCTATACAAATATTTCTGCCGTGCCTTTGTATGTGATAGCACATATGTGTGTATTTTAATGTAGGTAGAGGATTCCCATATTAATTTTGAATTTTTCTTACTAAATTCTCTTAAGAATTCACGCGACTTCCCTCAAAACTAAATTTGAAACTGATAAATTTCTAATCGAAAGGCTTAGAAATATTAATTTAATCTATATCTACAAAAAAAACTTTGTCCGCAGAATGAATTTGTAAAAAACAGTAAAACAAATAATAAGTGGGTACCCGGGTACCCCAGTGCTAGACAACGTAAGAAAATTTGGGTATTAACACAAAGGTTAAAAAACTAATATTTTTCGTCAGATTTCTAGAAAAAGATACACCTCTATGTTTTTGTTATTCAGATACCTGTGGAAATAGAATAATATCGTTTGAACTAATACTTATTTATTTTAATAAGTCTACACTGAAATAATAACTGTGTGATTTTTACTTTCATATCGTCACCCTTATGTCAGAAGCATGAATGTGCAAATGTGGCAATTTCGAGCTATTGGGTTAAATGGATTAACCTTTGGATGTTATGTGTTATACCAAACCCAGAATATCATGCGTACAAGAAAACCGCATATTTTTACAGTATTAATTACATAAATGTAGAGTTAAGTCTCGTAAACAAAACTTTCAAACATTAACTTTTACACATTCATGTTTCTGGCATACGGGGGACGATATGATGCCTAGTTTATGTAAAAAATAAAAGGACAATTCATCTAAACGCGCAAATGCCTCAAAACTAGGGATGCAGAAAATATATCGATGCATCGGAAACATCGATGTGTGCTATTCGATGCATCGAATAAAACCGATGTTTTGGACCTTCCGATATATATTCATGTATTTTTTTTTTTTTGATGCATCGACTTTTGTGTGAAATGTACACTACGTATTAAAATTATTTTGTATGCTTCCAAACTCTATTCTTAATATGGAAATTTCCCTATTTATGCACTATTATAATATACATTCCATTAATATTATGCAAAAGGTATGAGTTGTTTGCACTAATAAATTGCTAATTTATTAGTAGAAATTTTTAGTGCCAAACAACCTTCAACAAAATGATATTAATTGATATGATATTGACACTCTAAAACTCCTTGGAAATTTGGGCAGATTTTAAACAGCAATTTCCAAAATTGTTGCGCATAGCTTATAAACATAGTGAAATAATATAAAGTGATGTACGCTTATTTCAAAGCAAAATTTGAGTTTGTCATTTTCACTTTTTTCAATTCTGCCATTGACCTTTGGTTTTGTTGCACACCTCTGCCCGATTTCGGCTTAGGCCCTCATCCTGAGGGACTGAAAACAACAGTACTGCAACGTTATGTGTGCTTTTGTAAAAGCGGAAAGAATTTCGTGACATGTCTTTTTATACCTGAGCCCACTTATGCACAAGGGTATGTTAACTTTGTTCGCATAACGGTTGTTTATAACAGCTAAAACGAATCGAGACAGATATAGACAAATGTATACATAAATGATCAGAATGAAAAGAGAAATCGTTAAGCCACGTCTGTCTGTCCGTCCGTCCGTCTGGCCGTGTACACGATAACTCGAGCAAAAATTGAGATATGTCAACGAAATTTGGTATGTAGATTGCCCTTTACCCTTTAAAAATGGGCGAAATCGGACCGTAACCACGCCCACTTCCCATATAACGGTAGTTTTCAGAAAATTTATATTTACAATGATTTTTAGACGTAGCCACGCCCACTTATGTTTACATATGTATATCTTGGTAACCGTTACACCAATTTCTCCTAAACTTGGCACAGTTGCCTTGGTACAACTTAGCAAACGACAGAAAATTTTTAAAATCGGACTATAACCACACCCACACGCATATAAAGGTAATTTAGAGAAATACGAAATCTTCGATAAATCAGTAAATACAGAGCTAATTTATTCAAAATTGATGTTTCAATACCTATTTAACAAGAAACTCCTTTATGATAAAATTTTGGAAAATGGGCGTGACACCGCCCACTTATGACCAGGTATGTATATCTCGGTAACCGTTCGATCAATTTGTACCAAACTTTGTACGATTATTTCGCTTGCCATATAAAAATTATTGCAATCGGACTAAAATTACTCCCTCTTTTCATATAACGGTAAATTTCAGAAATTCTTGAAACTTCGATATTTCGATATTTAAGGACGCACATAGGGGTTAGGAATATTAATCCCGGGATCCCGGCCTTTTTAAGGTCTTGAAAATCCCGGGATTCTTAGCAAGTAATCCCGGGATTTTCGAGATTTGTAATTTGCACTGATGGCAAGTATTGGCTATATTTCTTGTTTTATTTAATAATTAATATTTTTTTATAAATGTCTAGCTCATTGTACATATAACACCGCACGATAGTAAATTTTTAAACACAAATATCAATATATTCACGAAACCATGGGCCAAATATAGTAAAATTGCGTTTTGAGTTTTTCACTCTAACGTCAGTAATTCAAAAACGATTGAAAAAATTCGGAGAAATATGCTAAGAGAAGAAGTATGGGTATACAATTAATGAGGAAATCCTGTAGAATTTAAACATATTCAAGTTTCTAGTGCAGAAGGGCTGGTAAATATTGAAAATGTCATTTTAAAATTTTATCCTTTAAATTTCGCAATATTTTTTCGAATTTCGCTCTTCTAACTTTGTCAGCTTAAAAATTACCTATTCGTCCTGGTAAATCCAAAAATTTAAATTTCTTATATTCTAAAGAAATTTCCTATTGCATTTGTTACCCATATTTTTATTCTACATTGCATTGCATTTTTTAATAATTTTTGGAATTAACCATATCTTTGAAATTACATAGTCCTTCAAAATAAATCCTGCGGTAAGAGAGAAAAAATAAAAACGCCACTTTAAATAAAAAAGTAGGTTTCACACCATGGTGCAATAATTACAGGTATTGTCTTCCAAGGGAGATTTGCTTCACATCGAAATTCGTGCTCCCTTATTTTCATTTTGGTGCAGTTCAATGTTGATTCCTTCACTTTTATTTGGCTTTGCTTTTCGTTTTCGCTCAATTTTATTTTATAATTTTTCAAAACAAAAGAGAAACCGTTTGAAATTAAGTGAGGCATACAAATTTTGAATCTATTTACAAGCAAATGTTTTTTTCCAGCTTTTGCAAATTGAATAAGTTCTCTGTAAGATGGTTTGTTAAACAAAAATACGTGAACATATATGGTATGGAAAAAGGGATATTTTCAGCAGTAAACGTTTTAGTGTAGTATATGCGCTCTCTGGGAAGACAATACCTGTAATTATTGTACCATGGTTTCAAACCCATTTATTTATTATTTATGTCATGGTAGGAGAGCTTCTCAAACAATATAGAAGCAATTTTTTCAATTCAAGTTGTTGAAAAGTAATGAATATCTAATTGCCGGGACTAATCCCGGGATCCCGGGATTGTGGCAACGCCATCCCGAAAATCCCGGGATCGGAAAAAGCCGAAAAATTAACTTCCCTAATAGGGGTATTTTAACAATTTAGGCGGCCATAAAGCAATTTGACAAAATTTTGAAGAAAACTTTAAAAACTAGTCACATTCGATAGAGAACATTCCAAATAACATTTCCCGGTCCCCCTCCATTTTTTAACTTGCACTTCGAACGCTCACCATTGGCCGGAAACAGAATATTCTAACGCTGCTTATAAATAAATTTTCGCTCTCTACAAAGATCGTGACGGTTTTAAGTTAATATTTTGATTTCTGCAATGTATTCTTAAAAAGTATTGATGGATCTGCATACAGAAGGTAATAATGCATTTAATTGTTACATTTTTTTAATCATTTTGTTAAGCAAAAGTTCAATTCAAATGTAACGAAAATAGCGGGTTTCAAGGAGTATTTTTTTTAATTTTTGTTGAATATTAAGGAATTTGTTGTATGCCCGGGAGAGATCGCGTTATTATTCTTTGTTCAGTTGAAAGTTTAGAAATTTGGCTAATGTAGTGTGAAAAGATTGCCCCCAGAAAATGGCAGATAAGTGGTATTTCTTTACTTAGAAAATGTATTAAAGAAAAATATTAAAACCCAACTAGTATATAGTAACACTACTTTAGATTTATTTTAACACTAAAAATTAACTTTTTAGATGAATTTGAGGCCGCCGAACCAGAATATGTTTCCATTTGACAAAAAAAAAATAGCTTTCGAGATATAACCAAAAGTCATGTTTTCCAGGACCTTTCGGTCCTGTTGCTAGAAATCTGCGGGAATGTAAGGCGAACAAAACTATGTTATGTATTTCGGAATAAACATTTGCTTTCCTTTACATTCGCGTTATACAAGTGATGATTAAAGAAATAGGTTTGGATATACAAGCGTTCAAATTTAGATAAATGTCAATTTAGATAAATACTCGATATTTCAGTAAATATTGTATCCAAATTGTTGAAATTTGGTATGTGAACAAAATAGGATTATTATGAAATTGTTGGAAAATGGGAGTGGCCCCGCCCACTTATGATAAAATACTGTATCTCAGCATCCGCTTTACCAATCCATAACAAACTCGGAATGAGCCTTGCTCAGGCTATCACCCCTATTCTGCAACTCTTTCGTATTCGGATCGTAAAAATAGTATGCTACAATCCGAATCGTATTTTCGAACTTTCGAAATTCGTAACAATGGCATGCCTAAAAACGAACGAGTAAGCTTTTTTGCGTAATTTTGTACGAAAACAATTCTGTGTCGGAGGCGAGATAAAAGACGTAAATCGATGTGTGTTTGCAGGAAATATTAGTGGTGCTCATTTAAACAGATAAATTTGCCCTTCGCATATGCGTATATTTTTATCCACTGCTTTATTTAAACGAGTAAAACAGAATCTTTGTTGCCCCTTATCGAGAAACTTGGGTCCGGTTTAGTTATTTGTACAATGATTTTCGGTTGTTGTGTCCAAACGCATAATCCGAATCCAAAAACTTTAACATCACGTGTAACTAAAGGATTAAAATTTTATTTAAAATAAATGTTTCAAATTTCCGAGCACTATCTTATTAATAAATTCGGTTTGCACTATGCACTTTTTTCCAAATTTCGACGTGGGTTCTGCGCAAAAATACTGTGAATGGTGTAGCCGGAGTGATGTGCACAAGTAGTGTTGTATACCTTTGAGATGCGGAAGCCCCTCTTCTCCGGCAACACAGAAAGGAGAATTCTACTTAGTAAGGGTTATACTCCCTAAGCGCGGCCGAAGGCAGAAGCAAGTGCAACAGGTGGTGGACCTAACAAAGTGCATGTCTTCAATAGCTTGGAAGAAGCTGTTATTGCATTAACTGGATTGAGAACCAGTTCTTCAGGCATAGGAGTAGTTCTGGCTTGTGGTTCAACAATTCAACCAGAGGCTGACATAGACGCGCCCATGGTTACTATGCCCGACAGCTCCGCATATCTTTGTGAAATCATTCCCATAGCGCGCTCTTACTCCGCCCTATAATTGCAAATGCAAAAGAATCCCTCGTTTCCTTCAAAATATGTAAAATTAACAATTTTTCTATAAATAATCACTTCATGAGTGTTTTTTTAATTCCTTTCCACTTTGTTTTCCTTCATTCAACTATCTTCGAAAAACAACTGATAGCTGGCAATGCTGCCTATGTTTCCGCAAGGGTTGCAGCATATGGATTTTTCGTTTTTCGTAGCGTAGCTACGAATTACGAATTACGAAAATTCGGGTTCTAGGATAAGGGGGTATATCTAACATATCTGCTAAAAAATCCTTGAAGTCGGGCGTTAACCACGCCCACTTCCCATATAACGTTAAGTTACAGGAACACGAAAATTGCGGTAAATGAGTAACTACTGAAGCTAATTCACTCAAAATTGATTCTTGGAATAACCTCTTATTAACCGACTTCCAAAACAGGAGGAGGTTATCAGTTCGTCGGAATATTTTTTTTTTTTTTTTTACTATGTATGTTACCGCATAACTTTGCACCACATCAACCGATTTCAATAATTCTTTTTGCAACGGAAAGGTAGTGTCTCGGAGGTGGTCCCATACTAATTTGGTTTAGATCCGATCATTGGATCATGAAATATATAGATATATATATATTTTTTTTTAAGTCGGTTTTTTTTTGCTACAAATTACTTGTCATTAAATTAGATTATTACCACAATATATATCTCAGTAACCGATTTATCAATTTTTTACCAAACTCGGTGCACTTAATAAACTTGGTATGGAAAAGCAATACGTTGGAAATACGAGAATGGTGATAAAACAAACGGCAATAACGCACATTTTGCTTTTTTCAATTTTAAATGGGAAATAATACCAAAATCTGAGTTTTGCTTTATTTCCAAATAAAACAAATTTTGCCTTATTTCCCATTGCTTATTTATACTATATGTAACAAAAACAGTTTACTGATCAGAAGGAAAAAGAACTTTGTTTATTCCAAAAATACAATTAAACAAAAAATGTGATATAATTCATATGAAGAAAGTAATATTCACAAAATATTTTTACTTATGAAAAGTCTAACAAAATATAGGAAAAGAGTCGTCTTTAATAACTGCTCAGCAAATTGGACATAGCGGTTTCGCATGAATTTTATCTGCGTGCTTTTTTAAAGGTGTTGAAAACATTGCTGGAAAACCTTAAAATGTTTGCATGGAACCATGGCGCAATAAACAGGTGAAGTTATCAGGGCTGCCAACCTGGCTCGAACCGTGCCATTTTTGACCCTATTTTACATCAAATGGCACTTAATTTTTCAATGGCACTTTTGAAAAATGTTAATATTTCAATACATTTTTGTGAAATCCTTTGCGTGTACTTCTTTTTCTCAACTAAAATTCTCTAATTTCTAAAGGTTATTAAACTGGTTTATCTTATTTTGGCATTGCACTTTTGTTTTAGAAATGTGGTACTTATTTTATTGCTAAATGGGAAGGATTAAAAAGGATGGCACCTTTTTTGGCACTTTTATTTTTCTTTTTGGCACATTTTGGCACTTTTTTATCCTCAATATGGCACCTTATAGCTAAGGATAGTTGGCAGCCCTGGAAGTTATAAAACAGCTTTCTCGCTTTATTTTCTGTCATTCGGCTGCCTTAGGGTCAAATTTTAAAGGCAATTTTTCAAATAAGACAGGGTCAACATCTTTCTTCTCGCTCTAATTACTTCACCTGGTATAATTCCGCCATGGCATGGAACAAACAAAAGTCGCCGTTCCTGTGGTGCGATTCACTACGCGATTTTAACAACTCTTGTTATTTATAAGTCAGCTAAACGACAATTTTAACAAATTAGCTATTCAGTAAACGTTTCCCTAACAACATTCTTTAGCGCCAAATCAGCTGTTGTTGTTAACGATAACAAAGGCCGCTAATTTGACGACGTCTAGATTGGTGTTGTTAATAAAACAAAAAAGGTACGTTCTACAATTTTTTCGTATGAAAAAAATGCACAGCACAGCTAGCAAAAACAAATATCAAAAATCAAAGGATTTTTCAGCAACATCAAACTTGCACTTAATTGTACTAAAATTTAATGGGCTACAAAATCGCATAAATAATTTTTTTATAATTTTCCAATAGGGCGTAAAATTAATATAGAAATCTGGAAGTTAAAACGTGATAATTATATTTTTTAATCTTACAGAAACTGAATATGCCTTGAATTTAAAGGAATT